>NC_058102.1:11830681-12133712 GCF_020171115.1 Neogale vison | reverse complement strand
GAGACTCAGAGAATGAGTGGACATAATCCAGACAAAAAGTTGAGAAGGGGGTGTCATGGACAAAGAATAGAGCCTGTGCAAAGGCCCTGAGGCAGGTGAGCTCAGGACAGGGTGGACAGTTGAAGCCAGTGTATCAAAAATAAAATAAGAGAATATGTGCATGGTCGGCAGTGGGGGGCTTTGGAGAGCCGGAAGATCTGGGGAAGATGGAGCTGGAGCTGGCAGGCACCAGGATTTAGATTTTATCCATCCCACAGCAGGGGTTTATAGTAGGTCAGGGTCCTGGCAATAACACATGCCCTACCCCTGGGGGACACCAGCAGCTCCTGGCAGAGTAGGATGGATGAGGCTCGTGGAGCCCCAGCTGGTCTAAATGTGTCTTTCTCACGCTCTGTCATTTGTCCTGGAAGCTCTCAGCCCTGCTGATTCTGTCCTCGGGCTTGTGAAAGGCAATTCCTGACTTCCAGGCTCCTGTGGAAAGTCAGGCATCTCTGAGAGTAGGAAGAAAGCCCAGAGCCTTTGTCGGCTCCTACCTCGTGATTGGCTTCTCCCTCCAAAATAAGCCCGGGCTCCCACCAGACACCCAGCCAGTCACGGGGGCTCCGGGGGCAGGATTTTGCCAGGATTTTTGGTCTTCAGCTTCCCACTGGATGGTAGAGAGGTGGCCAAGGGAACCCAAGCCATGGGGCCCAGACTGTGGCCCAGGAGAGTGGCTAGGCTTTAAGGGTATTTCAAGATTGGGGGGTGATGTGACCCATGCGGAAGCGTGAGGGTCGGAGAAGGCTTCCCAGTGGAGGTGCTATTTGCACTTGAGCCCAGCGTTCACCGTGACAAGCGGGGGAGGCACTGTAGCTAGAAGGCACAGCACGGGGCAGGCAGGTGTAAGGGACCAGGGGTGCAGGGAGGTTCTGCCTGCCTCAGAGACCCTGAGCCAGGCATGGATCTGGGGACGTGGGCTTCTGAACCCAGGAGAGGACTCAGATCATCAACTCCATTTCACAGATGGGGGAAGTGAGTCCGTGTTAACTCGTTTTCCCAAGGGTGTTCCGAGTGGCAGAGCTGGGACTCAAACTCGTGTCCCTTGTCGCTACGCTACCCCAGGTTATTGCAAATAGTTCTGAAGAGCCGGACAGGTGTTGACAAGGCAGTGAAAGGGCGTGAGCTGAAAGAAATCAAAGGTTCTAGCCACTCACTCTATAGGTCTCCCCCACTCAGGCTCTTAGGTCACTCATCTGCAAATAGAGCCTCCCCCCCACCCAGCCCTTTCTCTGCCACAGGCTCCTGTGAGGGGCCAAGGAGATGACAGAGCAACAGGCCTTTGGGATGGAAATGGGGAGCACCTGGAAGGGTTGGCTTCTGTGCCTGGGATGCCAGACCAGGTGGGCTGAAGGCTCTGGGGGGAGGGCTCTGAGAAGGATGGGCGACTGCTGCTTTCCTGCCCACCCCTCTCCGGGCTGCCCACCAGGTCTGTGTAATCAGGGCTCTCCATCACCCTCTCTGGGGTGTTGGCAGCCTTTTCAGCAGCGACCGGCCCTGCCAGCTTCTCCATATTTTATCAGCTGGAGAGAGAGGAGCGAGGGAGCAAGGGCAGGGGAGATGGAGCCAAGTGGCCCCTGTCATTACCAAAGCAACCCCTTCTCACCCACCAGTCCCCCTCCCCAACACAGAATCAGTCCACAGGCTCTGGCCACAGCCCAGGCACCCTTACTGGGGGTTCTGTATTATGGCTCGGCAGGTGAGGGGCAGGAGAAATAATCATGAGGGTGAGGGTAGCGATGATGATGCTGGTGATGGCAATGACACTGATGGTGACGATGGTGATGCTGTGTTATCACCTTGGAGCCCTCGCCTGGTGCCAGGCACCGTGTAAGCTCTACGTGCATTGCATTGGTTCTATCACACCCCCACATCATAGATGAGGATCCTGAGGTCCAGCGTGGTAAGTAAGGAGCCTGCCTGAGGCTCGGCTGAGACATGGCCAAGGTGAGGTCTGACTCTCCAGCTCGCTCTGACCCTGACCACGACGCTCCCCTCTGCGCGTTCAGAGTCAGTGGATGTGGATTCGGATCCCGAGAGCACCTTGGACTGTAACTTCACCCTCTAAGCCTCAGTCTCCTCTTCTACAAAAAAGCTGCCTCTCGGGGCTACTGTGAGCTCCGGGTGAATTATTGCAGCTCCGAGTCAGCCCCCAAAATTCCGCCAAGTCTTCATTTTAATGTCGCCTTCTCAGCCAGCCTGGCCGGACCACCCTATTTGCAACTGCACCACCCCGTTCCCCGTGGCCTGTGCTACTTTGTCCTGTCTTCTAGATCCCCTACCACCCTCTCGCCGATTCCATTCATTGTCTGTCTCCGTCGCTGGCATGCACGCTCCGGCAGGCAGAGCCCTGTGCTCCTTTGTGTTCCAGAACAGTGTCAGAGCGGGCAGCTAGCATGCGCTTTCCGGGAGAATGAATACACGGTGGGTGTTCTCATCCCCTGCCTCAGGTGCCCTGTGGAGACAGGAGGACCCAGAGGGTAAGATTTCACTGGCACTGTTGGGGTGGGCTGCAGAGGCTGGGGGGCAGGTGTTCACAGAGGGTGAATGGAAACACACGGGATTCTGGGTCCAGAGGACAGGCCAGTGGGGAGTGAGGCACCGGGAGGGATGGGCTTCTCGGGGGTGGGCGTTGCCATTTCTCATTTGTCTCCTGGCCATCCCCTCCTCACAATGGCCCCTAAGCCTGGATTGGCTGGTCCAGAGTGTGCCTCTACCTCCCTTCAAAATCCCTGTTCCCTCCTCTCCCGGGGGTCCCGAGGCCAGGCAGACAGGGCCCTCCTTGCCTCACGCCCTGGCTTTCCGCAAGCCTCTCGCTCAGCCCCACCCAGGGCCGGCACCCACACGCTCCTCACGTAACGGTGCTGAGGAAAGGTCATTTCAACCCCGAGTCATAAATGTCAGAACTTCATGGACTTTTGGAGATTCCTATTCTTTGAGGAGGGAACAACGAGCTCAGAAAGGAAAAGTTATCGCTCAAATCAGATAGTGAGGTCAGCCAAATCCTCTGTTCCGGAATGAGTGGATGAGAAGTCCTGTATACCACCCACACCGTTCCCCGGCACCCACCGCAGGTCCTGTCTGCTGTAAATGCAGCCTGGCCTTCAAGCCTCTGTGAGAGAGAACCAGGCAGCCCCACTCCCCTGTCCCCAGCCCAGTCCCCCTCCCTGTCATAGGCGAGCTCCCGGCCTCAGCTCTATTCTCTGTTCCAGCTGTACTGCTTTCCAGCCCCTGCTCAGGAGCTCACTCTGCCCCTGGGCCTTTGCACATGTGATTTATCTGCCTGGGTTGCCTGCTGTCCTCCAGTCAGTTGTCACCCCATTCTTAGGATCCAGAATATGTCCCCACCTCCTCCAAGAAGGGTTTTGCGTCCCTCTGTGGTTGAGCCTGCCAGCTTTGATTTTTAGGACACTACCTATTGTGTGTTCTCAGATCTCCTCTGAGTTTTAAGGGATCCATGGGGGATGCAGAAGGAGACAAGGCAATAGACGGGCCTCTAACTTCCCGTTCCTCCAAAGCTTGGTGACCTTGAATCAGCGACTTAGCTCCTCTATCCCTCATTTTGTCCTTGTAGGAGAGAAGTCTAGTAAAGAATCCCTTCCCTAACTAACTCACGGGCCCATGGGAAAGGGCTGGGTGCCTGATGAAGGACAGTGCATGTGTGAGGACTAGCCTGATTCTTGGGGGTCAGGAGCTGGTCCAGAGTGTGCCCCAGCTCTGCCCCTCACTGGCTGCATCAACCTCTTGGTTGGGTCCCATGTTCTCCATCATCTCCCTTTGGGCCCTGGCTCTGGGCTGCACATCCAGGAGGACTCAGCCTATGTAGGAACACTCAGCTCGTGGTACTGGGATCATCCCTCTCACTCTCTGTCCCCCACAGGCTGCACCCACCCCGACGTACCTCATCTTCTTGGCTTCCTCTCCTTTGTGACCGGCATGGGAGCGATGCCACGTTTCTGACCCTAAAACTAAAAAGCTGACATGTTTGATGCTGGGAGCATGCACCAAACCAGGACAAGCTCTTAAAGATTATCTCACTGAACATCATTATTGTACAGCTTGGGAAACCGAGGCCCAGAAGAGGGAGGAACATGCCGAGTTCTGGTAGAGGCACTACTCTGGGGATAGATGGATCCAGATTTGGACCAGTTCTCCCGCATGGTGGGAGTGGGAACTTGCAAGTTACTTGTGTCTCTGAGTTTTGGTTTTCCAGTCTAGAAGCAGGGCTGATAGTGAGGGGAGTCGTGGGGATGATGGGGGGTGGAGTCTATGCAAGTGTGTGCACAGTACCTCGTGTGCACTGGATGTCCTGGAAAGGTATGTTCTTTCCTCTTGCCCCAGTCCTGCACGTTAGAGCAGACCTTGGGGGGAGGGGGACAGAGCCAGGTCACCGGTTCCCCACTCAGCTTACTTTCCACCTGCTGGCGGGTTTCCCTCCCTGGTCTGGCCCAGTCAGCCAATACCTGATTCCACCCCACGCACTTTATCTATGGAAAGGAGCTACTGGATCTTCCCAGGAGGTTCTAATCAATGCAGCTACAGGCATTTCCTGTCAAGGTCTAGATCCAGTTTCCACACCTTTTCCATTACGCTGGCTCTGGTACCGCCTCTCGAGTCGCTTCCAGCGCCGAAACCCTGCTCACTGAAGATCAGATCACCTCCCCGCCCCAGACAAATGGTTCCCTTCTTCTCTCCTACCCAGACAGGCCCCCTTCCTCGCCAGGCATCCTGGGAGAAGGAAGAGATACATTCCAGGGACCACAGCTGAGCCTAGGATTCCAGATGGCAGTACCCAGCCGAGGACGCTACCTTCCATGGGAGCGGGAAGGCGATTGAAGGGACAGAGGTTCTGCAGTCAGACAGACCTGGGTTCGAACCGCAGCTCTGCCCCTTACTGGCTGCATCATCCAGGCCAGTCACTCTGCCTCCCCCTGAATGGAGACTAGAATCTCTACTTTGGGGGCGCCTGGGTGGCTCAGTGGGTTAAAGCCTCTGCCTTCGGCTCAGGTCATGATCCCAGGGTCCTGGGATCGAGCCCCGCATCGGGCTCTCTGCTCAGCAGGGAGCCTGCTTCCTCCTTCTCTCTCTCTGCCTGCCTCCCTCTCAGCCTACCTGTAATCTATGCCTGTCAAATAAATAAATAAAATCTTAAAAAAAAAAAAAAAAAGAATCTCTACTTTGTACTCTTGTAGGAAGTGCCCAGAATACACCTTCTTTACTTTGGGGGGCTCCTCTTTGGTATTCGGCAGCCCCATTCTCCTTCAAGGAGATCCCCATTCCCTGGCCACTACCACCCCCTCACCCCCGCCCGCCCCGGTTCTCTCTGGGCCCTGCCTATACCGACCACCTCCACCTGCCTTTCCCATCTGTGTCCAAGCTCTTCAGAGCTGAGACTCCCCAGCATGGCACCCTCCTTACAGCGCGGTAGCAACTCACTTAATTTTCATGGCAACTCATGGGTGGTATCAGTATTATCATCCCCATTTTACAGATGGAAAATACTGAGGCACGGAGGGGTCAAATCACTTGCTCAAGGTCACACAATTAGTAGGAGGTGGAGGTGGGATTCCAGTGCAAGCACATGGCCATTCCCACTGCCCCGACACTGTCTCCAAGCTTCCCACCACGCATCTCTCTCATTGCCTGCTTACGCACCCCTCCTTCCATCGAGCCGTGGATCGATCCACCCACCTACCCACCCCATCACCAGCTATCCCCACCCCTCCATCCGTGCTTCGCTTGCTGACCACGACACTGCCTCCTGATCTTTGCACTCATCTTTGCCTTGGCTACTGTGCTGGCCACGGCCCTGCTCTCATGCACATCAGTCTGGCTGGGAAGACCGATCCATCTTCAGGGGAGGACAACTTATTGTGAGGAGTGTTGTAAAGGGCTTTAGGCTCTGCGGGAGCACCGAGGAGGCACCTGACCCAGGCTGGGTGTCCAGAGAAGGTAACCTCTGGCTTGAGTCCTGAGGGAAAGGATGCGGAGGGAGGAAGAGCTTCCCTGAGAAAAGAAGGGCAAGTGCAAAGTCTTGGCCTCCCAGGAGACCATGGGACATGACGAAAGCTGCCCATAAGCGCCTGTGGCTCAGGTTAGGGTTCCAGAGGCCAAAGAGGAGGCTGGCAGGGAGGCCGAGGCCAGGTGGTGTGGGGCTGTGACATCAGGCTGGCATGTGGTAGGTGGTAACAGGAGTCACTGGAGGGTGTACGTGGGGGACTGATGTGGCCGTAGGGCATCAGTGGGTCCCTGAGCACTCTGACCACTGGAGAGCAAGGCCAGTGAGGACCAGAGGCCAAGGCAGAGATGAGCAGGCTGTTGTGGTGAGCCAGTCCCTGCTATGATGAGCCCTGGACCAAGATGGCGGCCAATGAGGCGGAGAGAAGCGGGTGGATTAGAGGCGAGTTCAGGGCTTAGCCCCAGTGGCCCATAAGTGATAGACTGGGTGTGGGGGCAGGGATGTCCCCTCTTTAGAGAGGACCCTTACTTCTTATGGAACTTCCTTTGTCATTTATATCCCTAAGATTTGCATAGGCCACTTGTCCTGTCTGGAAGGCAACAGACTCTGAGTCAAGTGAAAACTTTCAAGTTAGCTTGGCATGCAACCAGGAGCCCCTGTCAGCCTAAGCAGGAGAGTGCACGGTCAGGTGGGGGTGTTAGGAACACTTTGGTGCCAGCAAAGACTCGGCACTGGGGATGGTCAGGATCGGGGGTGGGGGGGCTGTGGGCACCAGGTTTCAACAGAGACCTCCCTTCTTCCGAGCAGCCTTCTCTGAGCCATTTACCCCTAGACAAAGCCAGGCCCTGCTCTTCTCATCAGTTTTCCCACTCTGGTTCCATAATTTGCAGTTTTCTGTTTACCTGCATGATTATTTAATTAGTGTATATATTTCACTCCATACTATATGCTCTGTGACTACAGAGACATGATCTCTAGCACAATCCTTGGCACATACGAGGTGCTCAAGAAACCTGGAGCAAATAAGACACAAAGGATCCTAGCCAGAGTTGGGGCAGCATGTGGGCTCCCCTGATACAAGGCTGGAAGGAAGGAGCTGCCAATCGGTTGGGCTTGAAAGCCAAGTTGAGCTGTTTAGATCAGAACCCCAGCATCCCCACACGGACACTGAGAAATATCCACAGCAGATTATTTTTAGGAATTCTAAAATATTAAATGGGCTGAAAAAGACATCCCAGAGGGAAGCTGGCAGGGATCAGGGGCTGCCCATTTTTTGAAATTACTCACCAGCGCCGCGGCTCTTCATTGGCACAGAGAATTGAGCCACCGTCCTGGCTGTTTTGTACACAGGGCCTGGATCTGAACCACGTACTAAATAAAGTCTGGAACAAAATGTACATTTCCAACGCCGAGCGCGTCTCAGAGCTGACAATAATATATACGTGTTTTTTTTTCTTCTTATTTTTATTTTTACCGAACTACAAAGCGCACATGATTTTCTTTTGAACACCCTGTGACGTCGCTGAAACTCGAAGTCAGATATAATGGGCAGAGCTCAGAGGCAGAGCGGGGCTGGCGGGCAGGCTGGCTTCCCAGCGGGCAGGCTCTGGGACCACTAGTCACTTGGCTCTGTGAACCTCCGTATTGTCACCGGTAAAACGAGGGGAGCATCCTCTTCCCCTTCAACTCACTGACGTGGCGGGGCTGTTGGAGGTGAACAGGCATTGCAAACTGAATGGTACTGGATAAATAGGAGGTATGGCTTAATGAGCCAAACCGATGCACCTTTCCAAAAGCTAGGAAACGGGGGCATCCACCTGTCCTTCCAACCTCTGTGGGGCGTGGGAATGCATTGCTGTTGCTATTCGCATCCGCTGAGATCTAGGGGCCAGGCTATGCTTTTCGCCCCCGGGCCAATGGACGGGCGGCTTCTGCGGGGCCCCTGACTCTCCTCCAATCAGCTGCGGCTGAAGGCTCATGTGACCCTCCGGCAGCCGAGCTTTCAAACGCTCCGCCCTTCAGTGGTCCTGGGCAGGTGCCGCTCTTATGTCCATTTTACAGATGAGAAGCCTGAGGCACAGAGAGATAGCTTAACCCATGACCCAGCGCTGGTAAAATGCACAATCGGGATTCGAATGCTGGGCTTTAAACCATTTAGTTCCATCATCTTGTTCATCTCTGTATCTTCGGGGCTTAGCAGAGTGCCTGGCACGTACGAAGCATTCTGTATGTTTGCCAAGTGAAGGTTTAGGGATAATAACATTTATTCTACAGGCTTATTATGAAAATTAAGAAAGTTAGCATCAGTGAAAGCATCTGGCACAGACCCTGGGACTGAGTGGTGGTGAATAAATATTGGTTTAACTCATTCCTGGACCATCCTTCTTTCTCCCTTCTGGGCTGAGGCCTTTGCTCCTGGCAAACATAAGAAGGTACAGCCTGTCTTCCGTCCGTCAGCCCTGCATTCTGCAGACCGCCTGAACTTCAAAGGCCTGGTGCTTTCTTCCTGCCCATCCTGAGCCTCCCTGACCAGCGTCCCCTGGGCCATGTCCCTCCTCTCCCTGGGGACCTTTCCCGCTCCCCACCCCCAACCCTCCAACCACAGGGCTCACTTTGTCTTTCCCTCTCCTATGTTTTGCTCATATCTGGTCCTGCTCTTGGTAGGCTTCCTGTCCAGCTTTCAAGGATCTTTTCTTCCAACCAGAAATCACCTCTCTTGCTCACTGCCCTCCCTCCCCTCCCGGGGGGCTTTATGTGCACCTCTCCTAAGTCACCTTGCACCGGGGGTTCTACGGATTGCTCTAAAAAATGCATAGATAGATGCTGGGTCGGGTAGGTGCGGCTGGGAGGGCCCTCACCCGCTGTGTGCCGGGCGAATCAGGTATCCTCCTGGAGCCCCTGTTTCCAACAAGGTAAGCGGTGAATAATCACCTGTTCCCAGGGTTGCTGTGAAGGTGAAATCAAAGGCTTAAGTTAGAACAAATAATAACTATTAGTTCCCTTCTACATATGGTGTCGAATGTCAGGCCTGAAAGGGCTTTAAAGGAATATTGGATCCAGCGCTCTTCGAACTGGCCTTTCGCTAAGTGGAACCACCGCTGCCCACAGATTAAGCAGAAGGGCAGGGTATAGAAGCGCGTCTATGAGGACCGCTCTGGGGGAGGCGGGGCCTAGAGCTCCGCCCACTTGGCTCCTCCCTCAGCCCCACCCCCAAAGACCCCAAGGCACCTCCTGAGACCCTCCCAGGGAGCAGTCACCTCATCACCGTGACAGTGGAGAGCTAGAACACTTCCATTCCCTTAAAAATTCTCTCACGACCCCTTGCAGCTGGTCCCTCTTCCTGCTGCCAGCCCCTGGAAGCCACCGGTTTGAATGAAAGGTTTGATTCCTATCCATACCGGTTTTCTTCTTCCAGAACGTAACGGGCAGATAGTGGTGCAGTGACTAGCCTTTCACGGCAGTGCTTGACAGCCAACCATGTCGCCGCGTGTGTCCCTAATTGTTCCCCGGGATTGCCAAGTAATATTCCACTGGGTGTAAATTCCACACGGAGGAATTTATGTGTCCATTTGCCACTTGATGGACATTGGGCTTGTTTTCAGGGTTTGGTTGTTCTGAATAAAGCCTCTGTGAACATTCACATAAAAGTCTTTGTGTGGAGACACAGTGCCATTTCTCTTACACAAACCGCTGAGTGTGTGAGTGTTCGGTCAGACGGCGGGTCTATGTTTAACTTTACAACAAACTGCCAAACTGGAAATCGCCTTTTGGTTAGTGTCCCTTTGTCTGTGACCATGTGACTCAGTGCTTTACGAGGTTGGCTTTGTAATTTGCTGAGTGAATTATAGCTTCCCATGTTGTCTCTCGCAAGGACGTTTGCATTTTAACCAAAAGTCAACTGTTCTGTTCAACAAACACTCCCCCAAACCCATAAGTCAAAGGATTAGCTTCTTCCTCCAAGAGGAAATGTTTCCCAGGAGCTAGCAGGTAGGACGTGATCACTCTGGGCAAGGTGGGGTGGCGTTGCCTTCTGGGGTACCAGTGAACCGTGTCTTTGCCTGGAACTATGGCCAGGTGGCTCCCCAGGGTATCTGACTTCCAGAATTCTGCCAAGGAGCGTGGCCAGTGAGGAAGAAATGCCAGACAGAAGGGGGTGTGTATGTGTGTGTGCCGGAATGGACCCTGCTTTTTGCACCACTCCTTGCTTTTTATGCTCAGATCCCAAGATTCTCCCTCTCCGACTCTACTCCCACCAGCAGGTACAAAATGACCAGGTTTTAGACAAAGGAGATGGAAGAGAGCTCTCCAGGGGACGATCTCTCCTGCTTCAGTCTCCTCTTCCACCTGAACACTGACAGAATCAGAACAGGACGGGCTGTAAAAAGAATTCAGGTTTGCTCTGTGCATGTCTTTTGACTCCATCCCCGTCTCTGCACCTGCACAACCCTGTTCCCAGCTCCCAGACGATGATGAGTCACTGACCTGCTGACGTCTACTCTCAGCCCATCGGCCCCTTTCCCCACAGCAGTCAACGGAGCGGCTTTATTCGTGAAGTTTTGCTCTATCCCTCGATAGATCTCTCTCCCTAAATCAAGAAACACATGGTTCAACATGTAAAAGGTACAAAAGGCTGTGCTGAGAAAAGTCTCCTTCCCACCCCTTCCCTAGCCACCCGGCTTCCCTCTTGGGAGACAGCTTGAGCACCTGTTTCTTAAGAAATTCTCCAGAGCGTTCTGTGGGTCTATGACTATGTAGACGTGTGCATATTTATGCTTTTCCTGCTATGTTTCACAAGATGGCAATTAAAATGAAAACCTGTTTGAAAAAGTGAAACAATGAAAAAAATATTAAACACTGTTTACCATGGAAGGCTTCCTGGAGGCAGCGGCTTTCAGGCCAAGAGCTGAAGGAGGAGGGGGTTCACCAGGTGAATTGGGGGAACCATCCAGGCAAAAGGAGCAGCCTCTGTACAAACTGTGAGGTAGGTAGGTGAGCTGAGAAACTTCGGGAAGGCCCGGGGGTCTGCACCTCTGAGTGGGAGGGAGAGATTCCCAGGGTGGGGAGCGGTGCAGACCAGATCTGAACCTGAGGCCACCTTGACTTGGTATTTTATCCTCAGAGAAATGGGAAGCCACGAAATGGCTATCCGCAGGCAAATAAGATGATCACCGTTGCATTGTGAAAAGAAATCTCTCCAAAGATTGGAGGGAACTCGAATATCCGGCAATGAGGGACCAAGTAAGCAAATTATGATGCCTCCATGCAATGGAAGATTTAACGCTATTTTTATTTTATTGATTGATTGATTGATTGATTGAAAGAGAGAGAGAGAGAGAGCAGGGTGGTGGGCACAGGGAGAGGGATAGAGAATCTGAAGCAAGACCCACACCCTATGTGGAGCCCGAGGCAGGGCTCCGTCTCATGCCGGAGATCCTGACTTGAGCTGAAGTGAAGAGTCGAAGGCTTAACCTACTGAGCCACCCAAGTGTCCCATCTTATGCTATTTTTAATAAGAGCAAGGAGGGGCGGTGATTCTTCTTGTACACAGAGAGGATGGCCCTCTGCTCTACCATCCCTGAGCACCGACCCACCCAGCCAGAGCCGCAGGTGCAGCCCAGGACTGAAGCCACATCTCCACTCCCCCGCGCCCCCCATCTTTCCAGTCCTTCACATTATCCTTGTCTTCTCTTTAGAAGCTCCAAGGCTTCTCTGTGATACTGGGAGTTCCCTCCTTGGATTTATTCTACCAAAGAAGCTTTGTCTGCTTTAAGTACAAATGTCTCTTAGCAACATCTTGTAGCTCTTCTCTTCATGGAAGGTATTTCTCTAACGATCAGATATCTATTTTTATAGACTTTTTCCTTCTCAGGATTGCAAGAATAACGTTCCTGTCTCCTATCGGTGTTTTCACTCACTATACCTCTGTGTGGCGGCTATGAAATATCCCCATTTTACAGATAAAGAGCTACGGAGACGGCCCTTCAGGGGTGAATCCTGATTGGCCCAAACCCGGCCTGATGCGCCCATTCTCCTTTGCCAGTGATAGGTGTAGGGGTGCGCAAGGACCTGGTGCTGGCCAATGAGATGTAAAGAAAGGGGTTTCCTCCCTCATGGAGCAGAAGGCTACGCCTGGAGAAGGCAAGCCTCTTTTTGCAAAATAATTTTAATTTTAAAATTTTTTTAAATTGTCAAAAGTTTTAAATTTAAATTCCAGTTAACAAGCCACGGTATATTAGTTTCAGGTGTACAAGATACTGATTCAGTCTCTCCATTCGCCATCAGATCCCCAGCTCCTGTTTCACCCATGCCCCCACCCAGCGGCTCTCTAGTGACCATCCATCCGTCCTCTGTAGTTAAGAGTCTCTTTCTTGGTTTTTTTCTCTCTCTTTCCCTTTACTAATTTGTTTTGTTTCTTTCTTTTTTTTTTTAAGATCTTATTTATTTAGCAGACAGAGATCACAAGTAGGCAGAGAGACAGGCAGAGAGAGAGGAGGAAGCAGGCTCCCAGATCAACAGGGAACCCGATGTAGGACTGGATCCCAGGATCTGAGATCATGACCTGAGCTGAAGGCAGAGGCTTTAACCCACTGAGCCACCCAGGTGAGGCGTCCCAATTTGTTTTGTTTCTTAAATTGCATATATGAGTGGCAGCATATGGTATTTGTCTGTCTCTGACTTATTTCCTTTGGCATTATACTCTCCAGCTCCATCCATGTTGTTGCAAATGGCAAGCCTTCATTCTTTTTCATGGCTGAATAGTATTGCATTATGTTTATATACAACACCATTTTATCCATTCATCTTGGGCTCCTCCCATAGTTTGGCTATTGCAAATGTTGCTGCAATAATCCTAGGGTGCATGTATCCTTTTGAATCAGTATTTTTGTGGCAGCCCCTTAACATTTATTTATTTATTTTAAAGATTTTATTTATTTATTTGACAGACAGAGATCACAAGTAGGCAGAGAGGCAGACACAGAGAGGAGGAAGCAGGCTCCCCGCTGAGCAGAAAGCCCGATGCAGGGCCCGATCCCAGGACCCTGGGATTATGACCTGAGCCAAAGGCAGAGGCTTTAACCCACTGAGCCATTCAGGCACCCCTATTTATTTATTTTTAAAAATATTTTTTATAGCTCTTTCTAGCTTTGGAGACATTTACGAGGACTTGATAACCTGAGCTGTGGCAACCATTTTGTGACATGAGGATGAAGTCAAAATGGCAGAGTGGAGAGCCTAGATCCTTGTTGACATGGCTGACAGGAGCCCAACCCCCCCCCCCGGTCTACCCCCTTAACTTTACTTACTCATTAAGTAAACACTAATGTCCCTACAGTTTAGCGGTCACCGACCTTGGTTTTCTGAAACTGAAAGCGTTCTTTATAGATGCCCTCTCTGACCCATCTGAATTGCCCATGCCTTAAGATGCGCCACAGGGATCGCAGACCCAAGGTACAGGGCAGAAGCCCTGACCTGGGAGTGAGCCAAGAGCGTGGGTCCTAGGCTCTGCTCCTCCACTAATTAGTGGTGTGGCTCAGGGTAAAGTCACTCCCTTCTGGCTCTCTCGTTCTCTCCTCCGTAAAATGAGAGGTTGCATTGCCCCTGAGGCGCAAGCCCTCTAAGCCACACGGGGTGGCTTGAACTTTTGCTGCTGACAGTGATGAGTGGTGGGGGGTCCGCGCTCAGCTCAGTGGTGAGCGTTTGGAGGTGACTCTGTGAGGTCCGACAGCCTCGGAGTCTTTACTCATTCCTCTTCCTCATTTGTCAGCAATCCTTCATCGTGCCCCAGTTTCAGGGTGTATTTTTAGTGGAAATAAACTCAAACAGCTCAGGATGACACAATTTGCTCTGTGGCCTCGGCGGCATCGGCTGGCGGCGCCAAGCTGGGGAGTGGGCACGTGGAGGTGGCGAGGTCCACTGACCCAGCAGGTCTGGCCAGGGTACTCATTAGGGAGATCATCAAATTGTGCAAGCCTGGGTGGAGTGAGTGTATTTGGCCCAGGGACCCAGAAGCAAGCCTGCAGGGTATTTACCATCGAGATAGGAAAACTGAGTTGCTATTTGAAACCCCTGTTTGCTTCTAAATTCAGGCTTGGATCATGCTTGTGTTTTGCTGAGCACGTTGATAAGTTTGGAAAAGCATGTTTGGGAGGGGGCGACTAGGGGGGAGTTTAAATTATCTGCCTAAATAAGGGAGGAAAGTTTAGTTTCTAGAGGCACAGAGAAGGCACAATGTCATTGAGAGTGTCGGTGACATGCCCAGACCCCCTATGCAGGACCAGTTTGCCTAGGTGACCAAAGCAGGGGTCTAAAAAGTAACCCCCGCCCTCCCGGCTCAAGGTTGGGTAAATCTGTGGCACCCTTCTCTCCAGGGCTCCCCAGAGGTGGGGTGAGCCTTAGCTTCCACTGAACCCCATTCTGGGTAATGTCTTCTCATTCTGTTTCCCTCTCTCCCTTACACAGTTCACCCGCACGTGGTCCCTCAACAGGGTATTTGCACAAGGTCGCTTGTCTCAGACGCTGCTTCTGCAAAACCAGAAGGAGAGCTGGATGACGCCCCTTCCGATGGGACAAAATGGCCAAAGTCCAAAGGCTCTTAAGCACATGAATATTTAACGTTCCATTTGAACTGTTGCTTATTAGATGGGCAGACATGGAAAAGTTTTTTTTTTTTTTAAATCTCTTACTGCGATATAACCTCTTCGTCCATTCCCTTCGATGTCAAGTGTGGTCTATGACACACAGGAATGCCTTGCAAGTATAGGGGTGTGTGTGTGTGTGTGTGTGTGTGTGTGTGTGTGTGTGCGCAGGCATGAAACACAAGGGAAGGGATTGGGCTCCCCAGCTGGATTGACCCAAGACAGAGACAGAAGCGCAGGACAAGGGGGCAATTAAGAAATGGAATGAACTCAGCAGAAACAGGAGCCAGAGGTGGCCACGAGAATGTAAGTTCTCTGGAAGTTTGCATAAATGTCCGGGAGGGCTTGGAACTTCCTGGGGGAATAGAATGGATCAGATCTTAAGGAGCAGAAAACTCCAGCTGGGCTGGAGAATACTACCACTTATATATTCAATGTTCATTCTCTTTTCCTTCCTTTATAACAGAGCACTGGTTTATCCTGGACAACCATGTGCCCAGTTAAAGGGACGCATTTCATTTTCACAGAGCAGTTGGGTGGCCAATGAGATGTAGAAAAAAAGTTTTTTGAGTCGAACTGCTCTGAAGTAGCTAAGTGTCTTTAGAAAGAGAACAGCATGGGCTCTTTTTGTCTTATCCGTCTTCCTCTTCCTTCTTGTCTGGAGCACAGCTGTGATGACTGGATCTCCAGCAGCCATCTGAAGCCATGATTTGACCCTAAGGGCATAAGCTACACACTACACGAGCAGAAAAATCCAAGGTTCCTGAGTCTCTGAAGACCTCATGGAGGTGTCATGGCAGCCCCTTTTGGTTTAAACGACTGTAGTTGGAACTCCAGCATTCGTGGCTGCACCCAGTTCCTGAGGAATGTAGGTGTTTATCGGCAGAGGCTTTGACAGGTACTTTTCCCAAGATTATCAATATTCATTACCATGTTTTCCTTGGAAACAACTTTGGGAAGCAGCCTAGTGGAGGGGAAAGAGCATTTGCTGTGCAGTCAGAGATGGGTTTGGGTGGCAGTTCCCCTGCTTCCCACCTGCAAACCTTTCGACAAGTCAGTCTCCTTGATTGTCACGCATTCTGTAAAATGGGTATAATAAAGTTGTCCAAATGTGTCCCCAGACTCCTGTTCATTAAATAGAACAGCAGGTTTGCTCTAGGGATCATAGGGGATTGCACAGGTAGAAGGCACCGAGCTTACGGTCTGGCACATAGGAGGTTGCTCAAAAATGTTAGTTAGCTTGACTCCGTGGGTCCTCCCTTCCCCCTGTCTGCCCTGATGAAGTTTGAATGAAACAGACTGACAGCTCTGAATGAGGACAGTGTCCAGACCATGGGGTTTGAGGCTGGGAGTTGGGTTTGGCGGAGTGGTTTTTAAGACCCTTTTGGTTCTAACGTGATGAGCACCAGAGCTGTGGAGCGGAGTCGGGCAGAGAAGGTGGGGACTGAATTTTCTCCCACTGCATTGTAAATACAGCTCTGGGGCTGATGTTAAAGAGCCACAGTCACTGGAGAATTCTCCCTCTGGGCTCTAGGTGGCTGGGTCACAAGCACACGCCAATCACTGGCGCCCTAAGTGTGCTGATATATGAGGGGTGGGGAGTAGGGTGGGGGGGGAGGGCTGCACTTCCCCAGAGAAAAGGGGTGGGGAAGCCTAAGGGTTGTAGCCACCCCTCTGGTTAAGTCTAAGTCTGCCTGGGTTCAGGTGACCGTTGGGTGTCCTCCCCGTCTTGAGCTGGTAATGGTAGGGCAGGACCGTGTCAAATCCTTATAGAGTAATGACAGCGAAGACTTACATCTAGTGCTAGACATACACGATGCTTTGTAAGTATTAATTCATTTAATCCACAATAATTCTGTGAAATACGTTCTGCCGTTATTCCCATTTTATAATAGGGTCAGTCGACTAAGAGCAGCCGTGACCCACCCAAGGTCAGCAGCTCTGAGCCCTGCAGCTGGTTCCTGAGAGGTCCTTCTTCATGGCCCCTGTGCCGTCCCCTTGCAGAACTGGAAGGCGCGCCCCGGAGAGAATGGGCTTTAGGCAGAGGTGGAGCAGGGAGAGCCGGCTGAATGAGCCCCGCTTCTCAGGTAACTTGCTGGGGTAATAAACCCAGCACAAGGTCAGACTCGGAAATAGTCAGATCACCCTTGCCATTTTTTTAGGAGCCACTCAGCAGCCACACAGACTGTCTCCCAGCAGACCAGCATGGCCCGTTTCCCCTCCAGCGCGGGCTCCGATACCCATCCTTCACCTCTGTCCAGAGGCAGGAGCTGGTGTGTGTTTAGGGTACCTGGAAAACATGGGTCTCGAAACCCAGAGTACAGCCAGGAGGGGTGTGCAGGAGCAGAGATGCAGAGGTTCGTGGTGGTGGTTGCAGTGGCAGGGGAGGGTTGGGGAGAGATGCTCACTCACCGGGGTTGGGGTGCGCTGGGGTGGGGGTGGTTCTTGGTTTCCCACTATACAGCAGTAACACCCTCTCATGGGACAACACAGGTGTCCTCAGGTACTTCTCAATGTGCCCTGGGAAGGGGGGTGCAGGCAGAGGACCGGGGAGCTGGGACCTCTGCTGGCTGGATGACATGGGACAGAATTGCCAGGAATTGTGACCTTTGCCTCTCTCTGTCTCTGTCTCCCTTTTTGCCCATGGGGCGAAGTGTTATAACTCCATCCAGCTTCGGGGATGCCTGCTGTCACCTCCACGTGTAATAAAAAGGAACATCTACTTTACTTTCCAAGGACTAATGTGTACTTCATGTCTGCGCAGTTTTTTATAATATTTTATTTTAAGATGTGTCCTTCCTTAAGGAAGAACTGCCCCGCATGTGCACGAGAACACCAGCTTACCTCGCACAATTCCGCATGTACCCTGTGTGGGTCTTTGGTCCACGTTGTCGTTCGTCACACTGAGAATTATTTCTACGCCAGCATTTGGGGTGGGGAATCGGTGTCCCCAAACACAATAATTTCAAAGCAAATCACCTGAACCGGGAAGTTCTCAAACGTGAGCGTGCTTCTGAATCTGCCGGGGGGCTTCTCAGAACACAGATCGCTGGGCTCACCCCACGGCTTCAGATTCCGCAGGTCCAAGGTGGCCCCCTGTGAATCTGCATTTCTAACAAGCTTCCAAGAGATGCTGCTGGCCTGGGGACCCCATCACCCTCCCAGCCGCCACAGTACCCTGACGATAAAGTCTCTTCCCTGTCAATAATTTAAACCCTGGGTACTCAACCTGTGTAGTCATTTCAGTACATGGTTCATTCATTCACTGGACAAATCATCATGGAGCGGCTACCGGGCGCCAAGGTCTGGGCACAGGGGCCTCCACTGTGGAGAGAGCAAAGCCCCCAGCATCAACAAGGAAGCTAACATCCCAAGCAGGGAGACTATGGCAAGTCAGAGAACCACTTAGAAACATAACAAAGTGACGGGCAGTGGTAAGCGCTGGGAAGGAAAATAAAACAGGGGAAGAAGGTGAAGTGTGACGGGCAGTGTTACTTTAGAGAGAAGGGCCGGCAAAGCACTTTGGAAAGAGGTGACATTTGCAACGACTCAAATGAAAAGAATGTGAACCATGTGGACATCTAGGGGAAGAACATTCCAGGCAGAGGGTACAGCCAGTACGGAGGCCTGGGGGTGGGGGTGGGGGAGGGACAAGTTTGGTGTGTTGGGGGACCAGCCGGGACATCTGCAGGGCTGGAAGAGAGGAGCAAGGAGGGGAGAGGGAGAAAAGAGGGCAGAAGGGTTGGCAGGGCCGGCGCACGGACAGGACTGGAGGACTCAGTTGGTGGAGAAAGGGAGCCAGTGGAGAACGTGACACAATCTGATTTCTGTTTTAAAAGGAGGGCTCTGGCTGCAGTCAGGGGGAATAGAATATAGAGAGTCAAGGGTAGAGGCAGGGAGATCATCAGGGGGCTGCTCCTGTCACCCAGGCAAGAAATGATGGTGGCTAGGCTAGGACAGGAGGTGGCTCAGCAAAGGAAGTGGTGGCGAGTGGACAGATTTGGGGAGGGTTTAGGTGGACAGAGCCAGTGGGGTTTGCTTACAACTCGGACGTGTGGAAGGAGAACGAGATTGGAGACAAGGGCCACTCGTAGGTTTGTAGCTCGGGTGGCCGGGTACGTAAATATGGTCGACATTCAGCAGTGCTCCACGGGCTGAGGCTGATGCCTGGAAGGGTCCCCAGGATAAGAGACGATGAAGACGTGACGCGTGCCCTCGATATATCTCACATCTAGTCACATATGCCGTAAACATTGAGCGTCTGGGTCAGATGGGTCCCCGGAGCAAGGGCAGTTCTGTTTGGGCCACCGTTTGTCGGATTAGAGATATCCCTTTCCGGGCTCTGCTGTGGACCAGGTGTCGTTGGGGGAGCTGTCCCGGCAGCTGGTTGGGCAGCCCCGTAGGTCAGAGACGTCTGGTTTATAAACTTGCTAGACTTGGAAAGAACCACAGAAATTAGTCGAGGAGAACCCAAATCCCTTGCTGTCTCCGGGACTGAGGACACAGGTGTGGTTCGCTCTAACAGGTTCGTACTCTGCCGGCAGTGGGCAGCTGGAAGTGATGTTTCCGTCTTAATTATTCATCGAGGTTTAGCTGGCCAGAGAAAGGATTGGGACCTCGGATTTTCTTGGCACTTTTTCTAGTAGTCGATAATTTCTAGGTAATTCAAATATCAAATGGTGCCTTCCTACCCCTTGAGAGCTTCAAACCCTGTTCCAAGGCTTGTGGAAGTCAAAATCAAAATTTCTGCAAACTTGAGGGAAAGGTAGAGACTCCTGTCTTCAGAATCACTGCTATCTCCGGGTTATCGTGTCCCCTAGTATTTGTCTTTGTCTCACCCCAAACCGATGAGACAGGAAGCTCATTTTTCCTCCCTTGTTTCCCACAGTAACCCGCTAATAGGCGAGGGTCCCATACTGCCCAGTTTTTGCGTGGTGGTGTACCCAGGATTCACAGATTCAGGAAAGCAATGTAGCTAAAAAGTAACTCCAACCCCTATTTTCCTCTTTCCAATCGAACTGAAGAGGAGCTCAGTCAGATGTCAGAATTTCATTTCTCAAGGCTTCTCTGCCTTGTCGGTTCTGACGCACGTTCCCGTGTGCCTCTGTTTAATCACCTGCTAAACATCCCCAGCCTTCTCCTGCGTCTTCCCCCCACCCTTTGGCATCCAGAGTCCCTGTTCCTTTATTTCTGACCATTCTTCAAATGAAGTCTTGCAAAAGGCC
The DNA here is from genome assembly GCF_020171115.1 of Neogale vison. Classification (NCBI taxonomy): domain Eukaryota; kingdom Metazoa; phylum Chordata; class Mammalia; order Carnivora; family Mustelidae; genus Neogale; species Neogale vison. The sequence goes on along the minus strand of NC_058102.1, from coordinate 12,113,856 downwards.
TTAAAATAGGATGCATTAGAGGGTGTGTGTGTGCGCACACGCGTGTGCGTGTGATGGAGGCAAACCTTGTTAATGGTTTTTATACCCACCCCCCCTTTTCCCTAAACTGCCTACTTTAGCACTAAAGATAGTTTTCTCTGCGCACTTAACCTCTCCCCTCTCCTGCTGCACTCATACAAAGCAGTCATTAGTGCGGAACACTTCACTGGAGATTTCGTGGGAGAAGGGAATGAGCGGAGAGCGAAGGTTTCCATCACAGAAATGCAAATACCTTTAAAACCACATTAGGCATCTGGGCTCTTAACAGACCTTACGGCCACCTGCCACCGGAGGTTTGCCCTACATTAGCCTGTCTTGACCCACTGTGGGGGCGTCTCTGTATCGTCTGTCTATACTGACCTCCCATATCTCTCCTCCCATGGATTTCCACTATCTTTTGAGAAACAGTTTAGCCTGTTGGTAAAGGGGCTGAAAGCATGGGCATGGGAGTCCGTCCACCCGGGGCTGAATCTCACCTCTGGAAAGAGCTTCAGAGCAACTCACTCGCCCTTAGTTCCTTCACCTGTCACGTGGAATTCGCGCTCTTCCCTTCCTCAGGGCTGTTGGGAAGATCAACTTGAGTCGTCCACTCTTGAAGTACTCACCCAGGGCTTTGGGTTCGAATCCTGACACTTCCGCTTTCTAGCTCTGGGGTCTCGGACAGATCCTTCAACCTCAGTGAGTCTCGGTTTGCTCATCTTTAAAATGGGGACAATGGTGAGACCTACTTGCTATGACTGTGAGCATTCAGGGAGATTGTACGGGACGCTTCTGCGATCAGAACGGTCTAGCGAGGATCAGCTGGGCTATGTATGCTCAGCCCAGTGAACCGTACCCAGGACACGGTCAAGTGTCATCGCAGTGAACCCCAAAGAGCTGTGACACGTGGTTTCTCAGAAGGACAGGTGCTCCCGGGGAGCACGGAGCTGAGAGCAAGGAACACAGTGAGCTCAGGGTGGGGCAAGATCCCCGGGGGGGGGGCTGGGAAGGCTCTCCGAGGGACAGCGATGGAGGCCTCGAGTTGGGCCTCATGACCAAGGGAGGTTTGAACAGGAGAAAATGTGGAAGGACCTTCAGGGGGGTGGGGTGCAGAAGCAAGGGCCGGGGTGGGGGAGGGGCTGGCTCTGAGCTTGAGTGTGATGCCGGCCTCCTGGGACTGCTGTGCCCTTGCAATTCAGCTAGTCCCCCAGCCAGGGTTCTCGTGGTGTGCCTGTGTGTGTGTGCGGTGTGTGGGGGGGGGTTGGGGGGGTGGGCGAGAGAACCGAGGGCAGAAGGGAGAGCCACAGAAAGTGCTCTGCCAGGAAGGAGGGGTGCTTGAGTCTTGTCCCCTCGCCTCTCCTGTCCCTTTCTTTCCCCAACTCCCTCTGCACATCCTCAGGCCGTCCTCCAGTCCTGGTGGGTCTGTCCTCCTCGGGGTGGAGTTCGATGGCCTTTGTGGGTGCGAGTGTCCTAGGGCCTCTCTCCCCACTTTCCTTGTCTGGATGGGACCACGCAAGGTGGAGGCAGCAGAGGCGGGAGAGGGAGGAGAGAAGCTTCTCCCATGAGGGAGGGGACTGCACCTCTCCAACCCTGGTTTGGCATTTTCTGTGCTGGGAATGAGAAACCGGGCGTTGCTATGGAAACTGCCATCCCCTGCTCCCTGTGTCATTCTCTGTGGGAAGTTCCCGCGTGTAGGGGGTGGGGGAGGTGTGCAGGGGACAGTCCTGCTGCACTGAGTGCTGGAATGCAGAAGCGCCAGCTCTGGGGGTGGTGGAGGGGGAGGGTGGGTGTGCAGGGAAGGATGGGGCGGGGAATGGGGTCCCTGGGCTGCAGAGCTCCTGACTTGAGGGGGAAGGGCAGCCACGGAGCTCAGACTGCGTCTCTGGAACCGTCCTGGGCATGGTCACCCACACTTGAAAGACAACAGTTTGTGGAACCCTGTCGTGTGGGCTCTGGAAAGAGTTTGGGACCAACAGTCACTGAAACTCGAGCTTAAAAGCCCGCATAGCTGACTTCCCTGTGCCTCAGTTTCTCCACAGCTACAAGATGTGCCAAGGGACAGCAGTCTCACAGAGTGGTGATGTGGGGCCGTGACTCCGTGCACCTGTCTTCTGCCTGGTGTCTATCCTGGAGGCAGCATCTCATTAAGTGGGGTTCCCTTCTCACTTGACCCCATTTGGGCCACCAGTATGTGCCCCACTTTACAGATGAGGAGACCAAAGTCCACTTAGGAGAAGGAAAGGGCTCCCAGTCCATAGGAAGTCAGGGCAGGACCCCTTCCCAGGAGGGCCTCCAGCTCGAGGCTTCTCCCGGCAGCTGATGTTAATTGCCGGCATGTGACCTATAGGACTCCCTCTCCCCGAGTCACACACTATACCCCAATGTCTCTTGCCACTGTCTTCAGAGGGACCAAGCCTGTGGCAGAAACACCTCTCTCTTGGCTTTTAGTATTAAAGGAAAGGGCTTTGCTTTCTCTGTGGAAACAAAAATGGTGGTGGGGAGATAACCCCCAAGCCCCAACATCAATACCCCCTCCGCGCAAACACCCCTCTCAGCTCCCAGAATGGAAAGGAACCTTCCAGGTGACTTGTTATCTCTTTCTGGGGCAGAAGAAGGTGGAGAACTAATTTTAACTTCTCGGGGATTTTTTTTAGCCTGTATGTTTTTCAGACCAGGGGTAGGACATCAGGTGCCCCCTGAGTCCAGAGAGTTGAGGGAAGAATTAAAGAAGGTGGTGATTTTGCTTCCACCAGATAGGCCCTGCCAATTGCAGACTGTAAGGATGCCAAGAAGGTCAGGGTCCTGAGGTGCTTGCCTTCTCCCCACCCTGGAAAATTTCTGCTCATTCTTCCCCCAGATACAAGGAAAAGTGTCATCCAGGGAATTAGGAGACTGAAACCAGATGTAGGAATTTGTGAAATCCAGATTTGCTGTGTGGCCTTGGGCAAGTCACTTCCCCTCTCTGGGCCTCATCTGTTACAAGGGGACCACAATGGCTGTCTTGCCCAACTCCCAGGTAGCCATGGAGGCTCAAGGCAGCGCTGGACTGATTTCTTGGCCCCAGCAATAAGAGGGAAATAGCAAAACTGGAGAAGTTCCCACAATAATTAGAATGGGGCAGGAACCCCCAATCTACCCACTGGAGAAAGAGGACCAAGAGATCAGGCTCTATTTTGTGCCCAGCCCAGTGCTTGGCACATGGAGGGTCTCTAATGCACATTTATCCGTGAGGATTCCTGCTGGGGATGGTGAGGAAGGTTAGCCTGGAGAAGGGGACAGATTTCAATTCCATACAAGGGCCATGGGCTAACAGTGGGGGACATGATCTCTTTACTCCCAAACTTTTTTTTTTTAAAGTACATTCCACACTCAACATGGGTCTTGAACTCACAACCTTGAGATAAAGGGTTCCATGTTCTACAGACTGAGTTGGAAATGAGTTCCCATTGAGCATTTGTCATGGATTAGGGAACGGAATAGAAACTGCTAAGCTTTACTGAGTACCAGGCAGGAGGCTGTAAAGGTTTTCCTGAACTCGTGTGAGCACTGGTGCTGGGACCCCTGTAACGGGCAACGCCCCCCCCTCAGCCCACAGTAGCACCCCATCCCCACCCCCCAGCAGGCAGGGTTTCCCACCAGATGAGCCAGACCCATCTCCCCCAACCTTTACCATCCAGCTAAAGGTGGAGGAGGCTGCTCCCTCTGGGCTGGCGTCTCTCCCACACCCCCCTGTCCCGGTGACCTCAAGAGATGGGTGTGTGTCCCCAGAACGAAGCCTGGAGAGTGACCAAGGCCAGAGCTGTCCTGGCCGCAGGTGTCTGCTCCTCCTGAATAAATCATTATCAGGCCCATCAAGCATCTTCCCCGAGAGGAGCGCTCTCTGCCTCCCAGATGCTATCTCCCCTCAGGAAGCCAGGTGGCACTTCTGTGCCCCTTCAACAGATGGTGAGCAGGGCCGAGCCTTCCACCTGGTCAGGCTTACGTTTCCCAAGCTGGAACCAGCACTCCTGGCCATCGGTGTGCAGCCCAGCTGACGGCTGCTCTGCCCCACTCAGAAGCCCCCGGGGCTCCCCAGCCCCTGCTGAAGGGGGTCCCCCACACACTCACCAAGCCCTACGCCTGCCACTTCCCCAAAGGAACCTCTGCTAGAGTCACCCCAGCGTTTTCACACGCTCTGTGTAGGGCCACCTTCACAGCTTTGCTCATGCCGTCCCCTCCCTTCCCATTGCTAAGGTGCACCCTGCTTCTGGGCCATTCGGACAGTTGCACCTGCAGGGGTGGGTTTAGTCAGTGGAACCCCATGTGCTGACTCTGAGCCTCTCCAGGGCAGTGCCCACGTCCCCAGTGTTTCACCCAGGCCGAGCCTGCACGCTCCGGGCTCTTTGCCTGCTCACCTGCCTCACCTCCCTTGGACCCAAAGTTCCAGAAGGACAAGGATGCATCCCTGTTACCCACCAGTCTCTATTTCTACCTCCTTTGTATTCCCAGGGCCTGGAACAGAGTCTACCCTCACTCCCAGAAGGATGGAAGGAAGGAGGGAGGGAAGAAGGAGGGAGGGAGGGAGGGAGGGAAGAAATGTTATTTGTCATGAAAGCTGATCTCTCCAGATGCCTCCAATTCATTGAATCTCTGCTTTAGAAACCCTCGACCTGGCATATCTTCCTATTATTATCTTATTCCACCTTTATATCAGAATTCTTGTCTAAAATACCTTGGGAGCAGTTTTGACTCGATTCCAGAGACGATGGTTTATACCTGACACAGATGAGTGAAGAGCTCTTAGATCGATTACCTACTGCCGCTCCCGTTCCGCACGCTGACCCAGCCGTCCCGCGGACGTGGCTGGGAGCCGCTGCCGTAATCCCCGCTGCAAGATGACCTTTGCCGGCTACGCATTTTCGGGCAGAGAAATTCAGTTCAAGTCGGTAACCGACTCTGGCTATCACATGTCTCTGAATATTCTTCGGCCAAAAGTAACAAAAGCTGAGGGGACCAGATAAGGAAGATGGGGATTGATTACTCATCTTGGCTGAGTGCTGCTGGCGGGCTGGGCACGGTTCATCCCCGGGAGAGTGAGGGAAGGACGAGGTGGGGTGGGGACAGAGGGACACACGTGTGTCACGTTTCCGCCTTCTCTAGAACTCCTTGTCTTATCCAGCCCCCCAGCCTCAGGGTACAAGAGGACAGAAAAGTCACCCAGTGTGGTCTCGAATCTCAGCATTCTCCCCAAAGATGCCCATCCCACCTGCGCTGGCCCAGGGCCGGCGACGGGCGGCAACTCGCTCCCTCCTGAATGGCACCGTGGTTAGAAGGTGTGGCCGGGGTGGAAAGCAAGCCTGTGGGCTTCAGAGCCCAATTTTGGAGTTCTGCTTCTAGGCAGCTCTGTGACTCTGAGTGACATGCTTGCTGTCGTCTGAACCTCTGCCTCCAGGGGGGCAGGGAAGTGGGGACATGTGGTGTGTTTCTCGGGGAGGGGGATGATAGAGCATCACAGGGCTGAGGAGTGCGGGTTCCCAGTAGACAGAGTGGAACTCAAGTGGGACTGCCATTTTCAAAATGGGTGACCTTGGGCACATCGCAAGGGCCTCAGTTTTCCCATCTGGTAAAGGGGGTAATAACGGCACCTCTCAGAGGGTTATCATGAAGAATAAATGAAACCCAGTAGTTGGGACCAAGGGAAAATTGATGACACTGGCCGTCACTCATGCAGCGCTTGACTGAAGGCTTACTGTTGGCGGGGCCCTGTCTAGGATAGATGTACGTCTGCATCCCTAGCTCCCAGGGACACAGAGATGGGAAGTAACACTCCCAGCAGCACACAGCTGGCTCATGGCAGGGGCAGGATTTGAATTCAGGTCGTGGCTCCAGAGACAGGGTCCTCTCCCTAACCTTTACAGCTTTTCAGCAAGGTCAGTGAGGCCGGGTCCTCATAATGCCAGGCAGAACTGGCCCTGACACAGCCTGCGGACCCCTCTCCTGTTGTCCGTGTGTGCCACGCCCACACCTGGGCATAGGTGTCCTGCTGTGGGCTTGCACACCAGAGCTGTACTGTGTTTTCATATCCAAACAGGTGTCACGTTAAGTGACTAAGCAATAGTAAATCATCACCGATAAAACATAGCCTGTGTTGGCATGCTCCGTCTTTCCGAAACCTGCTCCCATCCATAAAAATGTGATCTGCGGGTCTCATAATCCTGGGTGCTGAAGAGGGGTCAGAGAAGGGTCACCCAACTAGCTAGTGACACCACAAGGAGAGGTCCAATCCGTAGGAGCCCTGGTTCATAGTACTGCTCTACGAGACAGGTCTCTCCTGATCTGCCGCTAAGGGGTGTGGCCTGCACGCCTCCAGGCCAGGCTAGCAATTCATAACACTTCTAACTTACTCCTAATTTTGTTCGGAGAATGGTTTTTATTCGATTTAATGATGGGCAAGGAATCTGGGAACTCAGAAGCTGGCTGGGGGTTCAGATCCGTCACCTAACGTTTTTAGTCAAAGTTTGCGTTTTTACCATGCACAACCAAACCCAACCCTGCTGCCCTCCTTCTCTCGATGTGTGGTCAAGAAGGCTGGGGCTGGCCATGGGCAGGCACCTCCCCAGCCCAGCCCAGCCCAGCTCAGCCATTCAGTTTCCCTAATAGGGATAAGCAACCCCCCCCGCCACTTTTTTAAAGCTAAGCAGGCATGCCCTCAGTGAATTGCGACAATAACCCTATAAAGTGGGTATTAATCTTATCCCCATGTTGCAGATCGGGAAACCAAGGTCTGGAGAGGCTCAGTGATGACGTACTTACGGTTATAAAGGCAGGAAGTGGTGGGGCCGAAATCCACACCCAGGCTGTGTGTGTCCCCAGTGTCTGGGGGAGTCACCGTCCCTGTGAGGCTCTACGGGCCACCCTCGACTCCCCCTGGACTCCGGCTTCTTAGCTCCGGTTCCTTTGCCTACGGGGCTCCTCCTCCTCCGCTGCCAGGACCCTAGTTGGGGAGGACCATGGAGCTGGGAAGTGCCCGGGGAGAGAGAGGGGGAGCCCTGACTTGCAGCCATGGCCACCCAAGGCCAGGGCGATGGGGCGGCTAAGCTGCACGAGGCAGCCCATCAGCCTTCTCCCTCCGGCTCCTCATTACAGTCCTTAATTACGTGCTAACAGCGGTTCCCGAGTGGAGGGCGAGAAGGAAGAGAGGCAGAGCCAGCATCCAGATGGCCCTTCTGGCGAGCGTGGGTTTCATCTGGTCTTTATGTAAGAGTCGCTTGGCTTCCCAGATTGCCTTGGAGGCAGACGTTTAAACACTTGTTTTGTGTTTATGATACAGAGGAAGAAATTAAAAGGCCCCCAGAGGAAAAGGAGAAAGAAAGAAAAAAAAAAAACCCAGGAGTGATTCTGGGGGCTTGTCAAGCAAGATGGAGAGAGAAACCAGGTCTGGGACTGTTTTCAAGAGAACGGCAAGCAGGTGGCTTCCCTGGGCGTGGGTGGTGAGATCCAGGATTCCAGGATCACGAGCAGGGAGGAGGGCGAGCACCCTTCTGGTGACAGAACAGGGCAAGAAATGGCCCGTGATCGAGGGTCTGATGTGTGCTAAGCACTGAGGTAGTCTTGATATATTCTCTAATTCTCTCAACGACATTACAGATGCAGAAACAGAGGCCAGGGATGCCAACATTAGCTCGCCTGTACAGCTAGCCTTGGACGGGGAATTCTAGAAGTTTTCCACTGGGAACACCTTCCCACATCTTCTCCCTTTCCACCCCTCTTTCTGCAGAAAGCCTCCCTGGAAAACCCATCCCAGGGGTGTGGGCCTCTCTTCCCCAAGCTTCCCATCTTCATGGGTTCTGAACCAGATCTCTAACTTCCTCTGACTTTGGGTTGCTTTGGAGCTTAGGCTCCTGGGATCTGTTGGAAGATGCTTGGCGGCCATCACTCCAAGCTACCATTGGGTTTTCAGAGTCTCCCCGAGGCACCCTGACCTCAGCTTGAACATTTGCATGAAAAGGGAGTGAACCTCTCGCACATGCTTGGGCAGACATTGTGGTCTGACACTTCTCTGTTACAGAATTACCTAATGGACAGCAAGTACCAAGGGTTTCCCTTCTTGTCTACACCCCTCAGGGGGTAGGTTGCAAGGGTATACCGTCCATCACCATGTCTTTACAGATGAGGACACTAAGGCCCAGGATCCTGGAGGGTTTGCCCACGGTCACACAGCAAGCTGGGGACCGAGCAGGAAGGAGAGCTCAGGCACAATCCCTAGCCTGGTGCTCCTCCCTCTGTCCGCCTAGGTTCAGTGACGAGCCACGATCTCCGACCCCCTGGGAAGGTGGGGTTCAAAAGATCACAGGACTTGGTGGTGAGAGGGCTAGTAGGAAGATGGGGCTGGAGGCAAAGGGAGGCATACTTGACATGAGATCCAAAATGACCTGGTGAGAAAAAGAAAGACTCCCTGGGTATTGACTTAGAATAAGCCAGTTTTCTTTCTGGTATTTTATGGGCCTGTATATCCTTGCAGACACTGTGGCCAAAATTGAGGGTTACGAGACAGAAACAAAGCAAATGGATCTATTTCTGTTGTTTTTTGTTATATAACAAACCATCCCCAAACTTGGTGGCTTAAAATAACAATGGTTCTATGGTTTCTTGTGCTTCGCTGGTAGGCAGGGTCACAGCTGGACACGCATGCAACCATTCAGCTGGTGACTGGAAGGTTCTAGAAGGGCCACATCAGTTCCCCTCTGTGTGGCCTTTCTCACCACCTGGTTTCTCCTTCCTCTAGGACAGCTTGGATCTCCTTACTACATGGTGGCTGGATTTGGGGAGAGTGAAGGCAGGAGCTTCTGTGCTGAGGCCCAGGCTGGAACTGTCACTTCCACGACATTCTGTTGGTCAAACCGAGTCAAGATGTTCTCCGCATTCTAGTGGGGAGGAAATAAACTCCACGTCTTGATGAGAGGACTCGTGGGTGGACATATTTGCAAACAAACTCCCAGAGGAAGTGGATAGGCATCAGAAAAGGTGGAAGGGACATAAGATGGGATTTGCACAAATTTGACTTAGGCACAACTTTCCGGAAGGACGGTAAAGGGAGGCTTATGGCCCTTCTGCACGGGGCTGGAGCTGGGGTTTCTGCGCAGCTGTCTCTGCCTCTCTTCCACTACCCTGCTTTTTTCTTCTTCAAATAACCCCATCGGCGGGAGACCACTAAAGCGAAAGAGAAATATAGCAAGGCCACAGTCATTAGCATCCTGGAACATTGGATTCTATTTCTGGCAGATCTGAGGTAGTTGGCAAACCTCTACCCCCTGCATCCCTGGCTCAGCACTCCGAGGTAATGAGCCCACTGTATTATGTGGCATTAGCAGAAGTGCCGGGTGCCAACCAAGAGAGGAAGTAGATTCCCCACACCCTACGAGCATCAGCATGCACCTGGCGCTTAGGGTTCTGCTCTGGGCTCAGAGGAAGGCAACTCACCTCGATTGAGTGCCCACTGCGTGCCAAGCGCTGCTCGGCACGTCTGGCCCCTGTTGTTCTTCTGAACTTCCACTTGTGCTCTTTTCCCTCTCCGTGCCTTCCAGTCAATCTGGGTGTATCGTCGGTCTTCCAACGGACCACTCATTCTCTTCCTGATCTTTGCGTGTTCTGTTCCTTCTGCCTGAAACACGCTTTCCCTGGTTAACTCCAGGGAAACTCTGCAAATCAGGATCGCTGCCTTCTCTACTAGATTGTAGGCTCCCGGTCCAGTGTTCTCCAAGTGTTTGTTGAATGACTGAACAATGGAACGAATGAGACGTCACAACAGCCCCATTGGCAGATGAGACAATTGAGGCTCAGAGAGAAGTAACTTGTCCCAGGGCAGAAGGAGGTGAGAGACAGAGCCAGGTGGTTCAGTGGTCACGCTTGTGTCATTTCTATCACACTTGGCTCATAAGCACAAACACAGGTGTGGTCAACAGTGATGAGGAGGGGAGAATAAGTGAGAGCCCAGGTACTTCTCTGTCCCATTGCTCACAGAGAGTAATGCCAGAGACAGGGATGGACCCTGGAGCCCGACAGCTGAGCTGCACAGTGTTTGGCTGAGCCTCTGTGAATCTGGTCTCCCTCTGGGAAGTTGTGCTAACCCGTAGGGTCTTTGACACCCTCTGGGTAAAAGGACTGAGGACAGATTCCAGGTCAGAATCAGGAGGTGTTAATCCCAGAGGGCCATTCAGAATGCTGCATTGGAGAGGACTTCCTACCATGGAGAGGGCACTGATTTCAGAGTCCCACACAGATTTAGGATCCCAGCTCCATCAATAAGAGCTAAGTGACTTTGGCCAAGTTACTTAACCTCTCTGAGCCTCATTTTCCTTGTCTGAAAAATGGGGATAATAAGCTTCTCTTCATAGGGTTCTTGGGAAAGGTAAATGAGTTAGCTGTGCAGCATGCTTAGAACAGGGCTTGCCTCCCCAACTTGAGCCTGGCCCAAAGGAAGCAGTTGACAAATATTAGGTTAGAAGACCCATTGTTCTCCCTTTGCCATTGAACCTCTCCTGCCTCGGTCTCTCTTCCATGTAATGTTTTATTCTGCGCGCTTCCTGGGGCTCTGGGAAGATTAAATGTGAGGAAAGATGAAGAAGACACCTGTAGAGTACTGTCTGAAGCGCAAGACTAAAGCAAGTTGTCTTGCCTTTGTGTCTCCATCTGGACCACACCAAGTTAAGGCCAATGGCCTGATGAACATCCGGTGAGGAGCAGAAATTTCATGGGCTTGGGAAATGGTGATGGTGATGATGGTGGTGGTGGAGATGACAATGATGGAGTCAGAGATGATGACGATGGAGGAGGAGATGATGATGGAGTCCGAGATGATGCAGATGGGGATGATGATGATGATGAGATGATGACAATGATGGAGATGGTGACCATGATATTGGGTGGATAGATGGATGGACAAGAGGGCTCATTATAGCATATTCAGGCCAAGCCTTAAGAAGACAGTAGGATGTCATAAAAAGATTAAAGGACTACTTGTTCAAAGACCCTTATTTTTTCAGTCCACGCTCTGCCTCTTACTAGTCAAGGGACTCTGGGCAAATCACGACACATCACCGAGCTTCAGTTCCATCACCTATACAATGGAAACAAAACCGCTGTCCTGCTTACTTCACAGGGAGCCCCCAGGGAAATCACACCATGATCATTTTCATGCACACAAGCAGCTGTAGTTGTTGCCGCTGTGTCTGGGAGTGAAGCCTACACGCAGGCAGTCATTGCCATCGAGGAAATTGACATCAGCTCAAGCTCTTCTGCTTCCTTGTCCCCATGTCTTCTAGCCTCCTCATCTACAAATGAGGCTTAATAGTGTTACCCCCAGTTAGGGTTGTGGCCTGGCTAAAACGGGTTCTCGTAGGTACAGGGACCAACCCAGTACCTGAGAGAAGTGGGAGCTTCAGAAATGGTCCTCGTTACGATTAAAAGCCTCTGGTCCATTCTGTTTTTTTTTTTTTTTTTTTCCTGGCTACACCCTTAGCTTGGCCTGATCTACTATAATGATCCTCCTTTCCTGGTCATCACTGCTCCCTGCAAAACACTCTTTGGCACATTCTTCAAGATCTAGATGAGGTCACAAAGGGCTGCCCTGTAAGGTTGTGCAGGTTGCTTACTGGTTCAAGGGCCCTCATCTAAGGAAATTCAGCTTGTGTTCCTCCCCTTCCCCTGCCTGCCAAAGCTGTGGGACCTTCTCTAAGGCTCCTCCTGAAGGAGGCAACTTTTCTAATTGGTATAAAAACTAGAGCTGGCAGGCACCAGAGTCATTCATTTAGTTTAGAAATGTAGAAACAGGTGGGGATCTCAGAGAGGATCTGACCCAATGTTCTTCTTGCAAAGAAAAAGGAACTAACCACTACTTATTCATTCATTCATTCATTCATTTCTCTATTGGATGTTTACTGAATACTTCCTACATGAGAAATGCCATCTCTATGCTCAGCTGGAGGCAGAAGTAATCAGATGGGGAGAAGGACACAAGGTGTGTCTCATTCTCCTGTATTCCTGCTGATCCATCCTTACTGCTCCACTTCAAGGGATGTTTGGCGAGGTCCTGTGATGCTGGCTGTCCCCTGACCCCGTGCTCCTGATCCAGCTGGACTCAAGCTGCTGGTGACCCAATGGCCCGTGCTAAAGTCTCGAGGCTGATTCAGATGCCTGTGTTCTGAGTCTAGCCTGCTAGTAACATGCGTTGAACTTGGTGAAGCCACCAACCATCCCTTTGTTTTCAGCACGGAAAGATCAGGCCACGTGACCGCTAAGGTTTTGTCAACTCTGATCATCTAATCAGTGTTTCTCAAACTTTGGCGTGCATCGGAAGTAAAACCCCAATGGCTGGGCCTTGCCTCAAGTCTTCTGATTCAGTGGGTCTGGGGTGAGACCTGGATTTCTAACAAGTTCTCCAGACAGTGCTAATGCTGCTGATCCCGGGACCACACTTTGAGCACCACTGCTCTACCCCTGAGCAAACCGGGCGGCACGTTAGAATCGCTTGGGAGAGCTTTAAACAGTGTGGATATCAAGCCCGACCTCAGAGCAATTAAATCAGCGTCCCAGAGCAGGAGCCTGGGCTTTGTTATCCTGTAAGCCTCCCCCAAGGTGATTTTTTTATCCTCCACCAGGGATAGGAACCACTGATCTAGAAAAGCAGCCAGGGATGTGACAGGATGTTGGTTGGGCAAACACCTTATTTCCATTTGGAGAAATGGTTTTCGGAGGTCTCCCATTAGTGGCCTGGTTCTGAACAGCCTCCCTGAGCCTCAGTTTTCCCTTCCGTAAGTGGTGTTGTTAGAAGAACTAAACTGAACTCTCTCTCCCTCGCTGTGTCTGCCCTGCACTTCCTCTTGTTTCCCAGGAGAGATTGTGCACGCTTCTGCTCTGTGGCCGTTGAGCTGAGCACAATTCAATAAGCATTTATTAAAAACGCACAACATGTAAGATCCTGTCCTTAATGATGTAGGAATATGAAGATGAATCAGGCCCAGTCCCCACTCCCAAGGAGCTCACGTACTAATGGGGATGGGGAGGCACGTGTCCAAAATGTAAGACAGGATGTGACAGAGGCCATAAAGGAAGTAATCATGATGAAGGCCATTGTATGCAGGGCCCCCAGTGCAAGGCACCTTATAATATATTTTAATCCTCCCAGCAACCCATAAGGTGGGTACTGTAACACCCACTTTACAGGTAAAGAAACTGAGGTTTAAAGGAGTGGTTAGTTACCTACATGCAAGAGCCAGGTTTAGGGTTTTTTGATTTTTGTTTTGTTTTTATTTTGGTTTTGCCACAGGATCCCGGAAGAGGACAACATTCACACCACGAGGAAGGCTAGGAGGCTTTGTGGGGAGAGGTGTGAACACCATGTTTTGAAGGATGTGTAGAAGTTTGCTGAGTGAAGATAGAGAAAAAGTTCTCCCAGATAGGGGGATCAGATACACAGAGGCCCGGAGGAGGGAAATCCCAATGTCTCAAGGGATCTGAGAGTGGTTTAATTTAGCTGAAATGCAGGCTGATGGTGGGGGGGGGGTGATGGGAACTAGAGCCTATTTCGAGGCTTCGTATGCCGGACTAAGGAGTTTAGATTTTATGTCTTAAGTCATGACAATTCTTGAGCAGGGGGTGGCATATTTTATTTTTATTTTTTTTTAAGATTTTATTTATTTGACAGAGAGAGATCACAAGTAGGCAGAGAGGCAAGCAGAGAGAGAGAGAGAGAGAGAGAGAGGAGAGAGGAAGCAGGCTCCCTGCCCAGCAGAGAGCCCGAAGTGAGACTCGATCCCAGGACCCTGAGATCATGACCTGAGCTGAAGGCAGAGGCTTAACCCACTGAGCCACCAAGGCATCTTGGGGGTGGCATATTTTTGAAGAAGTTTAAAGTGGTCATGGATTGGGGGCAATGGGACAGGGAGCCCAGTAAGTAGGGGGGTGACTACTGACAAATGAGCCATTTGATAGTGAGGCAAATGGACAGGAGAAGGATAAGAAAGCGGGGGACACTGGGAAGCCTGCTGTTGGAGCTTCTTTGGGCATCGGTCCCTTATGTGCACCTGCTTATTGACTGAGCCATTCTGCATTCTAGGAGGGGTGGGGGTGGGGCAGGAGCAGGTGGGTCTCCCGGGGCCCTGCCGCTCCAGGTACAGCAACCCTCAAAGATACGGCCCACGGAGCGTGACTGACTCTGAGTGGAGGACGGGGCTGAAGCAGCAAGTACTGGGTCTCAGGCTGGCTTGAAGCTAGCCACCTGCTGCATTTCCTGGATGGGATTGGGAGAACTGGCCCCATGGCCTGAGTGCTTCTGACCCCACCCTTCCGGGTGGAGCATGACACATTGCCTGCCTCCTACTCTCCAGCTTACAGTCAGCTCAAGGCGCGCAGCCTCTGTGTGTTGAGCTGAGCACAAGCCCTCCTGGGCTGAAGCCAGTTCCTAGAAGCAAAGGCTGGATGTGGGAAGAGTGCTGGGCTGGGATCTGCCACTGGCTGGCTGAGAGGCATTGGACACGATCCTTAGTCCTAGCCCAGGCTTCATATCCTCTGACCAGAGCACTAAACACAGCCAAGTAATGCAAGTGCCATGCTCTCCACCTAGTCTCTCCACCTCTACCTACCCCATATTCTCTGGTTGATGTCCCCAGGGAAACTCAAGACCACACAGGGACAAAGCAGAGCAAGCCACTTTCTAGAATCCAAGTCGAAGACAATTTCGGCACTTTTGGCACACTGTGGACCTAGCATATCATACCCATTTTATAGGAGATACAACCAAGACCCAGAGGAAAGCGTGAGCTGAATTTCCTTAGTTAAGTGCCCTTGAGCCAGTAAGCAACCTGTGCAACCATACAGGGCAGCACTTTGTGACCCCATCTAGTCTTCGAAGGTTGACTAGTCATGTATTTGAGGCGATACAGAAGGAGGACTTGAATGCCAGTCTCTCACCCATTGGAGCTGGACCCCCAGCTTGGTAACCTTCAGACCCTCACCACCCACCAAGAGGAGGGAGGACAGCTCTGGTAGTGGAGGGAAGATTGGAAGACATTCTCCAGGTCCAGGGTTCTCTGGATGATACAAAATACGGTTCGATAGACAGTATTTGTCCCTTCACCACATCACACAGTGAGAACATTCTCTTTTCAGCCTCCCGGAAGCATGAAGGAAGAAGTCTCTGATGGGTGCTAATAGGTCTTTGACACCTCTCCTAACTTTGCCAATCTCCCTTCTTTCACTGAGGGCACATCTCAAGCCTTGGCATGCAAGTTTCCAACTAGAATTTAATAACCTTGGTTTGTTTTCACTGTGTTTATTTTTACTCTTACCTTCTATTTATGGCAAGTGATACTGGCTTCCCATTTAAGGCAGTGATATAACGATCCTCTAAAAAATGTGTTGGGGGGAGAGTGGGTCTTGGACTTAAGAAAATACTAAGTAATGAAGGGTGTCTAGATATGGCATAAGAGGAACCACTGATGTCTGCCCTAGTTCTAAGCGGGGAGAATGGAGGTGAATGCTTCCGACTAATCGCCAGCAGGGCTCTCTCTACAGTGCTCTCCAAGACCTCCACTCAGAAGCGCGCGAGGCTAAGGTGACTCCGCCGCTCCTCCTGGCGGCACGTGCGGGGTCCACGCGCCATCCCGCAGTCTTGCGGGCCCGAGATCTTGGGGCGGGCAGGACGGACACCGGTAGGGCACCGAGGCATTTCCGCGACAGAGGAGGGCGCGGGAGCCGGGCACGCGGGCTGGGGACATCGGGCGACTGGCTGCGGGACCCTCGCGGGTCACCAGCGGTCGGCGCGGTGTGCGTGCGGATGCGCGTGCAGACGTCAGCCTCCGAGGCCGGTGCCGCCTTCCGGTCACGGTGCGCGCCCCCAGCCGCCCCACCAGTCGCCCCGGCCCCAAGCGCCCGGGCACGCGGAACGCCGGACTGCGGCTCCCGGGCGACCGCGGGCGGGGTGGACGGGGCGGGCGGGGCGGGGCCGGGCCGCAGGACCCACTACCCATTGGCCGAGCCCAGTGCCGGGGGCGGGGCGCCGGGCAAGGCGGGCGACAGCGCTCCGGCAGGCCGAGGCGGGCGCTGGGCGGCGGGACCCGCTGCTAGCGAGCCGCGAAGGGGGCGGACGGGCGCTGAGCGAAGGGCCCAGGGACCGACGCTCGCAGGCACGGCGGAGAGCGCCCAGGCCTGAGGTGGGCTTCTGCTGCTGGGCTCGCCAACTGGCGCCCCGGCTGCGATTGCTTTCCCGAGGGACCGTTGACCTCGCCCTGCGGGAAAGGGGCGTTCGCCTCCAGGAGAGGGAGGGAGGGAGGAGCTTGGGCCCGCAGAAAGTTCGCCCCCACCGCGGGCCAGAGGAGGTGAAGTGGGAGGAGGAGCGGGTTTAAGGCTAACTCGGAGCTACGTGCGAAACCTTGGGGCGGCGTTCAAGGCCCCCTCCCACACGCGCGCGGAGCTGAGCTCCCTGCTCCTCCTCCAGCTGCTGGCGTAGCCTCGCAGGGAGAGAGGAGCCGTCCTTCTGGCGCCGGGAGAGCTGCAGAGCTGCAGGCAGAAGAGGAGGCCGCGGCAAGCAGGGCAGCACCCCCACCCCGAGCGACCCCCTTTGGCGCGGGCGGAGAAGGTGGCATAGGCGGCCAGCGTAGGTTTGCCCTCTCGGGAAGCGCACATACGCACGCACCCTCCAGGCACCTCCAAAGGACCCTCCAGGAGTCTCTAAGGACCCTCTTAAAGCCCGGAGTCTCCCCTACCGCCCTCCCCAACCCCCGGAGACCAAGGCGGGGACCCCGGGATCGGACGTCCCCGCGCCTCCGGGCACCTGGCTCAGCAGGAGTCCCCCGGGTCGGGGCAGGGCAGGGCCGGTGGCGGCGAGCCCGAGCCCGCCCGGCGCCCAGACCCCTCCGAGCCATCAGAACCCACCCATGGGGCACCGGCTCCCCATGTCCCCTCGCCCGGCCGCGCCCAGCCCGGCGCCCGGAGCCGCGCAGAGGAGGAGCCCAGCGCAGTGACCCAGGAGTCGCTGCAGACTCTGGAAGCCTCGGCGGCAGCGGCGGCTGCCACCGGAGAAGCCAGCGGTTCCCCGCACCTCCAGGCGCTTCCAGGCAGCCCTCCAAGCTGTGCCAGAGGCCCAGCGCACCACTCTCAGGTAGGAGAGAGACACCCCATCAGAACTGGGGAGCTGGCTGTTGTGGGGGGAGCCAGGAAGAAGGGTTTGAGTCTTGTGGGAGGAAGGCTAGAGGAAGCATTATGTGACTAGGGAAAGTTAAGCTGATTGAGCATCTATTATGTGATGGGATCAAAGGCAACTTTATGTTGTCTCAAGAAAATGATCCTAGTTGAGCACCGACTATGTATCAGGCTGAGTGCTAGGCCCTTTCCTTATCCCAGGTGGGAAAGATGTACCGAGCTTCTACTCTGTGCTAGATGTGCTCCTAGGAGCTTTCCATTTCAGGGACCTAGAGCAATAGCCATTTAAATATGAGGACACAGGCTCAGAGAGGAGGAACGATTAAGGAGCACCTTCCTGTCCAGTGTTCCTGGAGCTTTATGGAGGGTTGGTGCAGGGAGTGAGTTTCCTGGGTGATTCTTTCCCCCGGAAATATTTCCTGTCTTCAGCTGGCCTGGAGGGCCTCCAAGTCCCTCTGGTGGGCTCCTTCTGACCTCTCCTCCATTTCCCTCCTGCCCTGGGAGGATGACGAATTCACAGCAGGTAGGACGCCAGGCTGGGATGGGGCAGTGAGTTCGGGAGCCCGTGATTCAGGCTTACCGTGGTGTCACAGTAACAAAACAGATCCCCCCCCCAAGACCTCTGCCTGCACTCCAGTCCCATCACCCCTGGCTCTTCCAGGCGGACCCTTGAATGCCAGGAGGAGATGCACCAAAGGAACCCACTTGCTATGTGCCAGGAGCTGTATTCTGGCTGAATAATTCGGGCCACCCTATGGGTTTGTTTCCACAGTCGCCATTTAGTCGATGACCAGCCCCACAAGGCCAACCCATTTGCCCAAGGGTGCTGAGCTGATGAGAAGCAGGGTTGGTCTCTGAGAGATGGATAGCTGCCCGCTTTTTACCATCCTGAACTGCCAAGGGTCGCCAGGCTGGCTTGGCCAAGCCCCCCAGGACGCCTCTCGGTGTGAGGAGGGAAGTCAGTGAATAACACGTATGTCTAGAGGGGCTGGGATGTGTGCTAATGGAGGAGGCTTGAGGTGTGTAGGAGGGAGTTGGGGGGTGCTGGTGCAATGTAGCCAGCTCTGGGGACTCATAGGGAGAAGGACATGTCAAGACTCTTGTCTTGATGTCCTGGTCCCTCTGATGCCCTCCGTCTCCCAGGCAGACCCTAGGTGAGGGACTTGAGGGCGAAGAAGGGGGTGAACCCATAGATGCATTTGCGGGGAGCCGGCTGGGCAGGGTTTGGGGTGAGTCCTAGGCAGGGTGCCTGTCCCCAGCCACCTGTGGGAAGAGAGAGGGAACAAGAATCTAATAGGGCCTCAGGGGTCATTCCTCTGCCTGACGCCAGCTGAAGCTTCAGAGTCAGGCGCTGTTTGGAAAAAGACGGGTTTTGGCCAGGGGGTGGGTTTTTACGGAGGTAAGAGCCCAGGCTTTCAAGCCCAGCAGCCTAATTCTCATCCTGGTCTGGCCAGTGATCCAAGTGAGCTGGGGCAGGTGACTCAGCCACATGGATCCCCAGGGTCCCACCAGTCCAGTGGGTGGACGGTGGTCTGCTCTTCACGGGACAGTCGGGAGGTCCCCGGAACAAGGTACGCGAAGCATCTGGTGAGACAGAAACCTGTCTGGCTAGGTTGCCTTCTCCCCTCTGCCCCACTCCATCTCCGCTCTGGGACTTTCTGCCTCCCAGGGCCCCTGGGAGTGGCCTGGGGTAGGGTCAGCTGAGAGTCACAGAGCTCTCCTTGGGGTTCTTATGCTGTGAGGGGTCCCCATTAGCCACTGTCTGAGCCTCCAGGCTTAGGCTCTACATTTTCAAATGGTTCCTCTCTGCTCCTCACTGTGGGGGGTCGGCCGGGCTGAGGATGGAGAGCGGAGAGCCGGCAGCAGGGGAAAGAAGCTGTACCCAAGCGGCCCACAGTGCAGCCTCCGGGGGAGGAGAGGAAGGAGGATATGGGGACAGGAGGTGGGGCTCACAGAAGCCGTCAGCTGGCGTCCAGGTGTCTGGGTGCCACACACAGCCCCACGTGCCTGGGGCCATGTGAAGACTCACAGTCACAGTCGTCTCCCAGAGAGGAAAGCCACTCCCCCCTCCCGCTCCCCCCTCCCCCGCCCCGCCTTTGCCTCCTTCTGACGCCCTGTCTCCTCTCTGACTCTCCTCTCTGACTTCCTCAGGCTCCTTCAGCCACTGATAGAAGCACGTCTTTACCAGGAACTCTGGGTTAGAAGCCGGGCAGGCGATGATGGGGACTACCATGGTCCCTGGATCCCTGGGTCCCTGGGGGCTGCTGACCTCCTTCCTTCTCAGTCTAGACAGAGGTGATCACAGCAGAATCAAGCTCCCTGCAGGGGGACTGGGGAGGGGTCTGTCGTGGCATGGGGCCTCTTTCCCTCCCATCTCCGCTGAAGGCCCAGGCCGCCTTGCTGAGAAGCCTTCAGCTCCCCACCCCCAACTGTGCACCCACAGGTGTGTCCAGGGCACAGAGACCCTCAGCACAGCACCTGGGCCAGCCAGGCGGGGCGGGGGAGGAGGGACAAGACCTCAGAAGGAAGCTGCGGGAGAGCACCAAAGGAGAGCTCCTAGATCATTCACTGAGCCCTTGCTGGGTACAAGGCACGGAGATCCTATGGGATAAATTGAGAGATGGCTGCAGGCATGAAGGGGGAGGGGTGGGCGTCTTTATCATGGAGTCACTGTCCTGGCTCCCTTATTAACTACACAGGCCAGTCATGGGGACTTTTAAGTATCAGGGTCCTTATTTGTAATAGGCAGATAATATCTTCCCTCTAGGGAGAAGGTGAGGACGCTCCCATGCATGGGGCAGACAGCCTGGGGTCAGATCTTTCCTTTGCTGGTTACTGGCTGTATGACCATGAGCAGTTACTAAACTTCTCTGTGCCTCAGTATCCCCTCCTATAAACTGGGGGTACACCACCTACCTTCTGGGGTTACTCGGGGTGGGGAGCGAGTGAGTACACGTTAATCAGGGCGCTCAGGACACTCTGGCATACGTTGACTGCAAGGTCAATGTCAGCTCCCACCAGAATCAGTTTAGAATCCCTGATTTTGTTCCTGTACTTAGCACAGGGCCAGGCACAAGGCGGGGGCTGGGTGTATGGTGGTTGTCAGGGCTCCAGGCTTGCTTCGGGTCAGCGGTGTGCCGAGCGGGCTTACGTGCGCCTCTCTTTGCAGTTCATTCATCGAGGTCCTCCTGGTAGGTGGGAATTGGCCATGCTGGGAATGTGTGTGCCATGGAGGTTGATAAATGCTACCAATAAAAGCTTTTGCAAAAGGTATTTCTGAGAGCCGGTTTATTGCACTGTGGCTTTCAGTTGGACAGGGCTCCAGTTGGAGCAGATGCCTGAATGCCCTGAACAGGGCGTATGCCAGAAGACACACACAAGAGGTCCCTCCACCTCCAGTCTCTTAGCCTGACAGCAGAGGACATTATGATGTCGGAGAGGGCCTTGGGCTAAATGGATGAAGCATTCCAGGCCCCTGAGCTGGAGAACCCAGGTGGGCCGACCAGTGGGAGCTGGCCTGTACACTTCCCAGTGCACCCTGAAAAGAGGTGCCTTCTCTGGGCAGATGAACTCCACAAAGACATTCCCTGCTTTCCCACTCAGCTGGGTGCCTTGTGCAGTGCCCAGCCTGCACAACTGTGTGTGGCAGCAGGCTGAGGGCAGAGGAGACTGATACCCAGCAGGCCTGTATCCACTTCTAGTTCCTCTTCTCTAGAGGGAGGAGGGATTTCTGCTGGGGTGGGCTGGGGAGCCAGAGAAGCCTCCAGAGAGGAGGTGGTATGTGAGCCAGGGCTTGAAGCATAAAGAGAAGAGGGTGTTCTGGCAGAGGGACCAGCACGAGCTAAGAAGTGGAGGCAGATCTCAGCAGAGCTCCAACAGAGTGATGGGCTAAGGGATTCTGAGTGGATTCCGGTGGGTGCTGATGGAGTGAAGGGGAGTGGTGGGGCTGCGGCTGGCCTTTGGGGCGGGCCTTTTGGGGCCCTGGGGCTCTATTTATCTCCATTTGGGCTTTGGAGCTGGGACCCATTTCAGTCGCTTCCACGAAGCTGAGGAGCTCCCATAGAAAGTTTTGGGTGTGCCTCCGAACCATAAACCCTTGGAGCTCTGAGGGACTTGAGTTGTCCCTGGGTCAGTTCTCTGACCCACATCCAGATCTCTGGATCTCCTGGAGGTGAGCAAATTCCCAGGGCCTGGGGCTGAAACCGCTGGGCCCCGGGCTGCGGAGGGCGTGATCTGGACCTTGCCTTTTTCCCTGTTTCTGGGAAGGCCCCAAAGGCCATAGCACCCCCCTACCCCTACCCCAGGCCTAAGAAATGGCTCTCTAGAGCCTTCCCCAGGTCATGGCCTGGAGTCACAGCTCCTGGGAGGCCAGAACAGGGAAAGGACCCAACAAAGAGCCAGGAAGAGATCAGGTTCTAGCAGGAGTTAACATTTTGTGACCGAGCCTGTGCGACAGTCCTGGGAGCGGAGCCCCTTTTATAGACACAAGTGACTCTCGGGGAACGCCCGCGACTGGCTGGCTAAGAGCAGCAGGGAGCTGGCGTAAAGCGAAAATTCAGGGCCCCCCTCCCCGTCCTGGGCCAGAATAAACAGGGGGTGAGCGGACGCCAGGGCGGTGAGCCCCTGTGTGGTGGGTGGATGGGCAGGAAGGAGGCCGAGAGGGCGTGCATGAAGGCGCAGGGGGCCTGAATGAATGCCAGGTCCCCTAGAGACGCCCCAGTCTAACGTCTCTGTCTTACAGACAGAAAGCGAACACCTAGACAGGAGCCCCGCGGAGGAGACCAAGGCGGCCAGCAAGAGGCTGCAGGGCCGGGTGCAGGGCCTCCTGGCGTCGGCTCCCCGCTCCGTGCCACCGGCCCGAGCCATGATGAAGACCTTGTCCAGCGGGAACTGCACGCTCAGCGTGCCCGCCAAGAACTCGTACCGCATGGTGGTGCTGGGTGCCTCGCGGGTGGGCAAGAGCTCCATCGTCTCCCGCTTCCTCAACGGCCGCTTCGAGGACCAGTACACGCCTACCATTGAGGACTTCCATCGGAAGGTCTACAACATCCGAGGTGACATGTACCAGCTGGACATCCTGGACACGTCTGGCAACCACCCCTTCCCTGCCATGCGCAGGCTCTCCATCCTCACAGGTGGGTGCCCGGGGCTGGGGAGGGGGCACATATCTGCTCACCGCCAGCCCCACCCCTGGGCGTGGGGAGGGGTAGAGAGGGTGGGTGCCGCTTGCTGGAGCAGGTGATCAAGCTGGGGCCCAAATCCCACACCGGCTGGCTGGCATCAAGTGCTGCAGGGCTGCCTTCCAGATCAGGCGCTGATGCAGGCCGGTGTGAGGGCGGGGGAGAGGGGTCATCCTCTCTGGGGAGCAGAGAGGGTCTCCCGCCTTCCTCCTGCTGGAGGTGGCCCTGCAGAGCCCTGGGGCCCAGGGTCAGTCTGCTGGCCTCAGTTCTTTTGACATCCCAGGCCTTTGCTGCCCCCCAGAGCAGTAAGGGCAGACCCCGGCGAGCAGTCAGTCAAAGGGCAGATGGGAGCCCCGCCCAGGCCAGTAACTTAGTAATAATCACAGTTATTAATCACCCGGCCCTGCAGCCTCTTGCTGGCCACCTTGGTCTCCTCCGCGGGGCTCCTGTCTAGGTGTCCGCTTTCTGTCTGTAAGACAGAGACGTTAGACTGGGGCATCTTTAGGGGGCCTGGCAGCCCTGCCCGTGCCTTCATTCACACTCTCTCGGCCTCCTTCCTGCTCATCCACCCACCACACAGGGGCTCACTGCCCTGGTGTCCGTTCACCCCCTGTTTATTCTGGCCCAGGACGGCTGGGCCTTCTCAAGCTGCGTGCCTGAGCCCATTCTTAGAGCTTGTGTGGGTTTCTTTTGTCCTCACAACCAACCTGGGAGATGGGGCTTTGCTTCCATTTTACAAGTGGGGAAACTGAGGCCCAGAGAGGTTAAGTTAGTCCAGGTGGTAACACAGGTGGTCCCTGGCCATCTGGCTCTCCTTCTCCACCATGAAAATGTCCTGTAGTCTCTTGGCCCTGCTGGGAATGGCGGGGAGGGAAGAGAGATGGCCCGGGATTAAGGGGGTGGATGGAGATGGGGGCCCGGGCCATCCTTTGCCTAACCCAGGCAGTTTCCCCGTGGTGGCTGTAGGAGGGCTGGCCAGAAACCAGTCCGTCCTGGGCAGCTGCTTCCTGGTTTTGTACCTCTGGGCAAGTGACTTTATCTGTCAGCAGCTTGGTCCTCTCTGTGAGAGCATGGTGTCAGTGCCCACCCCAAAGTCACCGTGAGTAGTAAGTGAGTTCATACAGCAGAAGTGCTTGGTGAA
Source organism: Neogale vison (assembly GCF_020171115.1). Taxonomy (NCBI): domain Eukaryota; kingdom Metazoa; phylum Chordata; class Mammalia; order Carnivora; family Mustelidae; genus Neogale; species Neogale vison. The sequence goes on along the minus strand of NC_058102.1, from coordinate 12,090,342 downwards.
CAGAGAGTAAGTGCTCAGCAAACACGGGTCTTAGACCAACCCAGCATTTATAGAGTGTCTGCTCCGGGCTCACAGAGTCCTTGCCTGAGCCGTGCTTCTTCCACTGCTGGGGGGTGATGAAGGGAAGGAGTGAGCAAGTGTCCCCTAGCCATCACTAAAATAACCCCCCAAATGGAGATGCTCTCGGACCAAGAAACGCACGCCGTGTGCACTCCTGTCCCCGCACCCGAGCCAAGCCCCCTCCTTCAGCACCCTGGGCAGATGGCCTCTTCCTGCAGGCTGTCCTTGCGGACTGTCCCACCCACCCCATAGTTTGGAGAGGCTGTGTCCGGATGGAAGGAGCCCTGGGTTGACCTGGAGCCACTTGGTGGCTCCGAGGTGTGATCAAAGATCTGAGTGTCCGTCTCCCCAGCAGCACGGCGGACATTGGCTTGCTTCCCCCACAGTGTGGCTGCGGGGACACTTCAAGCACCTGCTGGGGATGTAGGGATGTCTGCTTTCCTTGCCTTGGGGAGGGGACTAGGCGCCCACTAATATAAATAAGGCTAACATTAGAGGGAGGAGAGAGACAGATGTAGAGGAGGACCACGAGCGTATTTCCAAAATTCATTTTTTAATTACACCAGTGATTTGCAAACGCACCCTCCTGTAAACACAGAGGAGGTTAAAGAAGCCCCCTTGTCCTGTGTCCCCAACGCCAGACTCCTGTCCCCTCCCCAGCGGTGGCCACTCCATCAGCCTGGCGGGGACACTTCTGGACCCCCCACGAACACACTGACCTTTATGTTTGTATCATCATTGTGACTGGGAGGGTTTTTGTCCGTCTCTTTTGAATGTGCACTTAGGATTCGGAGCACATCTGTCTGCTGCTTTTTTTTTTTTTTTTTCACCCACAAGCCCGTGCCTCGTTTTCCAACCTGGGGCTGGTGCGCAGGAAATTCTGAAAGCCATTAATTCTGCTGCCGGCTCTCTTTCCAGCTGCCAGCCAGGCAGTCTCTGAAGCTTGGCATCGTGGTCTCGCATCTGAATATGTCAAGGCCACCGAGTCCTCAGGGGCCCAGGATTGGCCTAATGGGACGGGGTTGGCAGGCCAGGCTGGGGCCACCTTGCAGGTGCCTCTCTCAGGGGCCCCCACCCCCGTTCTTCCCATCCCATTCCGCCCATTCACCCAGCTTTACAGACACCCATCAGGCACTGGGCACTGGGAGTCAAGGTCATGGGTGACACCGTCTCCCTCTGCCCTGGGGCGCACGGTGAAGGGTGCACCGTTGGCCGGATCATGGTTCTGAACGTTGCACGCGTCTCTGAGCCTCAGTTTCCTTGTTTGGGGAATGGATTTTGGACATCTCCCCACAGGTTCTTACGTATTGAGGCCAGTTTGAGCGTGAGCCTGTAATCCCAGTGATAACCTCCAGAGACTGGGATATGGGCACCGCCCAGGCTCTCTCTCCCTGCCCCCCCCGCTCCCCCTGAGCGGCCCGTTTCAGACCCAAAGACCTGTCTTGAGGGATGCAGTTAGTTGAAGCAGGGACCGTGTGGGTCTTGGAAGCTGGCACTCACTTACTCATCTGTGACTTATTCAAGAAGCAGAGAGCACTTGTGGGTCAGGGACTGGCTAGGTAAGGACAGCAGCGGGTCCCCGTCTCGACCTAGCCACGTTCATGCTGTGTGAGCTTGGGCGGGCTGCTCACCCTTTCTGAGCTTCTCTTTGCTCACCTATACCAGGAAGGTGCAGAAATCCCCCTCGCAGGGGCTTTGGGAGGAAAGTACGCATGGAGTCCACGGCCCACGCTAGTTCTCACAGGGACTTGTTCCCATTGGTGTCTCGAAACGTAAGACCTCTGAGCCTAGGCCATTCTCCATTCATTATCCAGGGCAACCCGCATAAAAAGATGTATTTCATCCACGTGGGAGGGATGGAGAAGACTAAGGTTTAGAGAGACTGCCTGCCCTGCCTCGGGCCGCATGGCCAGCAAGTGGCAGGGGCCAGATGTGAACCTAGGCATGTGAGTGCCTCTGATGTGTCGGGCATGATTCCAGGCCCCGGGAGATGTGCACAGAACAAGTCGGGCAAGACCCCTGCTGTCGTGAAAATTGTACTGTTGTTGTTATTATTATTATTCTAACACAGTCTGCACAAATTCACAAGCGGCTCACTCCATCTCCAGCCCCGCTGGGCAGTGTTGGTGGAATTAACTGTGTCTGAGCCAGGCTGAGCCACACGTTTGCTGTGTGACCTTGAACAAGGGCTTGACCCCTCTGGGCCTCGGCTTCCTGCTCTGGAAAAGGGGGAGAACAGCGACTCCTCCTTGGACTGGCCGGGAGGGCTGAGTCTGTCTGGAAGGGGCCGCCTCCCCACCTGTGTCCCTCTCCCCGCAGGTGACGTCTTCATCCTGGTGTTCAGCCTGGATAACCGGGAGTCCTTCGACGAGGTCAAGCGCCTCCAGAAGCAGATCCTGGAGGTCAAATCCTGCCTGAAGAACAAGACCAAGGAGGCGGCGGAACTGCCCATGGTCATCTGTGGCAATAAGAACGACCACGGTGAGCTGTGTCGGCAGGTGCCCACCACCGAGGCCGAGCTGCTGGTGTCCGGGGACGAGAACTGCGCCTACTTCGAGGTGTCGGCCAAGAAGAACACCAACGTGGATGAGATGTTCTACGTGCTCTTCAGCATGGCCAAGCTGCCCCACGAGATGAGCCCGGCCTTGCACCGCAAGATCTCCGTGCAGTACGGCGACGCCTTCCACCCCCGGCCCTTCTGCATGCGCCGCGTCAAGGACATGGACGCCTATGGCATGGTCTCGCCCTTTGCCCGCCGCCCTAGCGTCAACAGTGACCTCAAGTACATCAAGGCCAAGGTCCTTCGGGAGGGCCAGGCCCGCGAGCGGGACAAATGCACCATCCAGTGACCGGGAGGGACGCTGGGGTGGGGCTAGGGCAGTGCCTTCCAGGAGGTGGCCCCATGTGCCCGCTGTCCATGTCCCCCCCCCCCGCAACGAGACCCCCAATGGCAGCCATGTTCGAAGGCCTCTGGCACCAGAATGGACGACCCCAGTCTCTGACCTCTGTATGTTCTCCTGCCTTTTCACCACTTCCCTCTGATTCTGCTTTTCTGAGGTCCCCTGTGCTTCCAGCACCCAAATCAGGGCCGCCCTAACCTTAGGGCTGTAAGAAATGCTGATGCCAGAGGGGCCAGACTCCCTACCCGGAGGGAGACTCCTGGAACAGTCGTAGCAAGGTAGAACCGAGCCCCCCAGAGCAAGGCGGGAAAGGACTCAGGCCCTCTGGTCTCGGCTTAGCTGCTCCCACCCCCAGCCTGGGGGTGGCCCTCAGGTGTCCCTGACGGTGAGCCAGTGGCCGCTGACTGTATGAAGGAAGAGGAGCGTGGCCATGTCCGTGGACCACGCCCATCCCTGGACTGCCTGGCCTCCACTGGCCTCCGCCGTGTCTGTCTGTCTGTCTCTCTCTCCCAGTTTCCTCCCCTCTGTCTGCTGGTTGTGCTTTGCAGTTCTAGCTGTCCTCCCGTTGTGCGTAGCTGTAGGAACAGAAATCCTTGTACTGTAAAAGCTGCCCCCGCCTGGCTGGCCGGACCCCACTGCCTCTCCTGGGGACCCTCCCTCCCCCGATCCTGATCCCGGACAGGGTTCCGGGGTCCTGCCTCCGGCTAGACACTGCCCTCCGTCATGAGCTTCACAGTTTACACTTGCACTTGGGGGGGCGGGCAGGCTGGGGCTGCTTCTCCTCCTGCCCCCTCCTCCCTTCCCCCGACCCACGTCCCCTTTCCCTCCCCCGTGTCACAGAGGAGGTGGTACGCTTCAGCCCATCCCCGAGGCACCTGGTTCAGGGCAGGGATCTGCCTCGAACCACACTATCTCCTACTGTGCTCGCTTCTTAAGCATTTATTGAGCACCTGCTGGGTGCTGGGTCCACTGTGTGCTAGGAAACAAAGAGGGTGAGCAGTGCACTTTATGCCTCCCAGGCCAGGCCCTTTCCCAACCCTGGCCTCTTTCCCTCACCCGCATGGCCTGTGCCCACCCCTGCCACCCCACTGCCCTGTGCCCTGTGTGCTGTTTGGGGGTGGGAGGGGGGTGCAGGAGCAGCTGGGAACCAGAGCCGAGCCCGGAGAGGTAGGTGGGAAAGCTCCTCGGGGGTCCCTAGCCTGTACCTAGCGCTGGACGGCTGCGGACCAGGTGTGGCGGGATTTGAGCATGTCTTGTCCTCAGCTCTTAACAAATATATTTTGTATCTTAATCTCCTTTAAAATACTGAGATTTAGGCCTACCAGGAACTTTAGTGATCATCTAGTGACTCTTTCTGAGACCCAGAGAGGGTGACTGTCTCTCTGGTCCCAGCGCACATGGCAAGTCTGCGACTGGCAGAAGTGGGGCTAAGTCTGGGTATCGGGCACACCACCCCCCCCATGCTTCCTTAGCCCCGGGCGGGGGGAGGGGCCCTTCAGAAACCAGAGCGCCTTTTCCCTGACCCTTTCTCTAGATTGCCCTTTGAGGGTTCCTGTAAATTCTGTGTACACACACGTGAACACCGAGTTCTACACGGGCCCCAACCCCAGCTTGCCGTACCCTATCCCTCTCCCCTGGCACCTCGCTTCCATGCCCTCACCCAGCCCCAGCCTGCACCCTCTAGGCAGACCGGGTACCATCGCCAGGACAGGTGTGTGGCCTGGTCCCACCCCATGATGTCCCCCTGCTGCCCCAGATCTCTGTGTACGCTACCAATTAAAGTGGGTTTGTTTCTAAGCTGTGTTCCTGACTGTGTGAATTTTCTCTGCTTCCCAGAGGTTTGCTTTTTCCTCCAACCAAAGCTGGCCTTGGCCTCCCCGGATCACACCTACCCTTGGGGCAGCACTGGGTCAGTCTTCAAGTTTGAATAGATGGGGGAGGAGCACCCCAAAACAGGAGGTTGTGCCCCTCTCTTGGCCCTTGCCTTTCTAGGCCTTCTGGGAGGTATGTGCTGAGTTGGCAGTGTCCCTCTGGAGGGGCAGCGAGGTCAGATGAGAAATTCCCCCCTACCCCACAGATCATTAGCCCTTTGGGGCCACCATAGGTCTGAGTTCTGTGGGGTCCCTGGAGACCATTGATTTGGCCCCCGGGAATGATTGGCATCGTCTGGAAACATTTTTGCATCACCAAGCCTTGAATGGGGGGGGGTCCTGCTAGTATCGAGCAAAGAGAGCGTGCCCCTGTGCTCAGGTCATGCCCCACAATAGTTACCTGTCAGTAGTGGGCCACCTTCAGTTGGACAGTTGGTTCTCAAGGTCAGGACAGAGCCCAGGTCTGTATGGTTGACTTGATGTACAACTTTCTGGACAGTGTTTAGTAAACCGTGGACAAGCAGAGTGAGCCCTCGTGTGGAGTGAAGCGGGGTGTGTGAGGGGCTGAGGGTGGAGGTCGAGGGACAGATCTTGAGCCTGTGTCCACCGAACCTGCCCCCAGGGTGGAGGGAAGAGGAGGAGACCAGCCCTGCACCTGCTGCGCGCTTTATCCTCGGGGTCTCCAGCCCCGCCCCCCTTCAGCTCCACGAGAAACCCACTCCTCGTGTTCACCTCGCTGTCCCCTCCTTGTCCCAGATGGCACAAAGCTGGTGCCATGGCAGATGGGGGAATTCGAAACCAGAGGCCATCTCAAGCTTTGTGTGGGCGAGAAAAGATTTTTGCATTGATGGTCTGTGTTTTGTTTTGTTTTGTTAAGATTTTATTTATTTATTTGACAGGCAGAGATCGCAGGTAGGCAGAGAGGTAGGCAGAGAGAGAAAGGGAAGCAGGCTCCCTGCTGAGCAGAGAGCCCAATGTGGGGCTCCATCCCAGGACCCCGGGATCACGACCTGAGCTGAAGGCAGAGGCTTTAACCCAATTAGCCACCCAGGCACCCCAATGGTCTGTGTTTTTGATCAAGAAATGCCAACAAGCATGTAGGTGACCAGGCTCCCAAATCAGAGGGCGAGATCTCTGTCAGGATATTCACAAAACGAGGTGAGCCTGGCTAGGGTAGAATCGAAACCAGGCGGGCCTGGGGCATGGGGGAGCAGGAGGAGAACTCCCTGTTCTGCCCACCTTCCTAGCTCCCCTTCCATTCTTTGCCCGCACTAGGCAGAGAGGGCAATTGTAGGAGGCATATCACGTTGACGCTTTCCTAGTCCTGGACTTTGTAAGCGTGAGGCCAACACTGTCCCCTGTATCACAGGCCAGCACAGTGTTGTTAGAAGGGCTCATGGGGACGCAGCTGGGCTCACCAGAGCAAGCCTTCCCCTGTGGGCCAAGCCCCGGCCCTCTCTGCCTCTCCCTCCCCCTGCTGGGGACTCTGAATAAGTCATGTCCTTTCCCAGACACTTGAGCTTCTTTATCTCTACATGGGAGGTGGGGACAGGGCAGTTGGACCAGACAACATACGAAGAAGCCCCTGGCAACCCTATGTTCTCTGCAAGGAGGAATTAATATTCCCATTACACAATCCATGACATTCTGCTTGTTACTAAACAGAGCACGCTTGCTCCAGCCTGGGCCTGGCCCCGGCTCCTTGCATCCCTCAGGCTCTCCCTGGGATGGGGTTACTGGGCATAGGGGGGCTGGCTGCGGCAGAGGACACTAGCCCCACAGATCTCTGCTTAGCCCTGGGACAGAGGGTAGAAGCAGATGGTAGGAAAATTCCCTTGCTGTGAAACCATTCAGAGACAAGTGCAGGACAGCCGTCTTAGTTCCCAACCCCAGGACGGGGCACGCTGGGAATCTGAGTTCAGAGAATTCTGTGCTGCGAACTCCAAGTACTTATTTTGTTCCACCTCCCTGAACCTGTCACTTACGCAAAAGGAAAGCTTCAGTCTGGGTCACGGCTTACTGGGGCCTCTTGTTGGATCCTCGTGGCAAAGCTGTGTGGAAGGATTATGACTCCGCCTTTATTTTATACACCAGGAACCCAGGCCCAGAGAGGTGAAGCCACTTGTCTGAGGTTGCACAGTGGTGAGGGGGCAGAGCTGAGCTAGAAACTACGTCCGATCACCAAGCGTGTTTTCTCCCCAGAGTTTTCATCCCTGAGTTGGCTGAGGGGCTGCTCTCTGGAGGGAGAGACATCTGAATGTAGTTCAGTAACCTGGAGCGGATGTCGTGCCCAGGGAGTGAGATGCTCTGTAGCTCATCGTGAAAGGTCCAGCCGCGGCAACAGAGGAACAGGACGACAGCTGTTTCATGGCAAAGTCTGAGCTGAGTGTACTAGGCCAGGGGCTGGCTCTGCTCCACGGGTCATGTGGGCATCCAGGTTTCAGGCTGTCCCATCTCTAGGACCATGTCACCATGTGCAAGGTCAAAGCTGCGTTCACCCCATGAACCACATTCCCGTTCAGCCAGCGGGGTTAGGGGAAGAGCCTGCAGAGGATGCTGCAGTCCGGCCCCTCCACTCCCTTCCCCTGGCCATGCACGCTGGCGAGAAGGGCTGGGAAACACAGTTCCTTGCCCGGTGGCCCCATGTCCCGTGGCACTTCTGCAAGGAGAAATGGGAGAGGCCCCCTGGCTGGCCAGCTGACGGTCCTCCTGGCACCGTCACCCATTACATCCAGACCTCGGGCCACCGAGCACAACCTGACCTCCCTGCCGCTGCTTCCTTAAAGTGAATCTGGGCTTGATTTTCCCCTGCACCTCGATCAAAACTTGGACTGTCCCGTGGTTTTTCTCATCTGTACCAAAAGCTCTTCGGGTGGCAGATGTAGCCTCCCTTAAAATCCTTTGCCCATGTGATGATAGACAGTTCAGTCTTCGGGCAAAGGGAAGACCTTCCCTCCTTCCCCACACTGTGGTCGGCTTGCACAAAAAGGTGGAAACTGAGGAAGAGAAGGATGGGCAAGTTCTTCTTTCCTTGCTCTCTGGCTTCCCTTTTAACTAATTTCAGTTTCTCTCTCCCCTGCCCTTGGTCCTTGGGAGGTGGGTCTTGTAGGGGTCGGGGGAGGAGGTGGGAGGAACATGAAAGTTCTTAGTTGCCTGGTACTATGGTGTCACAGTAAGAAAATGTCACACTTGGAGCATGGGTGATGTTTCACAATGACATTAAAATCACAAGCATTTTGTAGATTTTCCCAACCCCTTCCCACCCTCCCAGGCAGTGGCTCACCTGCAGGCAGCTTGATGGAGTTCCGTGCATCGTTATGTGGGTTGCTTGCTACGTCCTTCCACAGCCTCTAGGAATGGTCTAGTACCTGTGGTTTCCTGTGCTGAGATCTCTTGCCCCTCCAGTGAACTCCCTTAGATGGGGCTTCAACTTTAGATGGGGCGCCAACTTTCTCTTGCGGATTTCCCACATCTGGTCCATATGAAACTCACATCCTTGGCCCCGACCAGCGTTAAGAGTATAAACTGCTCTGAATTCAGGAAGATCTCCGGTCTCTAACTCAGATCGTCTATCACTCATTAGATTTATCAGGCAGAGGACAGACAGTGGTCCACAGAACCCTCAGCTACAAGGACATGCGTCAAGCACTCTAGACTTAAAATGGGGAGCAGACATTCCCACAGCATGCCATAGTGGTCTTGGAAATGTTCCTTTCCCCCAAGACCCTTTCATGACCAACTCCTTTATATCTTTGACATAGGTGAGAAGAATGAGAATCAAGTAGCTGGTTCTTGGCTTGATATGTTGAAACTTAAGCCTTCGATCTGGCACCTGGCTTTGAAATCTGAGATCAATCTCATTAGGGTTTTCCGCAGGGGAGAGGGCCAGGACCATCTGCCGGGCGGAGGAGGCTGGAGCATGGACCCAGGGAGGGACTCCAGCCTCGTCTAGGAAAAGGAACTCTGCACAGGGCTGGGCTGGGCTTCAATAAGGGTCCTGTTCTTACGGGAAATGTTGCTATTTTGTTCATTGTGAATGTCTCAGTTCATTCAGGTTGCTATAACTAATACCATAAATTGAGTATTAACAGCTTTCCCATACTGCAACAACAACAAAAATTTATTTCTCACAGTTCTGGAGGCTGGGGAAGCCCAAGGTTAAGGTGCTGGCAACTCCCGGATCTGGTGAAATCTGCTTGCTTATAGATGGCAGTCTTCTTCCTGTGCGCTCACACAGTGGAAGGGATGAGGAAGTTCTCTGGGGTCTTTTTTTATAAGGGTATTAATCCCAGTCATGTAGGCTCTACCCTCATGACCTTATCACCTCCCAAAAGCCCCCCTCCAAATACCATCCCACTGGGAGTTAGGTTTCAACATGGGAATTTTGGGGGACACAAGCATTCAGTCTATAGCAGCCGATTTTTCGCATTACTTTTTATTTTTAAAATTTTACATGAAAATATTATTCGGCTTGATTCCCGAGTTTTTTGGCAGCTCTCTAAATTTTGCCCCAGAGACAGTTGCCACACGCATATCCCTCTGCTCCTGGCCCTGGCTCCAGGGTTCCAGCTGGGTTCTAATCTATTTCATGCATCCGTTTGGGGACCCCCGGGGCTGAAGAAGCCCGAAACCACCCAGAATGCCTTTCTCAGGACAGATCATCGGATCATAAAAGGGTGCGCCTCACCCCGGGACGGAAACACGGTCACTTCCTGTTCCACTAGCCAAGGCAAGTCACATGACCAGCCCACACTCCACGGGGTCAGGGATCGCACTGTCCACTCCAGGGGAGTCACGCGACAAAGGGCTCGCATGTATGGCATGAAGAATGGTGAACGTGGCTTCGTCTGCGGCACCGAGCTTCTCTGTGACTCGCTTTCCTCTTTTTTAAGAGAGGTAATCATGGGCACCTGGGTGGCTCAGTCGGTTAAGCGTCTCCCTTTGGATCAGGTCATGGTCCCAGAGTCCTGGGATCGAGTAACACATCAGGTTCCCTGGTCAGTGGAGAGCCTGCTTCTCCCTCTTCTGCTACTCCTGCTTGTGCTCTCTCTCTCTCTGTGTCAAATACATAAATAAAATTTTAAAAAAGAGAGAGGTCATCACACCACCATCTCACTGGGTTGTAATGAGTTAATGAATTAATACTTGTGAAACGCTCAGAAGGCTGCCTGGCACGTGCTAAGTGCCAGCCACCATGGCTTCTGTGCCAGGAGGCTCTCTGGCAAGCCCACCTGGACAGGCACGCTCCCCAGCCCTGCCCCAGCAACTCTGGCGGCGTGCCTCCCGGGAGCCCACTTGGACACATCGCTTCTCGGCACCTCTTGCTTCTTCCTTCCTGAACCTCAGTGGGGACCACAGAGACAAGCTGGATGTCCACACGTGGTCACTGCAGGGTTCTAAGACGTGGCTCCCAAATTCCACGAAGCACCTCCCCGCCGAAAGGTGGGGTCTATGTCCCCTCCTCGTAACCTGGATGGACTTCTGACTGCTTCGATCCACAGAGTGTGCCAAGAGGGACACTCTGTGCCTTCCGAGGCCAGCTCAGGAAAGGCCATGTGCTCCGCCTGGTTTTCTTAGAACACGGTCTTGCTCTCAGGACCCAGCCGCTGTGCTGTGAGGAGTCCCATCCACGGTCCACGTGGGGAGGCTGTCTGTGGGAGGTGCTCCTGGCGCCGTCCTCGCTGAGCCCTGCCTGAAAGCCAGACACGTGGGTGCCGGAGACTCCAGGTGGCTCCTGCCCCAGCCGTTCGAATCTTCTGGACATGATGGAACAGAGATAAGCCATTCCCACCATGCTCTGGCCAAATTCATGATCACAGGATCTGAGAGCAGAATAAAGTGGTTGTTGTTTTGTGCCACTGACTTTGGAGGGGTTGGTTAGGCAGCGAGACAAATTTAAGACATTTACCAAACGCTCTTCACTGTCCAGGTCTCAGGGCACAGATAACAAATCAGAAGCAGTCCCTGCTCCGCAAAGAACAAGCAGCCAGATAAACAGCAATTGCAAGGTAGTTTGTCACATGGTATGATGGGGCTGTGGAAGCCCAGAGGAGGGCCTCCTAATCCAGCAGGGGTGAGGACCTGCACTGATCTCTCTGGGGAAGATGATGCTGGAGTTAAAACTAACAAATTAAAAGCTAAAATTAGGTTTCTAAACAGAGTATACAAGGGACTAGAACTCAATGCAGGTGGAGCATAGAGGGCAAAAGCCTACTAAATACCCAGCTGCCACAGGGCCTTTGAGCTGACTCATCTCTGTCTGAAACATTGCTTCCTCTACAGACCCCACTGGCTCACTTGGCCACTCCATTCGCAAATATCATGTCCTCAAAGAAGCTTCTCCTGACCTCTCTACTTAAGATTCCCCTGGTCCATCCCTCTCCATCCTCTTCCTTGCTTTATCTTTCTGGGTACACTTACCACCCCTTGGCTCTGTAACGTGTGGCTACTGGTCTTTTCCCCTGGAATGTGAACTGCTCAGGACTAAGGCACATGTCCAGCATAGCATAGTGTCCTCCCCATAGAGTAGGTCTTCAGTAAATACATCAGGAGTGGGTAGATGAATGGAAGAGACATGATCAGCTACCTGTTTGGGAAGCCCACTCTGGCTGCAGGGGAGGGCTGGAGGGCAGGACAGGAGGCAAGGGAAGCAGGTAAGAGACAGCTGCAGTTGTCCAGGAGGGAGCTGCTGCCATGGAAGAACCTCTTTGGGGACATGCTGTGGGATGGTGTGGGGGAGGGCAGATTTGGGGAGCAGACTTGGGATCCAGCAGCTGTGGGGTGTTGCATGGGGTGGAGAGTCAGTGCTGGCATTTAGGCAGCTGGGTGGCCGGTGGTGCCAGTCACCAAAATGGCAGCTCTAAGCAAAAGGGTGGGGAGCAGGAGGGGAAGATGAACTGAATTTGAGGGCGTAGATCCGTGGCCCCCACAGACCTTCAAGTGCAATTGCCCAGCAGGATGTGAGAGTCGGAAGCCTGGGGGAGCTGTCAGCCTCCGTAGATCTGCGCTCCTGTCACTGTGGGGAGAGCACCGACAGGACCGACCAAGCAGGAAGAAGAGGAAGCAGAGGAGAGGACAGACAGCCAAAGAGAGGAGAGGGGCGCAGAATACTAGAGCGTCGGCCGGGGAAGCCAAGGGAACAGGAAGTTTTAAGAAGGCACACATGGGCTCAGCTGCCAAAAGCTTCCAAGAAAGGGGCCGAAGAGGGTCGACGCGACACCGGAGGAAGCCCGCCGGAGGGGCAGAGCGCGTGGTGAGGGAGACCATGGTGTGCACGCAGCAACAGCGCCTTTCCCTCCTTCCTTCTAAATGCCCGTGGCTGTGAAGGGGAAAGGAAGCTTGGCACGAAAACGAGGGAGCTGGGTGGCTCCAGGGGCTCTGCCGCTAGTGTCACCAACATTTTCGAGGACGGAGAGGTTTGCACTTGCCCGGATGCTGTTGAGAGAGATCCAGAAGAAGGAGAGCAGGAAGGGCTGGAGTCAGGGGCCCCGGCGAGGCTCCGAGGACAGCCGAGGAGGGAGGGGGTGGAGAGGGCAGAGCCCGACCGGACCAAACTGGGCCTCGAGGAAGCCTGCCTTCTGGGGCGACCAGCATCCTGGTGTGCTGCCCGCTGGGGACAGAGGCCAGTCCCCCAGAGACCCATCCCAGCTCGCCAGTGTTTTTGCAAGAAATTAAACCCTGCGTAGAAAAGCCCGCTCCATTTTCATCCAAAATGAGAGAGAGCAGGGGTGCTGGCTGCCATCCAGGGGGTGGGGAGTGGAGTCCCCAGAGACAGTGGAAAGGAAGAAGCCTGTGTGACTTTTATTTTTTATTTATTTTTTTAAAAGATTTTCTGTATTTATTTGAGGTAGAAGGGGAGCAGAGGGAGAGGGAGAAGCAGACTGCGCTGAGCACGGAGCCTGATACGGGGCTCGATCCCAGGACCCTGAGATGGTAACCTGAGCTGAAGGCAGACACCCAACAGACTGAGCCACCCAGCTGTCCCCTGAGTGACATTTAAGGTCCACCCCACACACCCGAGTTCTCTCTGCACCCCGATCCATGCAGGGACAGGGGAGGGACCGACAAGTTCCTCAGGGGACCTTGGGGATGGGGCGGGGCCAGTTGCCGTGATTGAGGGAACTAATCGCCGACTCGGGTGGGAGAGTTTCCTCAGAGGAGGTCACCATCTTAGCTGCCTCTGGAGGATTGGTAGCATTTACCAGCAAGAGCTTCCTGGAGGTGGGGGAAATCACATCATTCTACTTAATATAATTACACGTCATAGAAAAGCTCCCAGCTTCAGCGTCTGCCCTATTGTCAGCTCTCAATATAGATGAGCCATTAAAATATTAAAACTAATCATTTCCACGCCTGTATAAGTTTGATGCCACCCAACCCCTCTCAGTGTTTTTGACGTGCGCGGGAGATCAGACAAGAGATCTTGAAGAACCTCCCCCGAGGGTGGTCGTTTCCAGCACAGACCATCCCTCGAAGAAGGAGCAGAACCAAAATGTGACGCTGTTGTCTCGGGCGGTCAGCGACTTGTCGTCAACACGAAAGCCAGTCTCGCACACGTGCCTCAGCAGCCTTGCCCGAGGCGTCCCCCGCGCAGAGCCGGGCAGGGAGTCACTTTCGCTGAGGTCTGATGACAGCAGCATATGGTGGGGTGGTCTGGAGCCACAGAGCCAAGCCGGGGCCAAGTCCCACTGTCTGCTCTTTTAATCCACTAAGAGCCAGTAACATAATGTTTCAGATGTCTTCATCTCTCTTTTCATGATTAGCTCTGGCAACCAGCGTTCTTTTGGGGCCATTTTGCTGAAAGAAATCGTATTTATCACTGGGTGGCCAACGATACTAGCTACGTTCCATGCTGACATTTTTGACTCATCAAAAATATCCACGATGATAAGCCACGGGCCTTTGGGTTGCTTGTACTGAGCCCATGTTGCAAGCCAACCCCTCGGATGTCAAGGGCTTTGGGGGGCTTTCTACTCCCCCTCCCTCCTGCAGAGCGCGGACCTGAAGTCACCCAATATTCCAGAAGGCTTGACACACACATGTGCACGCAGACATGAATGTGCACACAGACATGGACAAGCCCATGCATGCACAGACAGCGCACACAGAGGCATATGCATTTGCTTGTGGACATGGGCACACACACACGCACCGCACACACACACAGGTACATCAGGAAGGTGTGTGCAGCACACACATGCACACACGGTTCACAAGCATGCTTTAACACACACATGCTCATACGCACACATGAGCACACACTCATACCTGTGGCTCACAGGCGTGTACACACCTACCACCACCCACGCACGCACACATACACACACACACACACAACCGCATATACGCACAGGAACAGACAGGTATGTGCAGTCATCATGCATCCACACCACACATGCACACACACACACAGACATACAAATGTTTGCATGCACACGCATGCCCAATGTATACGCACGGGGACACCCTCACACATACACCCATGCACACACAACACGCACGGGTGCAAAGCACACCCTTTGCACACTTGTGCACAAGCACGTGTCCAGCACACTCACGTGCAGGCATTCGTGCACACAGGTGCAGGCACGCACAATACCCTGCTCGGAACAAGTGAGGAGGAGGACGAGGAGGAAGGTAGACACATCATTCTTTTTCCTCTAGTTCAAACGACTTCTCTTCTTGGCACCAACTTTTGTTTTGATGTCTTTTGTTATTTTATTAGATCACAAAGACATGGGACTGGAACCAAACCCCGGAGTTTTACAGATGGGTGATGTGATTTCTAGCAAAGAACCTGCTGGAACAAAATGACATATGGAAAGAAGAACTTGGAGGCCTCTTGGAGTGTCTGCAGCAGCCCCGTCCCCACTGCCACGCTCCCAGCAAGCAGGGAACACAGCGGAGAGAGAGTCGCTGGGCTGGAAGCCTCGCTCTTGCTCCAAGCGACTCTGCCACTCTGGCTGTGCACACCTGGTCCGTCTGCTCCCCGTCTCTGGTCCTTCCAGCTTTGCCGTTGGAAGGCTCGGGTCCCCTTACTAGCCGATGGAGAAATTGTGGAACTTTGCTAGGTCACATAACCAGAACTCAAGTGTCGGAGCTACCGTCCCTGGCCCGTGACTACGGGGCTTCCCAAATTTGAATGTGCCTATGAATCGCCTGGGGATCTTGTTAAAATGCAGACTCTGAGTCACTAGGTCTGGAATGGCCCTGAGATTTCTTTCTAACAAGCTCCCAGGTGACTCCACCTTTACTACAAAGGACTGATGCTCTTCCACGTTTGTTTTTTTTTTTTTAAAGGAAGGCTGAGGCTGAGATCTGGCTTCCCCACACTGCACCCCAAGTTCCTGGCTGAGATAGGGGTGATGACATCTTCTCTCAGGGCTCCCTGGCTCTGGGCCCCCCCACCCCCCCCCCAGTGTCACCTACCCCCCTTTCCCGTGCCAGCTCCTTACCCCTCCCCCACCTGTCCCAGCCTCCGGGTTCCTCTCTGCTGGCAGGCCTGGGGCAGGTCCCTCCGCCTCTTGGAGCCTCTGTTTCCCCATCTGTAGGGAGAGGAAGCTGGGCTTGCTCTCAGCCCTGGCTGCATTTTACTGAGGAGTCTGGCCCGGAGCCACGCTCAAAGATTTCTTTTGACTGGACTGGGGTGTGGTGAGGCTCAGACGTAGGGGATTTAAAACAGCTGCCCACGTGCTTCTAAGGGCTTCTAACGCCAGGGCTGAGAAGCACAGTCTGGGGCTCCCGAAGGACCAGCACGCAGCGTCCACTGTCAGCCCATCAGGGGGTCTGCCCACTGACCCCACGCGGTCCGATGCTGGGCTCAGGGACAGCTCAGGGGGATTTGGGCCCCGCTATTAGACAAGGTCACACTATCCCTGCCGGGAAGGAACGCTTGAAAGGAGGCTCAGGATAATGACCCCAGCTTTGAGTTGAACTTTCTTTTCTTCTGACTGGCACATGATGCCTGTTTTAATTAAAGACTCAACCCCACACGTCAATCACCCGCAGACCTCCCCCACCAACGCACCTTCCCACGGGAGGGCTGGAAACGGCGTCTCTGTGTGCCTGGCAGGGAGGAGAGCCGCTCCCAAGCGGCTGCACGCCCGCAAGTTAGCCTGTCACCCTGGCCAAATGGGGGGCTCATTTAGCCGCAGCCCCCTCGGCCGCCTCACAGCAGAGCCTCAGATGGAGCCATGGAAAGGTTTCCCCGAAGCCAGCCACTGGGATGGCTGTAGAGTCCCGTGGTTTCCATAGCGACTTGTCTCTTCCCAAGACTGACAAAGGGTTCTGTCACCAGGGGGACATTGTCAGTATTGGAGAAGCCCGGCCCAACCCAGAATGGGTCAGCCGTGCCTGTCTAATCTGGCCCCGTGATGCCTGCTGGTGGCTCAGGGCACATCTTTTTGGCAAGGGACTGAGCTGTCACTTGGGAAGCAGCGCCACCCACATCGGGTCTTCCCCACACCCCTCCAGAGGAGGGGAAGGCAGTGGGTACCTCTCAACACTCACTAGCCAGGAATGGAGGATGGCCCCGCAATGGACGCTGGAACCAGACTACCCAGCCTTCCGGTCCTGCTTCTGCCACCTAGTGGCTGGGAAACTGCGCACATTACTTCGTAGCTCCAGCCTCAGTGTCCCCATCTGCAAAATGGAACATCTTGTTCCTCAGCCTCTTCTATGGATTACGCGAGTTAATTAAGGAAAGCCCATACAACAGTATCTAGCCCACCACAGCCTCTGCGTTTTCTCTCATTATTTCCAGCCCCACAGTCCTACACAGTGAGACAGTCCCGACTCCAGGTAGAAGTGCTCTGCCAGCTCCCCCACCCCTCCCAGTCTCCCCTCTGGGCAGGGCAGTGGCTCTGAGGCTTGGCCTGGGGGGGACTTGTAGTGTTCCCGATGTCCAGTGCACCCCAGATCTATACCGGAATCTCTGAGCACGGGACTCAGACATCTGCTTTTTTTGAAAAGTCTGCGGGTGGTGTGATGCTCAGCCCACGTGAGGAACCAAGAGAAATCTGGAAGCACTGGCCCCTGGAAGGTTTACTCAGCCTGAGTCCTGAGTCCCTGGGAGCTCCTGAGGTCAGAGTGGAATCCAAGAGTGGGGAGTGGATGGAATTGAAGATTCGCCCAGTCTGGACCACCCTCCACTTATTCACACACACACACACACACACACACACACACACACCTGCACACAAGCATTTCAGCTCCGGCAGTGAGCCTGAGCCGGGCACACAGCTGGGATTGAGGCCAGGCCACTGCCGTGCGGGGCTCACTCGCTTGTGGGGAAACACACATGTTTCCACTTATCACGCAAACACACCTGTCAGTGGTCAGGGAAGACTTCCCACGCGGGCGGGACCTGGAGGGTACAGAGAAGCCAGCAAGCAGAAGGGGACATATTCCAGGTGGAGAAACCCCCCACAGGCCCGATGGAGTGCGGCATCTTCGGGAAACCAGAGGAGGGGTGTGTCGTTAAATCTGGGAGAGGGAGGGCGGCGAGGGGAGGGAGAGAGCACAGGCTGACAGCGGCCATGAGCCTTCGTCCAGGCAGTGAGGCCACTGATAGGTTTCAAGCAAGGGGTGACATGACTGGATTTGCAATTTAAAAAGATCCTTCTGGCGGCTGCTGTCAGGGTCCAGACTGACAACCTCACAAGGACCCTGTCAGCTAAGTCTATTAGACAAACAGCGAGCAGAGGCCCAGGAGCCCAGGGCACCTGTCAAGGTCACGTGGCCAGCAAGCAGCAGAGGCCAGACTCCAGCTGGGTCTTCACACCCAGATCTGGGCTCTTGTCACTCCCCTCCCTTGGCCGTGTCCGCGTTGGCCTTGTCACTCCTCCCCTGTTTGTCCTACACAGCCCCCCTCATCTCCACAATCTCATTAAAAAGTCCAGACGCCCCGCAGATCCCATTTGGTTCTGCTAATCCACGTTGGCTGACATCCTTCCCCAAGATCGTTGTGAGGACAAATCTTCCTTCTTTGGATGTTGATCTGATTTTGAGATGCATCCCAAGGCTAGTGGCAGCCAAACTTGGCAGGCTGAGGCGGCTGATGTCGGTCATCTGTTGCTGTGGAACAAACCATCCCAAAACTTAGTGGGAACAGTCAACACTTATGATCTCGCACATAAGTTTCCATGGGTCAGGAATCTGGGAGCAGCTTAGCTGTGTGCCCCGGGCTCTCGGGCTCTCATGGGACTGTAGTCGAACGTCAGCCAGGGGCTGCCCTCATCCGAAGGCTGGACTGGGGCTGGAGGACCCACGTCCAAGGTGGCTCCCTCCCACGGTGGGCCGTTGACTCTGGCCACTGGCTGGGGTGGGGGCAGGGGTCCCTCACAACATGGTGATTGGCTTCTCCCACACTGAGCCGTCCCAAAGAGTGAGGAGGAAGCCACAGTGTTTTTTATGACTCAGCCTCAGAAATCACACACATCTTTGCTGTAATATCCAGCTGGTTATTCAGTGTGGAGGAGAACACACAACAGCGTGAATACCAGGAGGGGACAATTGTTGGAGGTTGTCTTGTAGGCGACGAGCTCCGTGATCTTTTGGGGATGTGGTTTGGTGGTGTCTCTATAATTAGAGACAGAGACTCGTTCCTTGGGCGCTGGCAGAAACTCTTTCACCTCTTTCCTGTGGGGCAGGACCTGGAGAGTTGCTCAGAAAATGCAAGCAGTCACCTTCAATTCAGCTCAGATCCACCAGCATTGATTGGGCACCTACTGTAATGCCAACCCACACCCCTTACCTCATCTCTCCCTCACGGCCAGCTTGTGGTAGGCATTTTGGGTTTTCCTCTTTTACAAATGAGGAAACTGAGGGCCAGCGGGGAAATTGGTCGGGGAGCGGGTGCCCTCCTTAGGAGCGCAGCGGGCAGGATCAGCCAGGCTGGGAACCCGGACTCAGAAGGCAGAGGAACGAATCTCCAGGTACCAGACTGTGGGGGAGGAGTCTGTATGATTCCACTTGTCTTCTCCCTAGAGACTAGGTCACATTCATAGAGACGGAAAATAGATGGGGGTCAACAGCGGCTGGGGGAGGGGGATGAGGGGTTCTTGCTTAATGGGTGCAAGGTTTTAGCTTTGCAAGAGGGAAAGAGTTCCAGAGCAAGGACCACACAGTGATGTGGATATGCCCACGCCACTGAATCGTGCATTTAAAAATGGTAAAAATGAGAAATTGTGTGTCATATGTGTTTTACCACAATAAAGACACTGGGAAAAAAATTTCCCAGGATCCCGATCCCAAGACAGCTCCTGGCCATCAGGTTTTGGCCCTTGGGGGAGTCAGGACTTGAAAACACCCCAGAGGCAGGGAACAGGAGTTCCCGAGTTATTAGGGACATGGAACTTGCTAGAGTGAGGAAGACAACAGTGATGCCCCCCCCGCCCCAGCTCACCCCCAAAATGAAAGACAGCCCTCACAGAGCTCATCACTGAGTGAGTGAGGCAGACAGATGTCAATCAAATAATCAGAGCAAAGGGGGAAAATTCTACTTTAGGAAGGCTACTGGAACACAGAATGGGGAGTGCAAAGTGGGGGTTGCTGGAGAAGGCTCCTGGGGAGGGGGTTTGCCTGAGCTTAGAAGGAGATAACCAGGCAGAAATACAATGAGGAGAAGAGTATCCCCTCCCCCAGGAGCTCCTTTGCTTTTTCAAGGGAGGGAGGGGGCAGGGAGAGTGCTGGAGAGGTGCGAGGTTGGGATGGGGTTAAGTGTCTAAGGCAGCTGAGCTCTGAGCGTGGTTGGAATCAGAGATCCAGCCTGGCCCACCATCCTGGGCAGTTTTCCTGAGGGCTGGCACAGGACAATGGGGAGGGGACGTTCACAGACCCGCCAGCAGCCCAAATTCTAGCCGATGAGCACTCTCAGGGCTTGGCCTCACCCCAGAGGACACCCTGTTGTCCACTGTCAGTCACTCCCGGAAGCCGGCACCCCTGCTCACTGGTTTTAGCCCCATGTGGCCCTCCCAGAGCTCTGGCCATGCTGAAGCCAGCCCCCAGCCCCTCTGTGCCCCATGTGGTGGCAAGACCCTCCTTTGTAGGTCTCCCTGACCTCAGTTCTTCACACGGTCTCTACCTGACAACAGGCTGATCGGACCTCCCCCCCGATGCAAGCCACCCACAGGATCCCCACCTCCCTTGGCAGGACAGACAGACTCCTTCCTGGGACCTCTGAGGCTCGAGCCCCCTCTCAGACCTCCTGGCCCACTCCTGCAGAGGTCTTCTGCCTGCCTCCAGCTCCTCGGTTACACACCCACCTCAGAATCTTTGTATCTGCTCTGTCCATCTGTTTAAATCTCCAGTCAAAGAGTCAAAGAGCAGCTACTCTGCTCAGAATAACCCCTCCAGCGTTCTCTCTGCCTCATTCTTCTCCATGGCACTTCCTATACATTGTCTATATGCAGCTGATGTATTGGTGATCCGGGTCTCCCCTAGAATGCAAATTCCGTGGAGTCAGAAAATTGGGTTTGCTCACTGCTACATTCCCGGGGCCGAAAGCACAGTCTAGCGTATAGTAGGCCCTCAGAAATACCGACTGAATGAATGAATGGATAGATGAGGCCCAAGGTAGTTTTCAAAACTGAGATACAATGAAGGAGAATGCTCTGATGGCCAAAATTTGGCCCCGAGTTGGTGGATGGTAGATGTTTGTTGAATGACTATGTGAACACATACTAACCTAGGTGCCACTCACTGATCAGGATCATACCTGTACTCTCCTAAGATCTCAGTCTCCCTCTCTCTGTAATATGGGGGATTTGGATTAGACTAATGACTTTTTAAAAAATGTCTTATTTTAATTAATTAATTTTAAAACGCCTTACTTTTTTTAAAGCAGCTTTCAAATGGAAAGGTATGTAGCACCACGACAGCCACTGTGGAGGTATTCTTGCTGAAGGGGGCGGTCTTGGAACCTGGGCCACTTGTGGCCACCCCCAATCTCAGCATTCCCTAATTCACCATGGCTCAAGGTGGTTGGGAGTGTTTGTGAGAACAGCTAAAAATCTATCAGACTCGGGGACCCCTAGATCCCTAGTAATAGATTATCTTATTGTCCAGCAAATAGTCCTCAGCAGCCCCGCCCATTGGTGTTGAGCTTGGCCCTGTGACTTGATTTACCCCTCAGAATGTGAGCCTAAGTGACAGTGTGGAAGTTCCCAGTGGAGGCCTGAAGAGGCGTTGAAGTTTTCTCCTTCCCTGCTAGGCTCCTGCCCTCTGCCACGAGGACATGCAGCCCAGATAAGAACTGTTTCTTCAACCTGGGGGAGGGAAAGACATGTGCAACTGACTCTGACAGCTGGGGCCTGAGCCACAGCTACTGATCCCCTGCCCCGGATGTGCAGTAGGAGCAAGAAATCAACAGTGTTGCTGTAAGAAGCTGAACTTTGGGAACACTTTTTACATAGCATAACGTGGTGAGGGCTGGCTAATACAGGTCCCTGGTAGCATCTCTGTGACTGGATCTGAACTCTGGGGGGAATTTCTTTTCAAGTTTTTAGCTGTTTCCT
The DNA here is from genome assembly GCF_020171115.1 of Neogale vison. NCBI lineage: Eukaryota > Metazoa > Chordata > Mammalia > Carnivora > Mustelidae > Neogale > Neogale vison. The sequence goes on along the minus strand of NC_058102.1, from coordinate 12,068,997 downwards.
CAGCTTACAATCTATCCCTAAGAATACGATTTCTCCTCCTTACCCTAATGCCCAGAGGTCTCAAGCTTGTGGTTCCTGGCTACATGTAACTTAGAGTTGTACCTTTTTTCTCCCCCAAAGGTTTTATTTATTTGTTTTCGAGTGAGCCATGTGAGCCAGGGGGAGGGGCAGAGAGAGAGGGAGAGGGAGAGAGAAGCTCAAATAGATCCCCCACCGAGAGCAGAGCCAGAGGCAGGGCTCGATCTCATGACCTGAGATCATGATCTGAGCTGAAATCAAGAGTTTGATGCTCAACTGACTGAACCACTCAGGTGCCCCAAGGACATGTCTTTTTTTTTTTTTTTTTAAGATTTTACTTCTTTAGGGACGCCTGGGTTTCTCAGTGGGTTAAAGCCTCTGCCTTCGGCTCAGGTCATGATCTCAGAGTCCTGGGATCGAGCCCTGCATGGGGGATCCCTCCTGCCCCACCTGCCTCTCTGCTACTTGTGACCTCTGTCAAATAAACAAATAAAATCTAAAAAAAAAAAAAAAGAAAAAAAAAGAAAAAATGTTTTCTTTATGTATTTATTTGTCAGAGAGAGAGAGAGAAAGACAGAGACAGAGAGCACAAGCAGAGGGAGTGGCAGACAGAAAGGGAAGTGGACTCCCCACTGAGCAGGGAGCCCAATGAAGAACTTGACCCCAGGACCCTGGATCATGACGTGAGCCAAAGGCAGATGCTTAACTGACTGAGCCACCCAGGCATCTCAAGGCATTCCTTTTTTTGACCCAAATCCATCCATCCATCCATCCACCCACCCATCCTTCCAACAACATACTATATGCCTCTCCCCCACGCGGGAATACACAGACTCTCACGACTGTAGATTTCAGAATGGCCATTCAGGAAAAACCTTCTCTTCAGCAAATGTTAGTGGCACACCTACTTTGCCAGGGCTGAAGAGATGAAAAAGAATCAATCCCTGCCTCCTTGAAATTTAGGATATTACACACAGGCTAGGAAAAGAGTCTGACATGAGTAAACCACCATCAACAGCACAAAAAAAAAAAAAAAACCCTCTTCATCTCAAATTCAAAAAGCACCCGTCATTTTTAGTTAGTGAGGCTGGATAATTTCTGAAATTGATGGATGCTTATAGCATACACAAGAAGAGCATTTTTGCAACAACAGAACCTTTTATCCGGCTTTCAGGCAGCTAAAAACATCCCAACCCATGCTTTTTAGCTATCTTTACCAAGACTAATTTTCACAAACATCATTTTGAAAGAGGGCTGCAGTGCGCCAAAGTGGGGAGACATGCCCCAGGGTTGAGGCACACTGTGCGGTTGGGGGCTCGGCGGGGTGGGGGACATCCTTTTTCCCGTTCAAGCCTCAGTTTCTTCATCTGCAGGGTAGGCTCATGTGAACAAGGCAGGCTGGTCCAGATATTAGGAGCACGTCCTTGTCCAGCTGCTAAGCCCAAGGGGATTGTTATACTTGGGGGCAGGGGTCTTGGAGGGGTGACTCCAAAGAATGCTCCCTCTCCCTAGCCCAGGGAGGCAAGGATCCCTAAGCAGCTTTTCTATCACCTCCTCTGCCCCAACCTTTCCCTCTCTCTCTCTTTCTTTTTTTTTTTTAAGATTTTATTTATTTATTTGTCAGAGTGAGCACAGGCAGACAGAGTGGCAGGCAGAGGCAGATGGAGAAGCAGGCTCCCGCTGAGCAAGGAGCCCGATGTGGGACTCGATTCCAGGACGCTGGGATCATGACCTGAGCCGAAGGCAGCGGCTTAAGCAACTGAGCCACCCAGGCGTCCCTCAACCTTTCCCTCTCTGACCCTATCCGCTTCCTCCCACCTGCCAGGTTCACCGCACTCTGGCCCCAACGCCTTCTTGTAAGCCTTCTTGCCAATCACCACACATGCCAACCAGCTTAGAGCCCCAAAGCTTTGCCCTTGCTGTGCTCTCTGCCAGAAGCGCACTTGCCCCAGCTGTGCACATGGCCCCACCCGACTCCTTCAGGGTCTTGCCCAAATGCGCCCCCCCGCCGGAAGAGGACTCCTCGGACCCTCTACCTGACAGACACCCCAATCCCTCAGCATCCCCCCCCTTTATTTTCCTCGCAGGTGCTCTTCACTATCTGCTCTGCAGAATCTGACTGCCCCCCCGGAGTGTCAGCTTCCTAAGGTATGACCTTGACTACTGCTGTGCCCCCAGCACCTAGAACCTGGCTTAGGGTAGATGTTCACTCAGACGGTATTTGCTGAAGGAGTGAGCAAATGAACACATATGGCCGGAGAGGGGAAACCTGTCCCCCACCCCAGCCCTCGGCCTTGCCCAGTGGCACCCCAGTGCTGCCCCCACAGGGTAGGCTAGCTGGTGGAAGTCCCGAGACCCAGTTGGACAAAGGAGAGACTGAGGCCCGGAGGGAGAAGGAGGCTCATTGACTCAGCTCCACCAGGTCACAAGTTAAGCTGTCCAGAGCCATCTTCCTTACGTCAGGAGCTGTAGATCCTTCACTCACCCAGGCCACCCCAGTCCCTGCCAGGTCTCCAGCTCCTGTCTCTGCTAAACTGCCCCTGCCACCAGATGCGGAAGGATGCCACGTCCTGTCTCGAACCAGCAGTCCCTCTCTGCCTCCTGGGGGTGTGGAGTGTGAAGGAACTGGGGTGCTGAGTCCGCTCGGGGCTGCATATTTTACATGCAAACGTCTTCTGCCACGCTCCCACCACCCAGTGGGGCTGCAGCAACTGTCCCCACTTTATGGATGAGCAAAGTGAGGCCCAGAGAAGTGATGAGGCTCCCGTAGGTCACAGCAAGCCAGGAAGTGGCCCAGAAAAGCCCAGTCCCCATCTCTTCCCCACCCCCTGTCTGAGAAAAGCCATCTGGGGCTAGGGCTGCAGCCCCCGGAGCTCCCCGCCCCAAGGGAGAGCTGTCAGTCAGCGGGGAGCTCGTCTCCTCCTCCCTCCCACGCACACCCCCCCACCAGTGTCACATGGCCCCAGGAAGGAGCAGAACCTGCGGGGGCACCTCCCCTGGGAGGCTGTGCAGGGAGCGCTGGGAGCCGCACCTGTGGGTGGCGGAGGGGGGAACACGCACGTGTTCAGGTGCGCCCTCCTCTCTCTGGCTCTTTCTAAGCACCTCCTCTAGAGGCATGTCACCCGCTGGGTCTGTGCCCCCAGACCGGGGGCTCATGCGGAGAAGCCTCCCAGGTCAGAGATGGCAGGGAAGCTTGGAGAGGAGCCAGGCCAGCATCTCTCCCTTGTCACTGGGATCTAGAGTCCCGTAGGTAGAAACTGGGGCCGCGTGGCATGAGGTCGGGTTCCTTGTGAGAGCGCGCAGGTTAAACATAGCCATTGAGTAGGAGCGCTCCGAGGTCAGACCACCCGGGTTAGAATCTGGGCGCTCTCTCCACTGGCGGGCCCCAGACATGTTCCAGGATCTCTCTGAGTCCCCATTTCCTTATCTACTTTAAGACAATGTTTACTGAACCCTTGCTTAGGGACAGGCATGACTCTAAGCTCTGTAACTCTACTCACTCTTCCCAGCAACCCTAGGAAGGAAATAAATTTGTCATGCAATTGAGAGCTGAGGAAAATGAAGCCCAGAGTGGTTGGGTAACTGGCCCAAGATCACACAGCTGAGAAGTAATGGTGGCAAGATTTAATCCCAGACAATGAGGCTCTAGAGTCCCAGAGCTTGATCACTGTTGAGGTTCACTGTCGTGAGGATTCGATGAGATAAAGTGTATTAGCACTTAGCACAATAGTGGCTCGAGTGGGCACTCAATAAATGATTAGTAGCGACAATATCACGGACCTCTTGAAAATCTGATGGAAGACGGACCTTTTAGTAGAAGACTGCACATGCACCCACAAAATACTGCCTATGGTTTCAGGGTTCCTGAAGTCCACCCACAGGTCCCCTGTGAGCACCTGTGCTCAAGCCCAACCCTGCTATTTACATATGGGGAAGGGGGAGGAGAAGCAGCGTGGAACATGCCTACACCCTATTACGTCATTTGGTCCTCATGGGGGTATCACTAGCCCCTTGGGCAGATGAGAAAATGGAGGGAATTGTCGAGACCTCACAGCAAGCGGGAGGCAGACAGAACTCTCCTCTGCTCAGGGTCTGGCCCCCTCTCCTTGGCTGTGGGTTGCCTGGCTCTGAAGGCAAGTTCGGAAATGAACACTCTGGGGTCAGGCCCTGATGTGGTGTATTCAGAGGGGGTGAGTCATAAATGGGTCCATGCTGGGTTAAGCCATGTCCCAGCCATGGACCCTGAAATCTTCCTGACCCAGCTCCTGTCCTAGTCCCTCACGGCCTTTCATGAGGATGAGAATTTGGGAAGAAACGAAGAGCCCCAGGAATCCTGGCACATAAGGAGCCACTCCCACAAGCCCCCTTTTATGGGCAAGAAAACGAGGCCCCAAACCTGACTTGTCATACACGATCACACACCAAGGTGGCCGCCAGGACCGGACAGTGGGTCTCTGATGCCCAGACCAGAGCCCAGGCAGGAGTCGTCAGATGGAGGAGAACTGAACTTGAAGTCAGGGCACTTGGGTCCAAATCCTGTCATTTGTTAGTGCTGTGACTTCAGGCCACCCCATGGCCCTGGTTTCTGCACTGGGAAAATGATGACATACCTCCCTTGTAGAGCCGCTGTTAGAATTAAGCAATGTGACAATTGTCCAGTTGAGGTTGTCCAGAGTACTCCCCCACCTGTCAATCAGGGTAGGTTGTTGGGAGGACCAAGTGAGGAGGTAGGTAGAATGCCTGGTGTAAAGCGAAGGGTAGTGGTGACGATTTCTACAGCAGGTGCTGTAGCACTGCGGAGTACAGAGGATACACCTGTTAATGTGACATGAATGGGTGGGTGAGACCAGTACCCAGGCTGGCAAGTCAGTTGGCAGGACACTAGAAAGTGGGGTGGGGTGATGGGTGGATAGGAGGAAGGTGGTGAATGGATAGCTGGGTGGAGGAACTGGAAGGAGGATAGATGGATGGATGGATAAGCAGACCAGTGAACAGGCAAAGAGATAGGTTTGGGGCTGACAATAGGTGAATGAGGGAGAGTGTAAGATAGATGGATGGGTGGATGGAAGGGCGGATGGATGAGTGGATGGATGGATGGGTAGATGGATGGTGGGTGGATGGGTGGATGGATGAATGGAAGGATGGGTGAGTAAGTGGATGGATGGATGGATGGATGGATTGATGGATGGATAGATGGATGGTGGGTGGATGGATGGATGGATGGGTGGATGGATGGATGGATGGATGGATGGGTGGATGGATGGGTGGATGGATGGGTGGATGGGTGGATGGATGGGTGGATGGATGGGTGGTTGGATGATGGATGATGGATGGATGGATGGATGGATGGTTGGGGGATGGATGGATGGGTGGATGGGTGGATGGATGGATGGGTGGATGGATGGATGGATGGGATGGATGGATGGATGGGTGGATGGTGGGTGGATGGATGGATGGATGGATGGGTGGGTGGAAGGATGGATGGTGGGTGGATGGATGGATGGATGGATGGGTGGATGGATGGATGGATGGGTGGATGGATGGGTGGATGGATGGATGGATGGATGGGTGGATGGGTGGATGGGTGGGTGGATGGATGGATGGGTGGATGGATGGATGGATGGATGGATGGATGGGTGGATGGGTGGATGGGTGGATGGGTGGATGGGTGGATGGGTGGATGGGTGGATGGATGGTGGGTGGATGGATGGATGGATGGATGGGTGGGTGGATGGATGGATGGGTGGGTGGAAGGATGGATGGGTGGGTGGGTGGATGGATGGATGGATGGATGGGTGGGTGGATGGATGGGTGGATGGGTGGATGGACAGGTGGGTGGATGGGTGAGTGGTGGGTGGTGGACGGGCTGGATAGATGAGAGGATAGATCAATCACAATCAGACAGAGATTGGTGGCTATTCAGACCAGTAGTGTGCAGATGGACGTATGGGTGGGATAACTGAGTTAGTATTGAGGGTGGATGGGTGGATGGGTGGATGGATGGATGGGTGGATGGGTGGATGAGCAGAAGCCGGGGAGCAGGGCCCCCTGCTTTTATTCCTCGCAGCACCCCTGCCTCTGTGTTCACAGAGAAGAGAGCCCGGGCTCCGAGAGGAAGGAGTGGGACTCAGGTCCTACAGCAAGCCTGAGACCAGCGCAGGCCAGAGTCAATTCCAGGGTCATCCCTCGAGAGCTCCTAGAGTTAGCGGAGGCCCAGTGCTGCCACGTGGTGCCTTGACTTTGGGTGACGCCCCCTTCCTGAGCCTTGGTTTCCTCGTCCATCAAATGGGACAGTAGCATCCTGACCTCTGCAGGGCTGTTGTAGAGGGAGGATACCATGCGTATGACTGCTTTAGGAAGAACATGCCGGTGTTGCTGAGTGTGACGGTGCCACCGGTGGCCCCCATGGGCCGGGACAGGGAGACCCATGGTTCCCTGGATCAGTTCAGGCCCCAGGCTTGGTTTAAGGTGATCCAAATGGTGCCACCTGCTGGCTCGGGATCAGGGATCAAGTCCCCTTTCTAGATGGCTCTTCCCTCCAGCTCCAGTGGACACTGCCTCCAGGGGACTTGTCACAGCTGTGGGGGGCACAGGGCCGTGTGGGAGGGGCAAGGCAGGCGGGGACAGGAAGACCTCAGAGCTTTCCCAGGCTGAAGGCCACCAAGGAGCTGCTCTTGAATTCCTCCACCACAGCTGGGCTGCTCTTGACGTGGCTTTCCCAGACCCCGCTGGCCTCTGTCTGCTGGGGACAAATACAGAGGAGCGGCTCCTTAGGGGCGGGGAGGGCCTCATGTGGAGAAGGACTCCCAGAGCTTCGGGTTTGCTTGTGTCCTGTCAGCTTGGGGCTCCCGTTGCTGCTCTCTTGGACAACACCAGGCCTCAATTTCCTCACCTAGAAAATGGGTTTGGATTACTTGATACCTTCCTGGCTGCCTAGTGCTGGCTTGTGGAAGAACAGAGCAAGCAGCTCCAGGACTGGGCGTGGGAGACAGTTCCCTCTGTGATATGAGGCGAGCCGTCCCCGAACTCTGGCCTCAGGCTCCTCATCTGTAAAATGGGCTCTTTGAGCTGCAATATCCCGGGAGTCCTTTCTCCCTCTGCCATTTTGTTATAACCAGAAGAAAGAAGATTAGGGCTGGGAAGGAAAGAGCATTTCGTGAGTTCTAACTGGGTGCCAGGGGCTTTTGGACATTATCTCCTTTGTCTGTTTGGTCGTTTCTTGCCGCTATCATGACCACATGACGCTTGGTAGCTTATCACAACACACCTTTACTACCTTACAGTTCTGGAAGCCAGAACTCCCACACCAGTCTCTCTGGGTGACAGGTGTCAGTGGGGCTGGGTCCTTCTGGAAGCTTCCGTGGAGAAGGCTTGTCTAGGATGCATGCTATCTTCATTTCCACATCACCTTCTCACTCCTCATACTCCTGCCTCCCACTTAGAAGGATTCTTGGGATTCCTCAGGTCCACCTGGATAATCCCAGATCATGTCCTCATGTCAGGATCCTGAATCACACCAGCAGGGCTGCCTTTGTAATGTAAGGTGACGTTCCTTGGGCTTGAGGATGTGGGTCATCCTCCTGTCTCTCAAGGAGCTAGGTTTCCGATCCCAGCTTCAGACACTTTGGAGCTGTGTGACCTTGGGCAAGGACCCCCCTTCTCTGGGCCTGTTTCTTCACCCTTAAAATAGAGATAATGTCTGAGGACTGTTTGAAACAGCACGGGGAAATCTCTGAACGTGGAGCTGGCTGCTGTTGTTGAGTGAACGTAGGCAGCAATCATCATGGTCATATTAATTAATAATGCCAGCTCCTGTTTATGGAAGACGTACTTTGTGTCCGACGCTGAGCTGAGTGTTTCTGGAGGTGAGCTGCCGAGACATGATCCTGGCCCTCGTGGAACTGACAGCGGAGCCAAGAAGGCAGACTTAGAACAAAGAATCACTCATAATTAGGTAATCACCAAAGAGGCCCAGAGAGGCCCAGGATCACACAGCTGGGAAGAAGAGAAGTGGGCGGGATTCACACCCAAGGCTGGTCTGACCTCCAGGTCCTTATTTTTCCACGACACCCCGAGTCTCCCAAGGCTGGCCGAAGCCAACACAGGACCAGAGATGGGAAGGGACTTGCCAGATGCAGACCCAGATCTCTGGGCGCGCTGCCCGCGGTTCCTCCCAGGGGAGAGGCGGAGACGGGTGGTAATGACCGGCGACAGACAGGACTCACTGAGGCTTGCTCTGGGCCACGAGGCAGGAGAGACACCACCATGCTTGATGTCCTTGGGTCTCCATGGTGCCCCAGAAGGGACTTGCAGTCGTCCCCCATCACAGATGAGGACACCCACTTTGAGGACGGCCTCTCATGGAGCCTCCAACTGCAAGTTGGTCTGACCCTAAGGCCCATGCCCAGCGCCCATACACCCTGCCTCTGGAGGCCGGCCGGTCTGCAGGGGGAGGGGGAGGTGGCTGTGGTCCCTGGAACCCCTGGGAGGGAATTCCTCCCTAGGACCTCCTTCAGGGAGACCCATGAGCCGATCGCGCCACCTAGTGGCCACGAGGAGGCTTGCCACTCCCGCAGGGCCTCGGGAACCCTCAGAAGCACCAGGAGACACAGCCAGGTGGACCTCCTCATCTTCCATCCGGCTGGATCCTCATAGTGAACTGACAAGGCTGAGCCAAAAGGGACCTGAATGACCGTCCTCATCTTGCACTTGAGGAAATACCATGATTCTTAGAGACAAACGTAGCCCTTGTCCTCAAGGAGCTTCACTCACTTGACAGTCACTGACCACATGCTCTGGGTCTGCCCCGTAGAGGGGTGGGGTGCCGGCGACCCTCAGGGCAACCTGGCCTGATTCTTGCTCTGCAGGACCCCGAGGCCCCGCAGGGATGACAAACAGCTAAACAGAGGAACCCACGAGGCCCCCAGGGCACCATGGGCTCTGTGGCCAGGCAGATCTAGCTGCTGATCCTGGCGAAAAGAGGGGCCAGCATTTATCGAATGCCTATGGTGGCCAGGCCATGGGGTAAGCACTTCCCCTATATTAGCTAATTTGGTGAAATCTTGACTCTCACTAGCTGTGTGACTTGGGGCAAAGCAATGATCCCTCTGATCCTTGAGGTTCTCATTTGCAAAATGGGAGCCATAATGTCTACCTTCTAGGTCATTGTGGTTTTACATGAGATGGGGTGTGTGTGCGCACGTGCAGGGGATACACTTGGAACTCCAAGAACCATAGCCACTGCGGACATGAGTGCTCTAAGGGAGGGATGTTGAACACGTCTCACCTCTACCTCTACCTCTGCCTCTACCACTGTTGTCTTAGGGTTGGGGAGAGGACAGGAGGGAGCCAATTAGGACAGACTCCTGAGAAGGAGGAGAGGCTTGGTGGAGACCTTGCTTTCCCCTCCCCCCACCTCCCACCTCTCTTTGGCTCCCCCTTCCCCTCCCCTCCATTTCCAAGCTACTGCCCTGAGCCAGGCCTCCCTATCTCCAGCCTGGATCTGGGCTTCCACCAGCCTCACTGCCCCTCCTCCGCTTCTCTGCAGCCCAAGGAAGCTTCTAGAACACAAATCAATCCATCCCTGTCTCACTCCTGCTCATCGACCCCCACCCCACCAGAAGGCCAGTTCAAGTGTGAGGTTCCAGACCTGCCAGCTCTCCTCACTCGCCCCCTTCCTTGTTTGCAGGGTTCCAGGGTGTGAGCTCCCCAAGCTACACTGAACAGTCTGCTGCTCCCTAGCCCCCCTTGTGGGCTTCCTTCCATCCCGTGTCCCCTGCTGCCCCTTTCCAGATTCCTGTGCCCTTCTGACCACCCCTCCCCTACAGGCTCAGAGGAATCACCCCCCACCCCCAGCAGCTCTGCTCCCGCCCCCAGACCACAGGACACTCTCTTGCTAGTGACGATCATGGCGAAGGGAGAGCGGCGTCACGAAATGCTTGAGATGGTGCCTCAATCTCATTAGGCATCCCGGTTCCGACCGGTGCTGGGTCTCTGTCATGCTTGTGTGCCACTGTTGAATACGATCAGGACACGTGCAGTCCCCAGCAATGACTCAGCGTCAGGTGCCGTGCTAAGGGCTTTCCCTGGGGGGTACCTTCCCGATGCCTTTCACCCTGCAGGAGGTAGGACTGTTGTTATCCCCATTCACAGATGGGGAGACTGAGGCCAGTGCGGGAAGCAAATGAGCATTGGAGCCAGGCAGGCTGTTCCCTGCAGCTGCCACACCGTCTCCTCTCACGGTTCAAAGATGCTGTTCCCTCTGCTGGGAACAGCATACCTGCCTGCCTTCCCTCAACTTCTCCCTGAGGAGGCCCTCCTCCTGGCCGCTGTGTTGTACGCCGCCATGCCATCCTGCTTGTTTTCCTTAGACAGCGTGTCTCAGGGCTTTCTTTGGGGTGCTCTGTTGTTTTTTGCACTCACCACACACATGTGCATGCACACGAACTCACACACCATCACACTAGGCTAGGAGAGCAAGAACTGTGATTTTGGTAGTCACCTTGGAAGCGGGCCCCTCCAGCCCCCGTCCAGCCTTCGGATGAGGGCAGTCCCACCAGGTCCTGAAGGCCACCTTGCGAGGGGACCTGAGAGAGCCAGCCAGCCGGGCCGCTCCCAAGTTCCTGACCCACAGATACCGGGAGACCATAAATAAATGCGGACTATTTTAAGCCACAGAGTCCTGGAGTCCTTTGTTATGAAGTGATGGGTAATGAATTCAACACTTCCTAAATATCTGTTGTGCAAATATGTGGATACTTAAGAACAGCTCCCCCTTGGGAGCCCTTTCTCAGTGCCCGGCACTGCGCTCAGGGCTGTGCACGTATGATGTGGAGTCAACCGTCATGACAAGCTTGTAGACGGCTGCTACTCTGTGCGCGTTTCATGAAGAACCAGGTACAGTGACATCACCCGACATCACACGGGCAGAGCTCGGACTTGCTCCCTGGCCATAGGGGATCGCAGGATTCGCTGTACACTACAGCCCGGGTGGCTTCTGTCCTTTGCCCACTCCCGGGGAGCCGGGAAGGGGGTCTCTCCTGCAGGCTGTGTGCTTCTGCAGAGGCTGAGCCGGGAGCTGAGTGGACATGGCAGAGCCGAGCATGGCGGAGCTCATTGCCCAGAGCTGGCTCCTCTTGTCCAGCCCCCGGGAGCACTGTCCTGTCCCCTCCTGTGGATGCCAGCTGACCGGGACGCGTAGGGGCGGGCAGCTTCTGTCGAGTCACCCCCAGCGGAACCTGGTCACTGTGGGAGTAGACGGGGGAGGGGAGGTCAGAGAGCCCAGATTCCAGGCAGCTTGTCATCTGTGCTCCTTAACAAACCTGTTAAGGTTACACAGCCCAGGGAGCTGGCGGGGCACACAGAGGACCTCGGAGGCTCTGCTCCCTGCATCTAAAACAATGAGGTGGGGGCAGGACTAAAAATATCGATGGAAAACCACCAGCCCATCTTGACCTCTAAGAAAGGGAATCTTAGAGGGTCTCCTGGGGAGCACAGTGTGCTCATTTCATAAGAGGGGAGCTGGGCTATACAGGGTCAAGCCGCTTGTGAGAAGTGTGAGGGACGAGGGACCTGGGTGCAGGTCGGGTCTACCTGTCACCTTCACTGTGGGACCTCAAGCAGGTTCGTTAACCATTTTGTGCTCCTGAAAACTTCATCTGAAAAAGATTGGATGATGACAGCACCTGCTCCCCAAGAATGAAGGAGCATGGCAGGAGACAAATGTTCGTGGGCCCGGGGGCTTTGCCCGCTGGGAGTGTCTCCAGTGACCTTGCAAGATGGGCGTTGTGACTGCCATTTACAGATGAAGTCAGTCTCAGAGGCCACACAGAGCTAGTAGGAGGTAACAGTCAGGAGTCAAACCTGAGCAATGCCCTTGCCTCCGTGTCACCTCACCCCTGTTTATTTTTGAGCCTTCGGCACCTGCTACTGTGTGTGTCCCCTGTTGGAGCCAGGCCTTGTGGTGAAGCAATTTAGCAGAATGGGTGGCATGGGTAGTGAGCTCGCTGTCACTCCAGAGGTATGCAAGCATTGCCTGGGTGTGGTAGGGGTCATGAAGCATTAGATTTGGGGTGGAGCTCAGTGCCATTTACGGTCCCGTCCTGCCCCTAGATGCTAGGGTCCGTCTTTCTCTTTCCCTGGAAGACAAAGAGGACACAGATATTATCAGGCTTGTTTTCTGGGGGGAGGGGGGGACTGAGGCCCAAGGCCAGGATTTGCCCAAGGTCAATCACCCAGCCCAAGGTGAATCTGTGTGGTGGTAGATGCTCCTGTGAGTCTGCTTTGAGACACGCCAGGCATGGAGGAGACATAGCAGAGAGGACCTCCTGCCTTTGAGGGACAAGAGAAGACAGTGAAAAACTGAGGACAGGGGACCCGGGGCCAGGCAGGTGTGAATCCTAGAGCCACAGGCAGCTTCTCAGAGGGTGTGTGGGACCAGAGAGGAGGCAAAGGCCACCAGAAACGGGGACCTTAAGCTTCTTTTGGTCCAATTCTGACAGATGAATGAAAGGGGACCCAGAAAGGAGGTCTCTAACATCACGCAGGGCGCGTGACTGCTGAGGATGGAGGGGGAAGGGAAGATGGGGGCCCTCGTGCAGAGCCTGCTGCGCTAGCCACGTGGGGGATAATTCATGCCAGGCAGGAGCAGGACTGAATTTGGGACCTTCCGCTCACTCAGCCCTCCTCTTCGCTCCTCCCTCCGCCAGCCAGAGAAAGAGTCCTTATTCCCCAAGCACTCAGGATCTGCTTCTCCCTGTACCCTCTGTTCTGCACAGATGACATCATTCATCCTAACAACAGCCCCGTGCAGTGAGGACTGGGAAGAGCATCACCTCCATTTCTCCAGGAGAGACTGCCGCCAGAGAGGTTAAGCAACTTGCCCAAGGCCACACAGCCAGCTACAGAGACACAGAACTGGGAATTCAATTCTGGCAGTGGCTGCTGAGTGTCCCAGGTCTTTGCCCCATGTCCCCCAGCCCATCCCAGCTCTGGTGGCCTCCTTCTGCGAGTAGAAGTTAGACCCACGCTGCTTTCCCTCCAAAGTCACCTCATCCGACCTTCAGCTTCTGCCCTCTGGAAAATGACTCGTGCCCTGGCCAAGAAGCCCCCACACACGCCCAGGACGTGGGGCAGGTGGACGCCCACGTGTACCTGCCCCAGAACAGGCATCTCCCTTTCTTCACTAGCTTTCTGGAGCTAGAACTCACATTCCATACCCTTCACCCATTTAAATTGCACAAGTCAGTGGTTTTTATATATATTCACAGTTGGCAGCCATCGCTATCATCCCTTTTAGGACATTTCCATCACCCCAAATGAAACCCTGCTAAATGAAACCCCATTCCCTTGTCTGCCCTGCCCTGGGCACCCACTCATCTGCTGTCTCCCTCTACGGATTTGCCTTTTCTGGACGTTTCTAAAAATGGAGCCGCACGCCACGTGGTCATCCGCAGGCACCTCTTTTTGAAGCCTTCCCTTTTGTGGTAAGATGGTGCTCTCTTGATTTCATAGGTGAGGGAGCTGTGCTCAGAGGGGTCAAGGAACTTGCCCAAGGTCACCCAGCTCAGAGTTGGTGGGTGAATTTGGACTATGTCTGGTTCCAAAGACCCTGGGGCCGCCCTCTCAGGCCTGGAGCCCAGAGCTGCTGGACAGCTCCAGGGGTCAGGGGGAGGGGACAGAGAAACAGAGGTCAGGGAGTGGAAGGAAGGCCCAGAGGGTAGGGGTATCTTTGGGTGGGCGGGGGCGGGGGCGGGGCCCGGCAGGGTTGGAGTGGCAGAGGAGCTGCGGGAGGCACAGAGTCCCACCAGCAGGTAGTAGGATCACCGGGGAGGAAAGGACACGGCGGGGCAGGCAGGGGTAGCAGTGGCTGAATTTTCCCCCAGGCAGGCGCAGGCCCCCCAGCTCTCTGCCCTTCCCTGCTGATTGGTCCAATCACACGGCCCAGATGACTTGCCCACTTCTGCCTCCTCTCTGTCTAGAAATAGCTCTCTCCCCCCCAGGCTCCCAGACCCCAGCCCCGCAGGATGACTCAGCCTGAGCCCTGGAGCCGGCTGTCCCCCTGCCTCCTCCCCCTCCCCTGCACCTGTCCTCTCTGGCTGAAACTCCCAGGACAGACTTATCACCAGCGCCAGGGTGCCTGGGCCAGGACTGCCTTGGCCAGCACCCAAGGGCGGGGCAGCTCTGCCCGGCACGTCCGCTGACCTGCCTCTGCCCTTGTGCCCTTTTTGTTGAAGCACTCCTTCCCCGCTCCTGGTAAGCCCCTTTCGGGTAGAAACGATAACCTCAGGTCCTCTTGTAATCCTCGTTGTACTTTTAAAATCTGTTCTTATCTCTCCCCCAAAGAAATCAAATTCTAGGTTATGGTCTTTCAGGCTGCTCTGAGCTTAGGATCCCCCCACCCCAGTCCGATCCATCCCACCAGTTCCCGTAAGAATCAGAGACTCAATGAACAGCCGTGGAGTTTCCTCTCTTATGACTGGGGAAACCGAGGCTAGAGGAGGGAGAGGGACTTCTCCAAGTCCCTGTATCTGGGAAGGGGCAGTCTTGGAGTAGGAACATGTATCCCAGGCTCCCAGCCCCGAAAACCTCTGGAAATGGAATCCAAGGGAATGGTCTTGAGCCCAGGCTACCAGTGTGGGCAAAGGAGCTCTGCGACCTTTGGGGTCGCAGAGGACCTTGGGGACCTTGAACGCCAAACTTCTACCCACTTTTTCATCCACTCCTTCATTTACAGCCAGACAGCCTGGGTTGGAATATGGACTCCGCCAAACAGTGCTCTGTGACTTTGAGCAAGTCCGTGAACATCTCTGAGCCTCGGTCTTCTCATCTATAAAATGGGTGTGGATTAGCCCCTGCCTCACAGGGCTGTAGCAAGTTAATACACCTATAGCGCTTAGAAAGTGCCCACCCAGCACGTAGGAGTGCCTGGTGAACGTGAGCTGTTATCGTCACAGCTTTATCCTTGGAAAGCGCATTGTGTGGGCAGAGGCCGCTCGCACCCCGCCCACCGCCAGCCTCCAGGAGCTCACAGGGACTTGAAGGAGGCAGTCAGGAAAATGGAGCTGTCCTGGTCCACTGCCTGGAGTGCTGGAGTGGAGTTGGGCACTGGGCTTGCAGGACCCAGAAAGGGGGACTTGGCCCAACCTGGGGGCTGCCAGGGAGGTCCCCGGTGCTGTGCAGAGTGCCTGTTAGCAGTAGAGACGGGCTCGGGCTCCGGGTCCCGGCCCACCTGTTCTGTGACCTTGGGCAGGTCACTTGCCCACTCTGGGCTGCAGGTTCGCACTCTGCACGGCGCTGGACTATCCCCACAGAGAACCGGGCAGGCCAACACCTGGAAGCCGGCCACAGCTCCCTGGGCTATTTTTACCAGGTCTGTGGGCTGCCACACCACTCGTCAGCATCAGAACCTGGGCGGATGCAAGGGAGCCCCAAGGTCATGCAGTGAGCTCTTCTGTGTCTGAGGCTGGGCTGGCTTGTTCAGCAGGCTCCCCAGGCCCAGTCTTGCCCCCTGGAAAACCCAAGGTTGGGGCACAGCTGGACTCATCCGTAAGCCGCTGCGAGCCCTGCACACCAGGCACCACAAGCCGTTCTCATCCCCCACTGCATGCTTGTAAATTTTATTTTTATTTGGATATTAAACTGTTTGGAAAGCCACAGAGAAGTCGTGGGATTGGAGGTGGGGAGGCAGAGAGGGATAGACACTGGCTGTGAGTGGCAGAGACGTAGAAAGACAGAGACACAGAGACAAGAAAGACAGAGACCGAGGTAGGAACAGACAGAGAGAGAGAGAGAGCCAAACACAAGGAGACAGAGGAGGAAAAATAGAATAGGGTTTAGAGAGAAGGAAGAGACACGGGGAAGACACAGAGGGCGCAAGTTGGAGAAGACAGAGACAGACTAAAGGCAGGGGCGCACCCAGCCTCCCCAGCCCCATGCACGAACCCCTCCCCTAGCCTGTGCACAACAAAGCCCCGTGGCCAAAAGGGACCAGGAGGGGGAAGCCCAGACCAAGGTTTACCTTCTCTGGGCCTCAGTTTTGTCATCTGTAAACCAGATCCGAGCAACGTGATCCCAGGCACTCCGTGGACTCTGATGGATGAGGAGCATGGGGTCTGCCCATGTCACGATGCTTCAGAGTCAGATAAAGCCCAAGCCTCAATCGCCCACTGTCAGCTCAGGGACAAGCAGCGGACAGGAGGCTGGAGCTCAGAGAGGAGCAGACGTTTTTGTGAGGTCACTCAGCAGGATCTAGGGCTCCTGCCTCCTTGTGTCTGGGCGCCCCAGACCTGCCTGTCCCCATGGCTGCCCCCTGACCCCGCTTCATCCCGGCCCTGGCCCTCAGTGCTCAGCAGACCCCGCTGCCCACGTGCTCTGCGGACCTTCTCTCAGCACAGAGGCAGGCGTGATGGGGTGTTCCTGACGCGGGCTCCTTCTCCCCACTTCCTCCAGGAGAAACTGCAGCCTGGGGACCCTTCGCAAAGGACAGAAATAAATTCAAGGGAAAGGGGCCGGGCTTCAGCTGCCAGCAAGGCGGTCCCCCCTCCCTGGGCGAAGAAGGTGAGAAAGAGCAGAAACGCCAGGCCAGGCACTGTGCTAGGCTTGGGATGTGTGTTGCCTCCTTTGATCCTCAGGAAGGGTTTTTGGGGTGAGTCATAAGAAAATCATTATCTTCATTCACAGGCGAGGAAACGAGGCTCAGAGCAGCACACTGGTTTGCCCCAGCTCACACCCTGGGAAGAGCCAGGGCCGGCTCCAGAGCCTGGGTTGGTGACAGCTAAGGTTGGGTAACACTGTTACTCTTTCGCATTCACACCTGAGTCTGTTAAGGGTGACAGCCCGCCCTCGCCAGGTGTCCCCACATCCTAGCACCCGGCTAAGTGCCAAGCGTGGACTATCTCGCTTCCTCCCCATGACCCAACATCTTCCCTGCTGTACGAGTCTCCTACAAGAGTCACCAGAGACGCTCGGGGATGATGATGATGAATCCAGCTTGTCCCCAGCCTGAGCTCAGAGACCTCAGACCACCTTTGTGGTCTTGCCCATGATTGGCTTAATTAGGCAAGGGCGTGTGATTGAGTCCTGGAAAATGAGGGCTGAGAAGGAATCTGTGAGAGTAGAGGGAGAGGGGCTTCTAGGAATGACTTCTTTTCAAAAGGGGACATGAGGCAAAAACTTCCATTTTCCTCGCTTTGGCTGTCAGGTAAAGATGTGATGCCTGGAGCTATGGCAGCCATAATGTGAGCTTGAGGGTAAAGTGAAGTGTAGAGTAGCAGACCTAGAGCCCAGTGAGTGACCCTGAGCCAGGACCCTCCTGCTGAGTCCTGTCCACCCCGAGAGCCATGAGAGGCAATAGAGAAATATTGAACTGCTGTGTTTCAAACCATTACATTTTGGAGTGATATGTTATGCATCAATAGAAATCACAACAGTGAGCGATTCATAGATATTGGGGAGTTAAACATATTGGATATATGATTAGGAACTTTTTAAAAAGATTTAATTTATTTATTTGACACAGAGAGAGATCACAAGTAGGCAGAGAAGCAGGTAGAGAAGGAGGGGGAAGCAGGCTCCCCACTGAGAAGGGAGCCCGATCTGGGGCTCAATCCCAGGACCTGAGATCCTGACCTGAGCCAAAGGCAGAGGTTCAACCCACTGAGCCACCCAGGTGCCCCTGGAATTTTTTTTTTTTTAAAGAAACGCCACCATGTAAAAGAAGCCAAGTTTCTACTGAGTGGCAACGACCTCAGATCCCTCCGGGGTGGCTCACTTCTACCCCAGAGAGTTCGTCAGCAGCTTCTCATAGACACTGTCACGCTAGGTGAGAGGTGAGATACGAGTGACCCGGATCTGGCCAACCCAGTAGCCCTTGGAACATCACGTACAGATTAGGATTCTCGCCAGCCCAGCCTGTAGACACTTAGCGGGGGATTTGGTCTCTTGGCTTTGACTGCCGGGTTAGGGAGTCTTGCCTGGGAAATATTATCGGATGTCATCAGCCCTGCCTCGGGGTGTCTGCAGGGGACGGGACTCCAGGACCCAGGTCTCTGGACAGGGAAGTGTCAGCCCCTACCAGGAGAGAGAGGTAGCAAGATCACAACCCGGTGGCTAGGGACAGGGGCAGCACCAGACAGTGCCACAGGGGGACAGATTGGGGCCTGGGAGGCCTTTTCCCACCCACATTTGCAACCAGACTGCCCCCCCCGCCCTGGTCTCAGTTGGCCCCTGGATTCGTGGACAATGCAGGAAGAAAGCAGAGGCCCCAGTGGAGAAGCTGGACTTCCTGCTGATTTGAAAGTAGAGTTTCGAGCTGGCTTTCCTTTGAAAAATGTGGGAGTTGGGGGACCATCTGTCCCCAGGCTGATGAGGCATGCCACACATCTTACGTCAGCTTGTGCATCCCACGAGACAGGGGGCAGCTGAGACCGTGGGCGCCGCCCCGTTCCCTTCTCAGCTGGGCCATCCAAGGCAAGTCGCTTACACTCTGCCTTGATTTCCCCTTCTGTGAAGTAGGGATGGAGACAGTGACTGCAGGGTCCTCGGGAGACCCAGAACCGATAAGGCGTCTCCAGACAGGGATTTATTTTAAGGAACTGGCTCCTGTGATCAAGGAGATCTTGGCTGGTCCAAGATCTGCAGGGCGGGCAGGGAGCTCAGAGAACCCATCCCGACCCAACCCTCTGCCTACATGCTTCCTCCCGCCCCGACCTTGAAGCTCTCTCCTCCACACCCCGTGTTTGAGCCTGGCACATAGGACACCCAGCCCCCCAGAATCCCCTCACACTGCTGCTCAGTTCTCCTTCACACTGCGGGTTCCATCCAACTGTTTCCACATGGGACCTGCTTCGCCACCCCACACCACCACACGCTCCTCACTCCCGCCCCCTCCCCACCACAGGGACCGTGAATTCCTGCCCACCCTTCAAGACCCAGCATTCCCTGATCTCCTCTGGGAATACTGAGCATGTCTCCCTACTCTGCTTCCCCCCTGTACCCTGTGCACTCTCCTCCCCCCCCCTCTCTCTCTTCCTAGACTGCAAATTGCCTGAAGCTGGAGATTTTATCTTATTCTTCTTTTTGTTTCTCCTCGTCTCTCTATGCCTGGCACAGGGGCCTGTGACAAATGTTGAATGAGTTGCCTGGTCCCAGCCAGTGGTCATTCTGTCCATTCTTGGATGTGTCTGATGATGGGGAGCTCACTCCCTGCCCGGGCAGCCAGCTCCATTTTCAGAAACTCTAATCCATTGTAATGGTACAAAAAGTATGAATGTGGGACATCTACAGAATCTCCTTCTTTTGGACCTGGCAAAGACTATCCTTTGATTATTTGTCCATTTTTTTGTCCTCCTCCTCTTCCTAAAGAAGAAGGCCATTTTCTCATTGCTGGGAGAGAAGCTAATTTGTTGTGTATAATACAGTTGTGGAAGATGGAGAGGAAGAGGGGAGAATTGCTTTGGCTCGGAGTTTTAAGAAGGAAGGTTCTACTGAAGACTTTTTTTTTTTAAGAGATTTTATTTATTTGAAAGTGAGAGAGAAAACGCATGAGCATGAGCAGGGGGTGGGGATAGGTACAGAGGGAGAGGGAGAAGCAGATTCCTCATTGAGCAGGAACCCCAACAGAGGGCTTGATCCCGGGACCCTGAGATCATGACCTGGGTCGAAGGCAAATGCTTAACCCACTGAGCCAGTCAGGTGCCCCAGTCATTTTAAAAAAGATTTATTTATTCATTTGAGAGAGAGAGAGAGAACATACAAACAGGGGGAGGGACAGAGGGAGAGGGAGAGAATCTCAAGCAGATGCCCTGCCAAGCCCAGAGTCCGATGCAAGGCTTGATCTCACAACCCCAAGATCATGACCTGAGCTGAAACCAAGAATTGACTGCTCAACTGACTGAGCCACCCAGGTGCCCTCTACCGCTATCTGGAGGTGTGAGAGAAATAGATAAGGAAAGACGATTCTAGTAAGTACTGATGTGGCCAATGTCCCGAGGGCTCTTTTATTGCCCTTCAAGAAATTCAAGACTGGAATTGCTCCTTATTTATTTTTGGTTATTGAACTATCTTATTTCAACATGACATTTGCTCCAAACCTGAGCCACATGGGTCTCTAAATGTATTAGGATTATCCGTTATACACACTCAGTGATAGATTAATGGGTGTTTTGACACAGTTTTCTCTTTGATGTCATTACTTTTCCTTGTGTAGATGCACAATGGTGTTAATGAGCATCTAGTTTACAACCAGCCCATGTACTTTCTGAAGGTTAATTATTATCTAACTATCGCAGAACATTCATGAATATTTTCTCCTGTACCTCCCACCCCAGCCCCCTCTACGGTTGGAGTACCAGAAGCCAGCACCAACCCAGAAGGTTCTAGATCAGTAATTAGCAATGCCACCAGACAGTACCCCTCTCTTTATAACAAATATTTGGTAACACCCCCCTTGCTGTCCTTAAATGAGGCTTACAGATAATATAACTTACCTACATCCATAATTTTAAAAATTCACTACAGAATATATATAAAGATAAACAGAAAGTTTTCAATAATCAAATAAAATGTTTTTCAATATTAAATACTTTTATTTATTTTTTTTTTAGAGAGGGAAGGGGCAGAGGGAGGGAAAATCTCAATCAGGCTCCATGCCCAGCACAGAGCCAGACACGGGGCCCGATCTCACAACCCTGAGGTCGCAACCTGAGCTGAAATCAAGAGTCAGAGACATCCAAAATTTGAGACATCCAAATGCCCAATATTTAATGTTTTTTAAATAACCGATCTGATGGCCTCAGAGGCCATACGTCATGGTGAGTGCTCGCACTTCTGAATAGAATCTCCCTGTGTGCCATGTTCACGCGTACTGGGTGTGGGGTCAGTGGCTGCACAGGCTGTGCTTTGCGGCAAATGTCCCAACTTATCACAACGTCACAAGTTTATTCTCATCACATTTCATGTCCATCGTGGCTGGCAGGGGCTCTTTTCCTCCTGGAGAAACCCAGCCTACAGCAGCGGCTCCACATAGACACACGCGGTCATAACCTCTGTGACAGGGGAAGGGTGTGGAGACCAGACACCGCCTCGAACTACTACCCCCGGAAGTGACACACATCCACCCAGATGCCACCTACTAGGTTCCGGAAAGAAGAGGACACTCAGAATCCTGACAGACGTCCATAAGGACTCTGAGGGCCCGGGGCCCTGCCGTGGGGGGTCCCATTACTTTGAAATGGTGAACAAGTCTTGGTAAAGTTCCCAGTCAAAAATCATTGCCCCCCGCAGCCATGCAACATATTTTTAAAGTGTTCAAAGATAATGGATTTATAAGTTCTAGAATTTGGCCTAGAACATGGGGGAGACTTGCCATGTGTGTTTTTCCTGCACATTCTAGAACACCGGGTATCCCTTCCTCCCCTCCTCCCCCCACGCGTCAGCATCCTCATCGCTGCAACAAGACACTCCCACAAAAAATACAAAATGACCCCATTAGGGAAAACACAGCCCCACTGAGAACCATGCTTCTAAGCTAGTGGGCTGTAGAAACCTTTTCTAGCATTTGGTTTATTTCTAATGAACTGTGATGCAGAAACCCATGACACACATTGGTGAAATGTACCACTGCCCTGGGTGACTCGGGGACACCCATCCAACCCCCCCTCCTCCTCCCCGACCTTCAGCCTCCCCGATGCGTGTCAGACACACTGGGTTCCATGGGGCCCAAGCCCCGAGGCTCCAAATAACCCAGGAGCAAACTCCCTGGGCCTGCGAAGTCACCTCCTCTCCCCACAGCGTGCGGCGACGCAGCCATTCTGCCTTCTGAGTGTTTTGAATCTGAGACCTCTAACACTTCGTGTGAAAACTTTCGATGAGCCGATTAAAATCAACATTTGCCACCACGCGGAGCAAAGGCCACCGACCAGACCATCAGGAGCTCCGCGCTTTGGACAAGATGCCAGTTTTCCCTGAGGAGATGACGTCCTTTGATGAGCGGAAATATTTCCAGCGAAGATCCTACTTTTCTAAATGCGTTAACATGGGCTCGATATTGCGTTTCTATTTCTGTGCGAAATGCCAGCACAGAAAGAATTTTCACGTCTGTGGGTAATCTGCGGTCAGACAGACGCCACGGAATTGATGCGAGGTGATGCAAGGTGAAAGTTTGATGGTTTTGTTTTTTGGTGGGTTTTTTTTTTTTTTTTTTGGAGATACACCTTTTGCTTGTCTGGGATCATACAATGGATGGTGTGTGTTTGTGTGTGTGTGTGTGTGTGTGTGTGAGCAAGAGACAGAGATGGAGACAGAGACACCACACTAGGAAATACAAAATGTAAGGTATAATTTAGATTACCAATAAAATGGCAATCACGGCTGTGTGTTGTGTGCTGTGTGGCCCGCTCCATGACGTCTGCCCGGCCAGCATCTGCTGGGATGACACCTGGTGCCTCTCGCTTGCTTAGCTAAAGATTTGCTGAAAGCTCAAAGGAGTCGTCACGCACATGGCTCCTGATAATTTATGGCTTCTGCTCTCCAGATGGGACCCAGGCCCCCGAAGCTCTCTTACCCTGCACCTCCTCAGCCCAGCTGCTCCCAGAGAGCACAGTCGTAGGCGAAGGCCACAGAGCCTGTGTGTCCCTGAGTGAAGGTCACCCTGGTGGTCCTGGGGGGCATGACTCCTGCGGATTTCTGAAATGCAGGGAGGGGAGGAGTCAAATGGGCGGTCACTGTCACACTCACACACGCAAATGCACACACACCTGGCGTCCTCATGGAGATGTGGTGCACACGGTGACGGACAGACAGGCAGACACATACACACAACTCAACTTCAGCAACCAGATTTTCGGAACCAGGCTCCCCTGGGGCCTCCTGAATCAATTTTTTAAAAAATGATCTAGAGTTGACCACATGCTCTTCTGCCCATGAAAGAAAGAGGGCCATGGAACTCAGGTCCCCAGTCGGCACTCACTGAGCTGCTGGGAGGGATTGGGACACGGAGCCGGTGGCCGGTGGCCGGGGCTGCAAAGGTGAGCAAAACGCAAGGGACCCCTGCCCTCTGTGTCCAATATGGGAGAAACAAAACAAACCAGGTAAACAAAACGGATTTTAAAAAACCCAAATTCCTTGGGGTGCCTGGCTCAGTGGGTTAAAGCCTCTGCCTTCAGCTCAGGTCATGATCTCAGGGTCCTGGGATGGAGGCTCACATCGGGCTCTCTGCTCATTGGGGAGCCTGCTTCCCCCTCTCTCTCTGCCTGCCTACTTGTGATTTCTGTCTGTCAAATAAATAAATAAAGTCTTAAAAAAAAAAACAACCCAAATTCCTAATTATAAATTCTGACACGGAT
This sequence comes from Neogale vison, assembly GCF_020171115.1. NCBI lineage: Eukaryota > Metazoa > Chordata > Mammalia > Carnivora > Mustelidae > Neogale > Neogale vison. The sequence goes on along the minus strand of NC_058102.1, from coordinate 12,045,637 downwards.
TTCCATTTCTGGAAGCACAGCAGACTAGGTAGGGCAAAACACACTGCCCTCCTGATGCCGGAATAAGTCCAGATAAGAAACACTGGAACAACTTCAAAAACGTAGAACTCAGCAAGGAAGTAAGAGATTCTTATTCAGAGGGCAGCATAGCAAAAAGGTGGAAAACAGGAATGAGTTATGGAGGAGAGTGTGAGTCCATCTAAAAATCAGGAATTCTAGGGGCGCCTGGGGGGGCTCAGTCATTTGAACGGCTGACTCTTGATTTCAGCTCAGGTCATGATCTCAGGGTCCTGGGATCGAGCCCAGCGTCAGGCTCCACTCTCGGCGGGGACAGTGCTCCCTCTCCCCCTGCCCCTCCCTCTGCTTGTTCTCTCTCAAATAAATAATTTAATTTAAATTTAATTCAAATGATTTATTTATGTGAGAGAAAAAGGGAAATAAATAATTTAAATTAAATTATTTATTTAATATTTATTTATTTATTATTAAATTATTTAATTTAAATTATTTATTTATTTATCTGAGAGAAAGAGAGAGAGAGAGCAAGTGTGGGGAGGGGCACAAGGCGATAGAAACATTAGCTGACTCCTCACTGAGCTCTGAGCCTGAGGCTGGGTTCAATCTCAGGACCCTGAGATCATGACCCGAAGTGAAATTAAGACTCAGTTGCTTAACCGACTGGGCCCTCCAGGTGCCCCTCAAATAAATAAATCTTAACAACAACAACAACAAAATCCAGGAATTCTAGAAGGAGATAATGAATGTAAGAAAGGCAACATTTGAATTAGATATTCTATCCTGATATTTTATGTAGTTTGTTATCCATGTCTTAAATATAAAATCCCTCCTCAAACATGAAATCTCACGCGTTTATATTATATATGAAATACATATTTATAAAGAATATTATATATAAGAAAATGAATCCTCTTGGTTTGTTTCCTGGAGAACACTGACAGATTGGCCGCCATCTTTGTGATTCTGGTCTGCCTCGACGGGGGCCCCCAACTCCTCAGATGCCTCAGGACCCATCCTTGCCAGCCTCCCTGTGCCCAGAGCTCTACGTGCACTCCCCAAAGGCAGGGGCCAGGCTTGTGGGCCTCACCATGGTCCCCCAGAGCCAAGCACGGTGCCTGGCACAATGCAGGCCTCAGTAAAGTTTAGATGAACACATCGTGGTTCCCTGCCTCTGACTCTGTCTCCCAATATCTCTGCATATCACCCAACCCCCAATCCCACCGTCCTTGAAGATCCGTGAGAGCAGAGACCATGCAGTCTTCGTCACGCCTGGGAGACTAGTCCCAGTCAGGAGCCCGGGCCCCAGTACTGGCTCCAAAAGCAGTCACTGAATCAACACAGGATAAATGCCGTTGGGGGATTACATTTGTAAAATATAGCCCTACTCCCCTCACCCCCTGACCCCTGCCCAGGATTTCTCTTCTTCTTTTGCTCTTTCCTTTCCAGTCAGCAAGACGCTTTTGAGCCCCAGCCTCAGAAAACAACGTGACAGCCGAAAGCGATGAGAACACGTCTCTCATGTGCTTTTGTGGATTCAAAAAGCTCAGGCCCTGAGAGGACCAGAAAGAACCCACAGAAAGGGCAGAGATTCGGAGGACATCGTGAGGCGTCCCTGCTTCTCAGGCTGGAAAGTAATGTTCTGAACTGTCAGGAGGAAGAAACAGATGGCAGTTAGTTGGTGGTGGTCCCCAGAGAAAGTAGTTTGTGTCCTTGCTGGAGGTCGCTGCTAGCTAGCTCAGAGGGTAACCTCATGCGAATTAGAAAAAGGCACCCCTCCCCGGCGCACAGCTTGGCCACTGGGGCACAGACTGGATGTACCCCTGAATTGGATCCCTCTACCAGGTGCTCTCATGGAGTGCACAACCTATACAACCACACAGGGCAGCCCTGCGCACCCCTGTCAAGTCCTGGAGGAGGCTGGGAAAGCTCAGACAGGCCCGTGGGGTCTAAACTCAGAGGGGACTTGTGCCTCCTCCTGTCCCAGGTCAAGGCCTCGTGGGGCAGGGATGTCCTAAAGAAGAAGTGGCCGGGGCAGAAGGAGCTTCGGACAGCCTCAGGGTTTCCTCAAGTGCCTGATGAGGACTCTAAGGGAAGACCAGGTGGGGTGCAGCATCCCTGAGGGCCACTGGGAACAGATGACAGCAACAGAATGCCACCTGCCTGCCCACACACGCCACCCGCCCGTGTAAGCCCCCGTTGAATGAGCCAAAACCCCAGGGAAATGCGGAACCAGAGCGCAACCTCAGGGAGGCTGAGGTCAGTATCTGCCTCGCAGCCACAGTGAAGATTCCAAAGAGAAAAAAAAAGAAGTTGAAGGGGCCTCTGGGTGGTTCAGTCATTAACTGTCTGCCTTAAGCTCAGGTCATGATACCAGGGTCCTGGGATGGAGCCCGCATGGAACTTCCTGCTCTGTGGGGAGCCTGCTTCCCCCTCTCCCACTCCCCCTGCTTGTGCTCCCTCTCTCACTGGGTCTCTCCGTCAAATCGATTAAATAAATAAATTAATTAAAAAAAAAAGAAGAAGTTGCATTTTGTGCACGTCCAAGGTATAAACTGAGATTTTCCCACAGGCTGTGCTCAGCAGCTACGTGTCGGAGGCCACGCAGGATGAATGACAAACGCCTGGTCCTTCTCAGCTACGTTCATTTTCTCTGCCCGCACTTAATTATCCAAGCACAGGGTGCCCAGACTAGACTGTCAATTGCTTGAGGGCAAGGCCCAGCCCATTCTGCTTGAAATCCTGCACACTGACCTACAGCGAAGTTCTCCCTCCCTGGGCTTCCGACTGAATAACTACAAATGAATGGAATTTTCCCCAGGTGCCATAATCAAAAACCTCCCCTCCCTCTCAGATAGCAGAAGGACTCCCAAAGCCCGGGGCAGACCGAGGAGGGGGACCCTCTCGTGCTCCTGTGGCTACAGCTGCATAGCCCGATGGATGAAGCTTTTAGGATTTAGGACGTGTCTATGCTAGCAGAGGAGCTCCGCCCTGTTCAGCTGCTGGGAACCTTGGCATGGTCTGAGGTCAGGCTCACGGCTAGGGGTTGGGCCCCGAGGATTCAAGGGCAGGGGATCCTAGGTCACTTGTCCTGGGAGTTCCTGCAGCTTTATGAGGCTGGGGATCTGGGGCTTCCCGGAGTTGGTATCCTGAGTCTTGGGTGCTGTTCGAGGCCCTCCCAGCTCGGGTGCTCCGAGGGACTCAGGCCACCTTTTCCACGGGCCCTGTCCATGGCCTCAACCTGCAGCCTGCCGCCCCGGTCACGTGCCAACATTTTATTCTGGGTCCCCGCCACAACATCACACATTCCGTCTGTGTGCGCAGCATTTGTAGACACGGATCGTGTCTTCCTGGCCTGTGTTTGTGAGTTATTCCCCATGCGTCTGTCCTTTCTCTGTGGCCAGAAGGTCAGTGCGTGTCACCGGCTGGCCACCTCTTTGTCTCCCCAGCTGGAGTCCCGGCTGCCTCCCCAGCTTTGAACCCGGCTTTGCCGTTCACTAGCCGGTGTCCTTGGTGTGTTATTGAAGTTGCTGTAACCACGGTGATCGCCTCTCCCTGGGCCCTCTCCTTTGGGCGCCCTGTAGCTGCTTGCCTCTTACTGCAAAGCAGCCCACCGCCACCACCGGACAGGACTGCGCCCCCCACCCCACACCCAGCACTGTCCCCGCCACTGAGGGGTGCTCTAAGAAAGGCAGCGTCCTCTCTCTCTCTCCCTCCTGCCCTGTTTCCCTCCTCTCCTCCTCTCTGCCACACAGGTTGTCTGCACACACCATCCAGCCATTTCTTCCTTGGGGACCCCTTCACTTGCTCCAGGAGAGGAAGTTCACTAGGGAGAGGCTCTGATGTTGCAAGGTCTTTTATTAAAACCAGGTGAGTCACTCCATTCGCTGAGAAGGCACACTTAACATTCCAGACCCCCGCCGCCTCCCTCTCCGGATGGACGGTCGCCCTCCGCCCAGACCTCTTTCTCATTGCAGATGGACATTTGTTGTGGGGGGGAGGGGGGTGATGGGTCAGAGCATCTTTATGGCCAGGCCTTGGTTTATGGCTTGGATTTGGGATTAGAGGTGAAGGTGAAGGTGTGGTTGAGTTTGGAGGCTGGAGGAATTGGGTTGGAGTTGAGGAGAGAGGCAAATGAAGTGAGCAAAGGGCCACACATCTCCTGGTTCCTGGGGTGATGCCCCTCCACGAGGACCCCAGGCCCCAGTCTTGCGAAGCTACCGGAACAGCCTAGCCCAGCCCCTCGGCCTCTCCCCGCCCACGTCTCATAAACAAAGCAGACACTCAGAAGCAAACTACACGGCTACAGGATCACGGCCCACCTGCCCCGGGGCCCCAGGGCCCGAAGGGGTGGGGGTTGGGGTGGGGCGCCCAGCTGGGACTTAGCCCTGGAATCCCAGCTCCTTGTACTTGGCAGCGATGTCGTTCCGGAACAGTTCCAGAGCCTTCTTCATGGCCGCCTGGGCGTCGGCGCCGAAGTCCCCAGAATGCTTCCTCTGCAGGACCTGGATGATGGCTTCTGAGATGAACTGCGGGGGCGGGGGGAGATGGGAGGGGCGCTGGTCACAGGGGCGCACAGTCCAGGAGCTAGATGGGAATCAGACTGAGCGCCACCTTCTCTTTATTCCACGGCCGTTTATGGAGTGCTTATTCCACACCAGGGGGTTCTCCACGGGTTAACTCCTTCTCTCCCTGCCACCCCTCGAGATAGGTGCCAGTGAGGAACCAGGCCCGTCTCAGTGCAGGAGCCCAGGACACCACCTCCCTGCTGGCAGCAGAAAGGAAGGGAAATGCTCCCATTCCATGGTTTTGCCCAGGATTTTGCAGTCAGAAAATCTAGAAAGAAACTATTTCCATTTGTATTTAATTTTTTGCATTTGATAGCTTAGTGTGGTTATTGCTTTAAGAGGCTGGCGGGGCGGGGGGGTGGGTTGACCAGCATATTTCTGTGCCAAGCACAGAGCAAGTGCTCAGAATTATTGGTGGGCTGGAAGGAGGGAGGACGAGGAAGGGCTGAAGCCTGCGGCTTGCAGCTGGGACCCAGCCTGCCCCAGCCCAGCCTTGCCTCTCCATCCCCACATGTGCTTAGACACCCACAATGTCATTACCAGGAACACCTACAGCATGGCTCTTTAGTGCCTGAAAGATCTCGTGGGTATAAAATGCTACTGGGCCTTCTGGACAGGGAGTCAAGATTTGATGCCAGCCACCACCCTGGCTGGAGGACCAAGCAGTGTCACTTTACAGAGGCCCAGACAGGGAAGAGCCAGCCTAAGGTCACATAGCAAGTGGACGGCAGAGCTGGAATTTACACCCAGGGGCTTGTGGACAAACAGCTGCCAGAGCCAAGAACAGACACGGGGACGGCACCTCGGTTGGCTTTTCCCAGTTTCTCAGGGCACCCCAAGTGCAGGTGACTACAGACAGGTGGCTGGGTGGGGGGCACAGGGTGACCGAGGGTTTAGGAGGCACACATAGGGCAATACCCAGGGAACACGGTTCTGCTTAGAAATAGCAACAGCGGGGCACCCAAGGTTGGTTTCGGCTCAGGTCATGATCTCAGGGTCATGAGATCAAACCTGGTGCTGGGCTCCACCCCGGGCATGGAGCCTGCTTCAGATTCTCCCTCTGCCTCTGCCCCTGCCCCTCCCCCTCCCCCATGCTCACTCACAATCTCTCTCTCTCTCTCAAAAACAAAAAAGATAGGAAAGTGAGAGAAAGGGGGAAAAAAAAAAAGAAACAAGGACAGCTCCACAAACCCCTGTCTTTGGACATCGATCTGGACATATGTCCCAAAACAAAGTTGGGGTTCGGGCTGCCATGAAGTCAGTCCTCCCCCTGGAGAACGTGGGAGACTCAGGTTCCAGGCTCTGCTCTGTCGTGATCCCCATGAGTGACTTCACCATAAAACAGGGGCTCAGCTGGCCCCATCGGGTCCCCCACTGAGCCCTTCCTGAGTTTGGAGCACAGCCGCTAATACGGGTAAGTGGGGGCTGGGGCAGCCGGACAATTGAGAAAAGTTGCCTTGACATCCAGCACCCACCGTGGCGCCCTCACACCCCACTGGGAAGCAGCCGCCCCCTAGAGAGAGCACGGAAGGATGTCCCTGAGTGCGAGCGGAGAGCAGACAAGTTGTATTGTGAGCCCACCACATGCCACAGGGGTTCAGAAATGGGGAGCTCACGCTCCAGCCAGGAGACAGCTGGGAAAAGAGATAAATCCCAGTGCAGACGGGTGGGCGCCATGACAAGGGATAAATATAAAGTGGCTTTGCAGGGGAGAGACGGGGTGTGCCCACTGACAGTCACATGCAGAGAAGGTGGCTTCTAAGCTGGGCCCTGGAGGGGGGACAGGGGTCTGCTGCCAAGAGCAGATGGGGAGGGTAGGGACCGCAGCATGCAGAGTCTCGAAGGCGGGACCCGCTCCTCACGTCTGTGATGCTGAGCGTGATGGGCGGGTTGGGTTTTCTCTGTATGATTTGCGGGGGCAGCTGGGGCACGGGGAGGTGAGGCTGTGAGGCTGAAGAGGTGGTGGTGGTTGATGGTAGACATTGTGCCACAAGGGATTAAGAGCTTGAGTTCCCAAGTACCGGTAGATCAGACCGTGCCTACTGGCTCATTAGCTGTGTGACCCTGAGCAAGCTACTTAACTTCTCTGAGACTTCATTTCTGAATCTGTAAAGTGGGTATGAGAGGGCTACCTGCCTGGCACGGAGACTGCTATGGCCTGCCCCATGTCCATCTTCTTCTTTCTTGGTAACAGAACCCTAGCTATAGTTGGAGTGGCAACAGACCTCTGTTCCCAGCTTTCCATGCAGGTGGGTGTGGTCTTGTAACTAACTTCTGGCCAATAAAACTGCTGAATGGGATTTCGGGGACTCCTTAAAAGAGAGCTTTCCTCTCTTCCTCGTGCTTCTTGTTTGGAACATGGATCAGATGGCTGGAGCTCTAGCAGCCGTGTTGGACCATGAGCCAACTTTGAGCAGCACAGAAAGAGCTTGTATCCCTGGTGGCTGTGGGGTGCCCACACCAGCTCTGGACTCCCTACCTCTGCACTTACTTTGTGTCAGAGAAAAAGAAGACCCGGAATGCAGTTCCTTACCTCAGAGGGGACTGAGAATTCCATACAGTGATCCAGGCAATTGCCTACCAGGGCCTATCTTTACGGGTAGCCATGACCATGGTCTTTATCCTTGTCACTGCACCAGTCTGCCCCCTGCTCCCTTTCCCAGGGGTTGCACCTACCCCTAAGGCCCTTTATCCTCTAGATCTCCTTGCTCCCTCTCACCACACCCCTCCCCGCACTGGTTATAAAGGCAGAACCTGAAGCTCAGGCCCTGCCCACCCTACCTCTCAGCCCATCACAAGAGATTCAAACCAATTCCCCTTGCCTAGGACCCCAGGGCTCTCTCTTTTCATCTGTAAAGATGCTGGAACCAATGGCGCCACCTGCTGGCTAACCGGAGGAGCACCCGCCACTATACTGTGGCTCAGGGTGGCACAGGGTTCAGGAGCTGGGAGGTGGAGGGGGGGTCTGGAAGAACAGAACCCTAGTTTGAATCCCGGGAGTGTGCCAGGGACAAGTAATCGCCCTCCCTGTGCCTCCGTTTACTCATATGCCCAGTAGGTACAATAATAATGGTACCTTCTGGTGAAGGGGAATGCAAGGGTTGCCCCCAATATCCATTCTCCCCTTCTTCCCCTGGATGACATACTGATTTGGGGGAGAAGTGGGTTTACTCTCAGTGACCCCCCGAGGAAGAGAAAGCAAGCGACAGCTCATCTCACAGATGAGGGCCCTGGGGCACAAAGAGGAACACTGTGGGCAGAGCTGGGACTGGAACCCAAACTGCATCCCCCTGAGGCCTGTCCTTCCACCGTCCCGCCCACCCCGGCCCCACCTCCCACCTCCAGGTACTTGACGGGGATCTTGTGCTTGGTGGCGTGTGACTGGGCCAGCGGCTTCAGCTCTGCCTCGTGCTGCCCCTTCTTCTTGAGGATGCCGCCCAGGGCGGTGAGCACAGTGTTGCCATGCTTCTTCAGGTCCTCAGAACCCTTCATCTCATCCTCCGACTTCAGGTGCTTGAACTTGTCAAACTTCTCCAGAGTCTCGGGGTGGTTCTTAAAGAGGCTGTGGGCACAAGGTGGATGGGAATCAGACACAGGAATGAACCATGGGGTTCTGAAGGGGCCAAACCCGAGTTCCAGGCTGGGCTCCTGCTCCTTCCCAGCTGTGTGACCTTGGGCAGGGCACTCTACCTCTCTGGGCATCTGCTTCCTCATCCAAGCAAAGGGGATGGCCGGTCCCTACCCAGAGCAGAGGCGCTGTGATTCAGTGAGCGCATATACGCTCAGCACACGCAGCGCGCTCAACAAAGACTCAGCTTTGTGGTTTTTTCTTATCCTCATGACCCGTTTCCTCTGCATTGCCACTGGGAGAGGCGGGAAGGAAGGACGTGTCTGCATTAGTCCCTGGCTTCACCCCAACTTTCTCTAAGTTGTTTGAAGAGTAGGTGACTAACTGGAATCAGGGAGAGGAGGTGGCCGGAAGACCAGAGGCTCAGAGGTATGAAGGCGTAACTTAGTGTTACAAGGCTGATGTGTGGAAGGGCCAGCTGGAAACAGATCTGAGTGACTCAAAAAAAAAAAAAAAAAAAAGGAAAAAAAGAAAAAAAATTATGCAGGGGACCATCTCTGCAGTTTCCTACCTAGGGGTCATCCTTCAGTTGCTTGCATACTTCCAGCTACAGGAGGCTCACTACCACCTGTGATGGCCGGTCCACTCCAGATTAACTCTCAGGCTCCAAAAGTTCTTGCTTATTTTGCTCAGACTCCCTGTCCCTCCCAGGCTCCTCCCAGTGGGGGTTGGTGAGGCCGCAGGGGGAGCCACCTGCCAAAGACCAGGTCCCAGCTCCAGCCAGGGAGCCAGTGATCTGGCCACAGAGGGAATTTGCCCTTGAACCTGAGCAGCCACCTGTAGACTTGGACCTCAGTATTTCCTGCTGTGGAAAGGTGAGTGTTGGTTAAAGGGAGTCCTAGCTGCCGCCTAGGTGGGAATGGTTTTCCCCATTTCACTTATGGGCGAATGGACTTGGGCGAATGGACCACAGAGGTAAGTGATGTGCCCAGGGTCACATGGCTGGCTGGTGGCAAAGCCCACAGCAGAGACTGGCTGGTTCTAGAGCTCATGCTCTCTGTCTTGTGTCACACCCTGAAATATTTGCAGAAATGATCCTGTCTGTCCAAGCTTTCCCTCCTCTTCTCTAATGGGTTCAGGAGTGTTTCCTTTTCGTAGCTTCTTAGCTAAGTCACAGCCTCCAGCCCTGCTGCGGACACACCCCAGTTTTGGGAAGCTTCTCACAGCACACACCCATATTCACGTGCCTGCACACCCAGACACACACAAGCGTGCACAGGGGAGCACCAACAGGGAGTGCACCCTTCTCCCAGAAGCGAATCCCTCCTGCTTCTCCAGAATGCCCAGGGCTGTCCATGCCCTCTGCCCAATGCCACCACCGCACTACCCCGGGGCCCCTGCTCAGCCAAACCGTGTGTGTCACTGACAGCTCATCTCTGGCACTTTCCACCCAAGGGTCCCTGAGCTCCTCTTATTATCTGGTGACAATGATCCCCGCCTGACAGACACGAGACCTCGCCCCCACAGGGGGAGGTTGAAGGTCGGGACACTGGAGGGAGCTCTCTGGGGCAGATGAGGACCAAGGACCGGGTCCCCAAGGCAGCCAGGGTTTCAGATATTCTGGGAGACCCCCCAGATGTATAGGAGAAAGAACATGGGACTGAGAATTATGAAGCTGGGGTCTGGTCCCTGCTCTGTCTCCAACGTGCTGTGTGACATTGAAGAAGTCACTCAACTTCTCTGGGTCTTGATTCATCCATCTATAAACCAAAAGGGTTGGTCTAGCTGATACTTCAGCCTCCAAATTCTAAGGCTTGACCCCTGCCTCACCTTCCACTCTCCACCAGTGAGGCGGCAAGGGAGCCCAGATTTACTTCCGACAGTGCAGGAAAATTGGGCTGATCCGTGCTCACCAGATCATTCTGGCACCATTCAGCCACGTCCCTCCCTCAGCCCACAGTCCTATCCCTGGGAGCCCCAGGCAGGCACAGAAGGCCACACCTGGATTTACCTAATGGCATGTCCCTGCGAATGGACAAAGGAAGGCCTCACCCTGCGAAGGATGGATGGGTTTTCTCTACGGTTGCAGAAGCCCTTGCTTGCCTATCTTGTCATCTTTCATCCTATGTCCACCTGCTTGGCCCATCACAGGCCTGCAGGCAAGTCAGCGAAAAAGGAGGCCACCTCCTCAGCCGTCCTCTGACCTGAGGCCCTATCAGACACCCACACAGCAGACTGAGGATTCAGACCTACAGAATTCCTCTGCTTCACACCGAAGAATGGGACTGAGGAGGGGGTCCCCTCTCTGGTGTGTAGCATGGGGCTCCAGAACAGGGGTGTGATAAGCAAGGGTCCAGGCTTCCTGGATTTGAATTCCGGCTGTATGACTCTGGGCAAGTTCCTTAACCTCTCTGTTCACAATAGTGATCATAACCATCTCATAAGGCACTTGTGAGTCTTAAGTGAGTTAATATACACAAAGCACCGAACACAGGGCCAGGCGGTGTATACCGCGTAAAAATGTGCTATCCTCCCCCTCCTCATTGTTGCTGCCGCCCATATCACTGCCACGGCCACCCCTGTCACCACCACCATCATCATCCTCATCGCCATCAGGTCAGGGAATCGAGTTTTATCTATAGCCACCACTGGCCGTGTATCCTCCCTGTAACGTGACAAGTATTGGCCACCAGCAGTGAGATTCAAATTTTTCGTGACTTCAGAATTCCTTGTCCAGATCAAAAATAAGTAAAGCAGAAAGGGTTTGGGCAAGAGAGGGAAAGGCAGGGGGTACACCCAGCAGCCCCTCCCTCCTGGGCCCCCCACTCCCGGAGCCAGGCTCTCCAACCGACCTCCTGGCTTTTATGTTCTAGACCTTTATGATCATGTCCTTGGAGCAAAGCCTCTCGTGTTTCATTAGCAGGCTCAGCTGAACAGAATTTGCTGTCTCTTATAATCAGGGGAATAGGAGAAATGACCTTGCCAAGGTCAGTAAGGAAGTCCAGGCTCAGCCCCTGGAACGGAACCAAGAGATCAGCTCCCACAGAAGCACGTGCAGGCCTGGGAGTTAGCATTCCCTCCCCCTCCTCCACACGGGGGTGGGGGCGGTGGTGAACCTCTTCCCCAGTCCGCAAACACTAAAAGGGCAGAACCAGTTGGCATGGTCTCTGCACGTCCCACAGCCTAAGACGTGACAAGGCATTGGGCTTTCTGAGACCTTCCAAGGACTGGAGTCTCAGGCATCACGTCTCATCCCTGGTCCCTGGCCCCTGGCAGGTCTCCCTGTTCTACCCTGGGGAGGGAGGGAATGTTTCCCCTGATGACATAGTACCCCGAGTCTCCTTCAAGTCACTGCCTTGGGGGATGGCAGCTCCCAGATCACCTCAGAGAGACTCGTGCTTGGCAAACTTGGTCCCCAACCCCAACTTCCCTGCCTCTTCTCTCCACAAGCACGGGAGGAGCATGGGCTCAGGGAATGCCTGGACACGAGAGCAGAAAGGGACCTCAGAGACCCCGGCGGACGATGGCTTCACTCAACCAATAGGCAAATGGGACCCAGAGAGGAGGAGTAACTTGTCCAAGGTCACGTCCAAGCAAACGTGGCTGAGAAGCAGATGTCAACTTGGGAGGATCTTTTGTCCTACCAAACAGGACCTGTTGCAGCCTCAGCAGCCTGCTGTCAGGGATGGAAGGAGAAAGACATCAGGAAACACCCCCATGATGCCAGTCAGAGTCAACAAAGAACTTGACCATCCTTCCCCAGGTGTTTCTAGCATGGACCACTAAGGACTCGGACTTAAGATCACAGAGCTTACGGGACTGGCCATTCTCCCCAGACACGGGAGCTGGAAATGAGCGATGCCCAAGGGAGACCGAAAAGGCATCTGAATGGAAGGCAAATCCTGGCTCACAAAGTAGAAGAAACTCATCTATAAATTAAAGTGTGAACGACAACGTATCCACTCATGGCAGCTCTGGGCCCCCCCTTGCTCCCAGGGGCAGAAATGTTGATTTATATCCCATTAGATACTCGACTCTTGCTGGCCCAGAGCATGAGAGATGGGACCAGGAGAAGAGGGATCTAACACCACCTGGGGTTGAGGGCGATGGGAAAATAAAATCCCACAGGCCATTCTTTACGTACACGGCTTAGGATTTTGTTTGTTTGTTTATTCAGAACCCTTTACTATAGCAATGAAGATGCCCTTGGAGACCACCCCCTTCAGAGCTCTCCAGTTCAAGACTTCCTCGACATCAAATGTCACGAATGGGCCCCTGCCTTCTGTTTTCTAAGTATAATACTGTGAAGGTCCTTAGTCTGGCTCTGTCCATAGCAACTACCAGCATCCTCTCGAAGCTGCCATATTTCAGGAACAGCAACAGGCCCCTTCAAGCATTATCTTATTCAATTCTCACTTCTGCTCTAAAATGCAGATATCAGCATTTTCCCCCATTGTACAGTAGAGGAAATGGACTCAGAGAGGTTGTGTACCTTCCCCAAGGTCACGCAGCTGCTCAGTGGCTGAGCCCATTCTAGCACTGCAGGTCTCTTCTTGAAGACCATGTCTTAGCCTTGACAGTTCACAGACCTTAAGGGACTCGTGACTCGGGGAGGTCCTGTCCCTCTCGGGTCCTTTTTGTCCTCAGCCGTTAAATGAAGCGACTGGACAAGATCTCTCAGGACCCAAGAGATCGTTTATTCCGTCTACAATTCTAGGAGTCCTCTCCTTGTGCACTAGGCACCCAGCATTTGAGCACCAGACTTCTCCTGCTGCTGACACAGTCATGGGCGGGATCTCTTTTCCTCTCTTCCTTTCTGGACTCAAGTCCCTGACACAAGCAAAAGAGAACCGAGTGGGGTTTTTATGCAGCTAACTGGTCAACCCCAGGCAACTGACGCAGCCAACTGGTCAACCCCAGGCAACCATTCCACCTTACAAGCACACCCTTGATCTTTGGGGAGTGAGTGACAGAGGCAATGGAATCTCTTCCTTTTACCTGATGAGGACCTCCTGCCCATGGCCTGCGAGGTCAGCCTCTACCTTCCCCCAGATGTTCAGCACCAACTGCCATTCCCCGTCGCTGAGCCCCATGGTGCAGTCTGAAGAAGACAAAAAGAGCAAGTCCGGCTGACTCGGTGTCCTGGCTCTGACAGCTGGGGTTTGAGATCGCCTGGCCCCAAAGGGATTTTATACTTTCACTGAAGCTTGACACAGATCACTTGACGGCTTGCTCACTCTCTCTCCTCCTCCTCCTCCTCCTCCTCCTCCCTCCTTTGCATGCAGGGTCTAATCTTTTCCTTTCTGTAGCTCTCACATGGAAGCTATTTTGGGGCAGGTGCCATTGTGGGGAGGTAGGACAACTCAGGCCACAGGGGCGTGGGGGTGTTTTTGCATGTGGCAAGAGCAGGGAGAAGGCTGGCCCACTGTCTGCAGTCTCAAAGGCCAGCAGAAAGGGCACCACCAAGGCCAACGCCAGCAGCCTGAAACTCAACTCTCCCCGTTGTCAATCATCCCAGGAGGAACTGTCATGTTTCCAAGCTCACGCAGCAGCACGCTGGCCGGCCCTGGGGCTGTCATGGCCCTTAGCAGTCTCCTTGTCCACAGCCAGCCCACTTTGAACAGAGGGTCCCTCACCCAGCCAGCAGCGGGAGTGGGGTGGGTGGGGAGAGCTGAGGTGGTTCCTGCCCGTAGCTGGACGAATCCATAGGCTCTTGGAGTCTGAATTTTCCCACTCCACCCAGAAAACTTCTGGCTTCGTGGCCTTCTTGACCTTGCTCAAATATTTCCTTCTGAGAAACTTTGCTTGACCTCCCACCTCCCACCTTGAGGCACAATTAATTTCTTCTTCCTTACATTTACTTGTAGGTTCTCCTGTTATGCTCTTTCTTTCATTGTGCCATATTTCATAGTGTCCATGCTGGTTCTGCCATGACTGTGTAACAGCAGCTGATACACACTCTGGGCACTTTACATCTGGTACTTGTTTAATCCCCTGACAGTCCTATCTCTATGATAGATACAACATTATCCTCATTTAATCAAGGGGAAGTTTGGGAAACTTGCCATGGTCACATAGTTGATGGTAGAGAGCTGGGATTTGAACCCAGATAGTCAGGTTCTTGAGTCCAGGCTCCCAAATACCTTATTTTGATTTTCAGAGGAGCAGGGGCTCTATTTTATTCACTTATGTATCTCTTGGAGTTCACACAAGGCCCTGGGCCAAATTGGAACTGAATAAATGTTTGTTGAATAAAAAGATAGATGGCCGTTGTACAAAAGGCAAGTGAAGATGACTGGCCTTTTTTATATTTAGCCATCATCCATCCATCCATCCATCCATATCCATTCCCTGTTTGTCATCTGTCCATCCACCCATTCATCCATCCAACACAGAGTTACACAGTACCTACTGTTGGAAACCGCTACACGCCAAGGACAACAAAACTCAACGAACACATCCTTATGTTCAAGAAACTCACAGTACCTTAGAGAGATAAAAGGAATAAGCTTACAGTACAGTTAATGGAGTGCTATGATCAAGGTACGCAGCCCCTTCCTTCCATCTACGCAGGATTTTACAGCTTACCAAGTGCCTCCTTGGGCAGGATTAGATCTAATTTTCACAATAGCTCTGCAAGGTAATATCATCCCATTTTATAGCTGCAAACAAGGAGGTTCAGAAAGAATAAGCAAGTGTTCTGGGTGTCCTGGGTCTGTATTAGACCCGTCAGTTAGGACTATCCCACATATACAGCTCTTGCTAAAGGCAATGGCCCAGCCCCAGCCCCTCCGTGACCATGCAGGTCTTGTTCTTTCCCCACACTACCCCTGGTCACAAGTGCCTGGACCAGGGCTGGCACGTAACCCACGGCAGCCAATGGCAGGGCTCCATCCAACAGCCAGTGTCTACTAGCTACACCAATCAGATGCCCTCGGCAAAACATGAGCAAGGGCGTGTGGCAAGAATTGTTGAGTTCATAGGAAATCTGGCATCTAAGAGAGTCCAATTCATGGCCAGCACAGAGTAAGAACTCCAAACTGAGAGCTCTTTAGTGTAGGGTCCCAGAGTTCACTCCTTTCTCTGTCAGTTACCATTTGGGGTCACCATGATGCACCCCTCATGCATCATTTTGGTGAGCTCTATTTCTTTATCAAATCAGCTCGTTCCTAACCAGAGGCGCCCCTCCCTGACACTGTGCTCCAGGTTTGTGGCCACCCAGGGATGCTGAGCCCATCCACCATTCCCAGAGGAGGAGATCATAGCAGAATGAGTATCTAAAGATGCCACAGGGATGGGGAGGGGGCTGGAGGAGGGGGCTATCCTTTGTCTATTCGTTCAGCAGCCCGTACTAAGGGCTTACTCCAGGCCAGGCCCAGGAAGAAGAGGAAGGCAGTTCTGAGAGGGTCTGTCAAGGGCTCAGACCCTTAGCATGTGCAGTGCCTTGTCCTGATCACTCACTGGAGGCTGAGCCCTGCACGGTGGCAGGGCAGGGTGGGACAGGGGAGGGCAGGGCGGCGTGGTACCGCACCCAGTGGTGAGGGAACAGGGTCCTGGCAAGGATGCGCTCCCACCACCCAGGGCTGGTTAGCTGCATCTCTGCCATCTCCAGCCTCCGAGCTGTCTGGGGACAGCCTGAGCATTTAAAAGCTCATCAAATCATTACCAATGCTAAAGTGTTTAATACTTAGCTGTCACCTCTTGGCAGGCGTCCCCATTAACTGGCGCTCATGGAGACCTGTGGCTTTGAAGTCGATGGACCTTTAAAGTTTTACCATTTAAGCTAATAGGAAGGCGCCGACATCTGTTTGCACTTACACATCTCTACAACAGAACAGGCATTACCTAACGGTTGCCATGGCTACCTGGAGTCGCCAGCTTTGTTTGGGGGCTATAATTATCCCGCAACAGTCTTCAAATGGCTGGGGCAAGGAAGCTGGAGAGGCACGAAAGAGGAAAACCTTCAGCAGCCTTAGACTCACGTGTCGCACATGCACACGCACAGAGGTGGGCTGGTTTTGACACCCTGGGGGACAAAACTGCATGCCCCCCAAAGTCAGATATGCCCCAACCTCTTTCTCTTCTCAGGAAATCATGTCACAGGGTCCTTTGAATGCAACCATCTCAGATGTATAAGATCATTTTCAAGTCTTCAAATTTTAGAGTCTTAAGATCCCAGAGTCAAAATTCTGGGGCGCCAAAGTCTTCAACTTTGGCCACTCTGGAAAGGGGGCTCTAGACTCTAGAGTCATAGAAAGGCTGAGGTAGAGAACTGTAGAAGGATAGGGCCATCGAGTCTTCAAGCTAACAGAGGACTTTGATGGCATCTTGTCTAAGTTCCCACTACATGCAGGAATTTTCCCTACAGGTCATCATCCAGCATCTACTTGAATTCTCCTAGGAGCAGCGAGCTCACTACCTAAAGCTTTAAAGTGTCTCCTTTATATGGAACCAAAAACATGCCTTCTTGTCACACTCACTCCCTTGTCTGTGCTCTGCTGGCTCTTTGGGGATACAGAGGACCAGCAGAGTCTCTCTCACCAGGCAAGCTGTAGGTTCAACGACTAGTCCTTACTAACTGTACCCAGGACTTGTAATGAGCGCCCTCCCTTGGCAAGGTTAACCAGGAGCCTGCCTGGTGAAAAAAGCCCAGTTTTGCTATTTTCAAGACAGCAATTCTCGCCTCTCCTTGAGCACATAAAAGAACTCTCTAGGAAGGGGCTGCCAGCATCCCCCCTCCTCCACTTCCCCCCAACACACACAGGTTTGAGTCCCCAGGTGACTGTGCCACACGCTGCTCTTCCCCCAAGAACCTGGGAGTTTGCTGGCCCCTGGGCAGCCAACAATTCCCAGCAGCGAATCTGGAGGATTAGACTTTAAGACTCCAGCGACGGAGAGGGTGACTTTGGCCCTTCAGAGCCAAGGGTCCCATCCATCTTGACCACCTCCCTTTCTCCTCCTCCTCCTGGGAGCCGCCCCCTTGGAGGCCAGCCTGAGCAGTGCCTCCCTCCCGCCCAGCTTAGCTTGCTCCTTCCTGGCCATCTGCCCTCCTGGTCCAGCGCCAGGCCGGACTCAGAGCGGACTCGATGGGGTAGCGGGACCCCCGAGCTTGCCCCAGACCCCACTCCTCCCAGCCCCCTGGCAGCAATGGTACTGACCACGTCTCCCTTTCTCCCCAGCTGTCCTCCTGGAGCCTCCAGCCAAGCCGTGGGGCTGGGGGTGGGGAGAGGTGTCTTATAGCAGCCGGAGGCACAGGGAACTAAAAATACAGTTTACATGGCAAGGCTCCTCCTCTCCCTGGAGGCCTGGAGGGGCTTTATTGGAAGAGGGCTGGCAGGGACACAAGGATCCCAACATCCCAGTAACAGGTGTGGCCTGAGGACACCAGCCTTCCTCCCTCTCCTCTCCCCTCCGCAGCAGCCGCAGAAGCCCCACCTTCCAACCTGTCCCCGGATGCAGCCTTGCCCCACCCCCACAGCCCCACCCCCACAGCCCCACCCCTATAGCCCCCTCCCACCGCCCCTCCCCTCCCCGCCCATCTCAAAAAAACACCTCCCCCTCCATGAAGCCTCCCGCAACCCCACCTCCTTCCTAGCAGGTGTGCCTTTCTCCACCCCGCCCCCACCAAGCCTTATCTCTCCCGCTCTGGGCTGAGCTCCCCATTTCTGCCAGGCGAGCTGCTTCAGAAGCAGGCATACAAAAGCAACAGGCTGCACTCCAGGGACACTGCTCCTCCCAGCAGCCCTTTCTGATAGACACTTCTATAAAGCCCACTTTCCGCAAGAGGAGACGGAGGCACAGAGAGGTTAAGTAACCACCAGAGTCACACAGCTTGGAGACGCCAGGCACGAAATTCGAACCCAGGCTGTCTGGTTTCAAGAGTTCGTGCTTCACGGCTAGGGACTTGTCTAACTTTTGGATCCTGCTTCTCCCTCTCGCCTTTCTGACAGCACGCCTCTTTCTGACAGCACGCCTAGCAGGGGTCAGTAGCTCTTTGAATGTTTGTTTTATTGAACTGAGTCCATCCCTGGTCTTGGCTTCCCCGGAGGTAAAGGCAAAGGCAAAGGCAGCTGGGAAGCGGAGCGCCGGGTGGCCCTGCTGCCATCTAGTGGCGGCGAGGAGAAGAGCCTCCACCTCTGGCTCTGCCCCTCCCACTAGGTCCCTGGGTTCACCCATCCACCCTGCCCGTCTCTTTCCAACTCTATATTCATGGCACCGACCAGGTGTTCTCCAAATGATTAAAAGATAAATAGCCATGGTCTTTTCTCTCAAGGGACTCGAGGTCGAGTGGAGGAAACCCTTGGGGGGATTTGGAATGCAGCAGAGATTGCAGCATTCCAATTTGCATTTGGAATGCAGCAAAGGGCTTTGGGAGGGTAGGAAGCCTGCTAGGGGTGTGTGTGTGGCGGGGGAGGGGTGGGGTGATGGGCTCCGTGGAGAAGACCTGCTGGCAGAGGTGACAAGGGGACTGGATCTTAAAGTATGAGGGAGCGTACCCTCTCAGCAGAGGTAGTGAACTGTGTGGGCAAAAGCCCAAGGGATACAGGGGGGCTACATGGGGAAAGGAGCGCTGGGGAGGTGACCCTACCTGGGAAGGCCCTCCTGTGCCAGAACCAGGACGGGAGACTTTGAATCGACAGTGCAGCTTCACGGACACGTGTGCTCACCGGGGAGAGGGCTCTGTGCTGGGTCCCGGGGAAACCAAGGTGAATGTCACAGGGTCCCTGGACTTTAGGGGGTGACAGGAGGGACAGATGTGTAAACAGGTGATAAAGGGCTTTGAAATAAGGGTAGTAACGGGATGGTGCAGCGTAGGGACAAACCACAGACAGTGGGATTTGGCATTTGGCCCTGCCTCCTGTTACTTTTGTGATCCAGGGAGAGTTATCGTAACTTTTCAGGGTTTGGGGTTTTTATCTGTAAATTGGGAACTTTGAAAATAATTAGCTATCCCAAACATCCTCATGAGAATGAAAAGAGAGAGTTTATGTGCCCGACTCAGCGTGGTCCCTGGTATACAGTAAGTGCTCAGTAATTGCTCACTGTGATACAAGGAACAAAGGAATCATTGGGGAGGAAATAATTACTCCCACCAAAGCACATGTAACAGAGAAGGTGATGCCTGAGTAGGAATTTGGAGGATTATTAGGGGTTTGCTAGTAGCAAGGTGAGGAAAGACTATTCTAAGCATAAGGGTCAAAGCATTCAGGGGCATGGCAGTTGGTGGGTTGGGACCGGGTCTGGTTGTGGGGGACAGAAAGCCCAAAATAACATGGCTTCCTCAAGAGAGGATTCATTCCTCTTTCATACGGAAGCCCAGGGATAGTGGTCCAGGGCTGGTAAGGCACATACCCAGCCGCAGCCTGCTTTAGTGCTCTGCTGTACACACATGGCCTCCACCTCCTGACACAAAGTGGTTGCCTGAGCTCCAACCATGGTGTCGCCATTCCAACCAGCAGGAAGGCATAGGGGTAAAGACAGTTGTGCCCCCACCTCTAGGGACACTTTCTGGAAGCTGTAATCAATACTTCTTCCCAGGGATGCCTGGGTGGCTCAGTCGGTTAAGCATCTGCCTTCAGCTCAGATCATGATCCTTGGGTCCTGGAATTGAGTCCCGAGTCAGACTCCTTATTCAGTGGAGAGCTGCTTCTCCCTCTGCCTGAGACTCTCTCTGCTTGTGTGCTCGCTCTCCCTCTCTCTCTCTTTCTCTGACATATAAATAAATAAAATCTTTTTAAAAAATAGTTCTTCCCATTACACAGCCACAGCTTTCTGCAAGGGAGGCCTGGAAATGTAGTGTTTGTTTCTCTATGGCCATATCCCCAGACAAAAATTAGGGGATTTCTCTTACTCAGGAAGAAAAGGAAAAGGAAAGTTGCATAAATACTAGAAATTTCTACCACAGGATGTGTAAAGAGCATGATATATGCAGGCAAGAAGAAGTATTTTAGTGTTTCTGTGGTGGGAAGAGGGAGGGAGGAAGGAAGGAGTGGAAAAAAACAAGCAGAAAAATAAACAGTGGCCAACCACGGATGGCCTTGGAAGCCACAGGGGCCAAAGTTTCTCCCCAGCGGAGAGCCACTGGCGGGGTGTGAGCAGGAGAGGGCCAGGGGACTTGTGCTGTCCTAGGAGCATCATTGTAGTTGCAATGGAGATCATGTTATGGAGGGGACAAGTCTGGAGGCAGGAGACACTGTCCCCCAACATTTTATTCTGAAAATGTTCACACCTGCAGCAGAGTTGAAAGAATTTTAGAGCAAACACTCTATGCCACTCATCACTGACATTTTACTGAACTAGTTTGATCACGTGTCCATCCGTCCCCGCCCCCAGGCACCCGCCAGTCTTGCTCATTTTTGTGGCATTTCAAAGCAAATTGCAGACCTCTGTCTCTTCCCTCCCGCTGAATCTTTGGGCCTGCCGGTCGTTCGTGAGAGTTCAATATTTGTTTGCATTTTGTTTCTTCTGATGAGTTTGGGAAGTTCCACCACCTGTATAGCCCACACCCCTATCAGCACCCCCAGAAAGTTCCCACCTGCCCTTTCCTGGCCAGTGCCCACCTCCTCCATTGCCCAGAGGCAACCACTGTCCTGATGATTTGTGTTTTCCAGGCACGGATTGGTTTGGGGAAGGAAGCCTGTAAGAAGGGCTCGAAGCTGAGGGATAAGGAGGAGAGGGACAGACTCTGCAGGGGGAGGCCGAGGGAGGGAGCTAAGTGGTTGACCCAGGGCCAGCAGTGGGAGTCAGAGTCTGGCTGTGGGACTGGGCAGAGGGTGGCGCCATTTACCAAGGCCGGTGGGGTACGGGGAGGGGGGGGGGACAGAGGAGGAAGTCTCCCTTGGGATGGCAGCCTCTGGCCTGTCTGTGGGACATCTGTCTGGCAGGTGTAGGGATACACGTGTCCCCGAGGCGTGACTGTCCTCTGGCAAGGTGGCCATGTTGTGTCCTCCCTGACCCTCCACCCCAGTGCCCACGAGGCTCCTGCCACCAAGAAAGACAAAGGAGCCCCTCCTCCACCTGGCTGGAAGGTACCAGCCACACGGGCATGGAGGGGCCACGGGCATCAGTTAGCAGGTCACAGGGAGGAGCCCTCCCTTCCCAGGGGGAGCCCCTGGGCTGTCTTCCCTTTGCCCCACTCCTTCCAGCCTCTCTCCCCAACACCCTGCAGCCGTGCCCTTCCCAGCCTTTTCCTCAAACCTCCTCCCTTCCCTCTGAAAACAATCAAAGCCCAGGTCCTAGCTCCCAAAAACTCCTCCAGGGAGGGGCCAGGAGCTCTGCTGCCTGGGAGGGGACAGAGGAACCGGAGACCAAGGAAAACGTGGACCCACACCCCAGACTGCAGCTGAGCTCTCTCCAGTTTATCTGAAATCAAACCCAGCTCAGGGCAGGGAAGAGTGATTTCCTTCTCAAAAGCCCGCTTCGTCCAGGGGAGATATTTCCGTTCTTCTCACTGGTGTGACTTCGATCTTTTTCTCGTGAATTCATTCCCTGACCTTATTCTGCTGAGACACGACGTCCCCCCACCAACCCTGACCCCACCCAGAGTTGTAGCTCGGAACATCCGCAATTTATCTGGAGACTTGGAGGAGCCTCAGTTTACCCCGTCAGGCACAGGATCAGAACCTGAGGGAGTTGTCATCGGAAAGGAAGCAGCCGAGATCACTCCAGAGAGGGTGCCGAGGGAAGAAGAGAAGGACCCGGGGTGGGGTGGGGGGGACACACCAAGTTTGAAGCTCTGGGAGAGGAAGAGGACGGGGTAGGAAACTTCCAAGGGCAGTGGGGCACCCCGGGAAATTCTGAGGAGGGAGGACAAGGTCGGGTGTGTACGTGGAGGATGGAACAGAAGGAAGCTGCATGGGGGGTGTGGATGGACGGGACTTAGTACCAGGTGTGGGCGAGAGCACGTTAGTGCCCCAGTTAGAGCACCAGCTGCTGTAACAAACAGTACCCCCAGCCTCCATGGCTTATTGGCTCTCGCTGTGGCTTTCTGGGTTCAGTTGTCCCTCCCCTCCAGTCCCATGCAAGCTCTGCACAGTGATCCAGGGCCCCATGCTCTGTCCGCAAGCACCCTGAAGGCCTCTGCTCCCTCCGTATCCAGCGGGCTAGCCCCCGAGAGAGAAGGGAGTGTAAGAGGTCTGGGGGCCATGCCTGACAGTAATGCTGGTCGTTTCCTGCCCTGTTCCGTCAGCCCATCATGGCCACACGGCCGTGCCAGCTTCCAGGGAGGCCGGGAGTGAGACCTCGCCATGGGCCCCGAGGAAAGGAGACGGGCTTGGTGACACACAGCACGCTGTCAGCCACTGTCCCGGCCTGAGATAGTAAAATGCCTTGTGGTCTAGTGGAAAGATGAGAAAGAGGAGCCGGGCATCAAGCTTTCCTGTAACTGATGTCTCAATCTCCCCAGAGCACATAGTAGGGGCTCCCGGTCTGTCCTCTGGGGGAGCGCGGTCACCACTGAAAAGGTGGCAGGTGCAGGGGGCCGGGGAAGGGTGGCCCCTTGGTCTGGGATGTCTAGAAGGGCATCTTCCAAAACGGGGCATTTGAATGGGGACCTGAAAGGTGGTCCAGGGGCTTAAGGAAGTGGGAATGTTCCAGAATGTTTGGGAAACCCTGAGAAGACTAATCGACAGGACCAGAAGTTTGGTGAAACCGATTGGTCACGGATGAGGCTGGAATGCTGGCTTAGGGCAGACTGGGAATGACCTTGAACTTTAAGAATTTTGGCAGCTCTTGGGCAGGCCCGGAGGAGTCGCTGCAGCTGGCCCTGGCCGGGGCCGGGCCGGGGTGGGGGAGGGAGCCATCCCCGATGAATCAGCAGGTCAGTTAAAATTAGGCGCGGTGGTCCAGCCTGAAGAGCCCCCCGGCCTGGCTCAGGTGGCAACCACGGCTTCTTTCTCCACAGAATCCTTGGCCTTCCCACTTTGGACTGGGGCCGCTCGGAGCTGGAACAGGGCTCTGGCCTATCCTGTGACCTCTGCCCTGGGCTGTTGGCCAGCACGTCCCGGGGCTCTGACCTTGGCACCAGGAGGCCGCAACTCCCTGGTCAGACTCTGGGACCATCTGGGCCTGGAGTGGTGTCCCCCGTTGTCCTTGCCAGACCCTCCCGGGGCCCGTCCGCCACAGACCAGGTGACAGACGCCTGTACTTCACCTACATGGCGATATTCATATGCGTAAACTGGGTAATGGTTGTGCAATTTTTACGCCATGTGTCATTTAGCACACCCTTTCCGAAGTCCCATCGCCCCCTCCTCCCATATGCAAGCGCCATACTTTTTTTTTTAAAGATTTTACTTATTGATTTGATGGAGAGAAAGCGCAGAGCATGTGCACAGACATGGGAGAGGGAGAAGCTCAGTGGGGAGCCCCCTGCAAGGCTCGCTTTCAGGACCCTGGGATCATGACCTGAGCCGAAGGCAAACGCTTAATCAACTGAGCCTCCCAGCTGCCCCCCCCCCCGCATCGTTCTTGAAAAGGACCGAGTGTGGTGGTGGTTAGGGGCTGGGGTCAGGGTCAGCGGAGGACACAGAATCTGCGGCAATGAACACTTACTGGGAAAGGTTGAGATCCCAGTAACTGGCCCAAACTAAATTGCCCCTTTTGCCCCCCATCCCAAGGCAACGAGGGGGTGCTTAGAAGCAAGAGATAAACATATGGGGATCAAGGGTGTGGGTTCTGGAGCCAGACTACTTGGTTTGAACTCTGCTTTGGTATTTGCTAGCTGTGTGACTTCAAGCAAGTTACTTAACCTCTCTGTGCCTCAGTTTTTTGCTCTGCCAACCAAATAACAATCATAAAGGTACCTGCCTCACAGGATGTTGTGAAATGTAAACTCGATAAAATACCTTCAACTGGGCCTGACACAGAGTCAGCACTCAATATGCTGTGGTTCCGGGTCTTGGTTATAACATAGAATATAATAAAGAAATGATGTTATAATATAGAATATAATATATATATTATATTATAATATATTATATACATTATAATTATAATATAATATAGAATATAATAAAGAAATGATATTCTTAAGGAAATCACCTTTTCCGAACATCTGAATTGAAATGGTTTGAATGTTAAACCTGTTTATAATTAGTGAATTATGTCCCTCTTGCTGATGGACTGTGGGGCCCATGAGAACAGGGACCATATCTATCGTGTAGTTCCATCGCCTGGTACAGGCCAAGTTCATGTTGACACATCTGCCCTGCTCTCCCCTCCCCCGGCACATAAGCAGGCACTGCGCGGACAGGCCAGGACCCAGGCAGGGCCCTAAGTCCTGTATGCAGAGGCCCACTTGGTCCTCCTGACCACCCCCCCATGCAGGAAATTCTTGATAAGTATTTATTGGATAAGGAAATTCCTACCACTCAGGACCAGGTAGATAGTGGATGGGGAAATGCTTTGTAAACTGTAATGTGTCCAACTCGTGAGGATGCAAAAACTTAGGACCTCTTCCCCTGAAGGCCTAGGATCTCATTCTACTTATGACTTAGCTGGAGTGCTTTTGGAGACCATACCCTGTGTTCCAGAACTTTCCATCCAATTGCCCCTCAGTCAAAATGTAGCTAGCTTGAACCCCATTGTCCCCCCTGTGACTTATCTTAATGGTCACTAGATGGGATTCCACCACCCACCCCCAGGGATTTTATTTTAACAAAGGCCAGCACAAGCTTGATATCGAACCCCAAAGAAAGACCTTGTGGAACTGTCAAGTTGATATATAAAACTAACCATTACACCTACTGCACGCAAGGCCTAGTCCTAGGTGGTAGAACTACAACAGTTAAAAAAAAAAAAAAAAAGACAAAAATCCTACTTACTGGAACTTACATGGTAGTGGGGAAGGGGGTGTAAGTAGAAAGGCAATGCACAAAATCAATAATAAAAATAGTGTGTTAAATGATGATAAACGTTATAGAGAAAAATAAAGCAATTAAGTAGTAAAAAGGCATACAGAGTGTTGGTTAAATTAATTTTTAAATTTGGGGCGCCTGGGTGGCTCAGTGGGTTAGAGCTTCTGCCTTCGGCTCAGGTCATGATCCCAGGGTCCTGGGATCGAGCCCCACATCGGGCTCTCTGCTCAGTGGGGAGCCTGCTTCCTCCTCTCTCTCTCTCTGCTTACCTGTGATCTCTGTCTGTCAAACAAATAAATAAAAAGTGAAAAAAATTTTTTTAAAAATTAATTTTTAAATTTAAATGTATCTGATAAAGATCTAAAGAGGTAAAGGGGAGATCCCTGGAAATATTTGGGAGAAAAGTATTCTGACAGAGGGGACAGCAAGTGCAAAGGCCTTGAGGTAGGAGTGCATTATGCTTATTCAAAATATTGTAATTGTTACATTGCCATAGCATTCTGGTTTGTGCACAAAGCAGTTTGAGTGAGATTTCTGTCACTTGCAGTAAGAAGACTCCTACTGACACAGCTTCTCTGATCGCTTCCGAGGAGCAAATGCTCGCTCTCCCAGATCCTCCTATCTGTTGTCTGTACCTCTTACCACATTTATTGTCAGTGCTCTTGGCCTCACACAGCTGCCTTTATTTTAATTCATGTGTTATTCAGAAGTAGTGTCAAACACCTGCTGTCTGCCAACCAGTATGCACACTCCTATCCTGGTCTCAAGATTATTCCCCCTTTCACGGATGTGGTCGGGAACGTCCATAGAGAAGCCCTTTTTCCCAGGGCCACGCTCCCAGGCAAGGGCAGAGCTGGGATTCGAACCCAGGCTTGTCCAACTCCAAGCTTACTGGTTGAAGACACGGAGCACAGACTTGGGAAGAAAGTGAACTTCTCCTTTGGAGCTCATCTGCCGTTCAAGCCACAGCTCCACGGTAGGACAGTGGTACCTGTCTTCATACCACTTCGGCCAGATGTTCCGTCCGTCATTGAATGTGTATCCCCTCATTTCAGTTCCTATACCCCTTTTAAGGCTAGGACTGATGTGTCCAGCTCCAGGAGAAGAAAGTGAGGCTCTGACCACCCATGAAAACTCAGGGGTGTTTGCCTGGGCTCCTGGTTCCCACGTCTCCTAATTCCCCCCCTCCTAGGCCTGCAAAGCCCTTTGCCCTGGGCTGCACCTTGCCATCAGCACCCCTTGCTTTGACCTGGGCAGCCTGGCACCCCCTGAGCTGAGGCCTTCACAGAAGGAGTGAAGTGAAGTCCAGGAGTCCCTTCACAGAGCCATTGCAGCTCCTAGAGAAGATGCTGGCCCGTGACCCTTTGTCCCGGTTGCCACCCCAGCTGGGACTCTGGGTTCCCGGGAGGTGGCCCTGCCAGGGCCAGCATCCCACATGCCCTACTCTCCACATTCTGGTTCTTGGTGGGGTGGAGAATCCTGCTTTGTGGTTTGAATTTCCACTCTCCGCTCCCCAG
The DNA here is from genome assembly GCF_020171115.1 of Neogale vison. NCBI lineage: Eukaryota > Metazoa > Chordata > Mammalia > Carnivora > Mustelidae > Neogale > Neogale vison. Next base: position 12,019,114 of record NC_058102.1, on the reverse strand, counting down.
GCCAGGAGCCCCACTGTGGGTCTGGGCAGCCTAGCATCCTTGTACAGAAGGCACATCATTTGGAGCTTGAAACACAGTCATCGGCTGCAGATTTTGGCTTCTCAACTCAGCTGCGAGCTTTTCAGGGTGGGAGCTAAGTTTGAGGCGCTCATAGACCGCTCTTAACCCCGGGAGGGGGGTACTTGCTGGTCCCATCTGTTCTCTCAGAGATGGGGGGGGCTGGATTCCTGTGGCTGCCCAAAGGAATGGCCACAGCTTGGGGGCTTAGAACAGCAGAAGCGTACCCTCTCACAGATGCAGAGGCCCCGAGTCTGAAACCAAAGTGTGGGTAGGCTGGTTTTCTGTAGACTCTGTTGCCTGCCTACCTCTCCTACCTGCCAGCTGTGGCCAGCCACCGTTTGCTCTGGGGCTCTGTCCCTCAGATCTTTGCCTGTGTCTTCAGGCCGCCTTCCCCTTGTGTGTATTTGCGTCTTCTCCTGTCCTTTTAAGGACGCTGTCATTGGGTTCAGGGCCCACCTTAAATCTAGTATGATCTCCTCCGGCGATCCTTCACTTAATTACTTTGGCAAAGATCCTATTTCCAAATAAGGTCACGTTCACAGGTACTGAGCTTAGGACTTGGACCTGTCTTTCTGGGATCACGAGTCAACCCACGGCTGATGGAGAAATGCAGGCGCAGAGGGAAAGGGGTTCGCTCCAGGATCCCATGGGACCTTAAAGCAGCCAGGGACCTGCCTGTTCTCCTGACACTGGCCAGAGCTCTGGCCCAGCCCACAGTCTGTCCTGGGTTCCCAGGATTCTCTGGGAAAGTCTTCAGTGAAAAACCATCTGGAGACTGTCTGGGCTCCGGGGGAGCCTGCCCTTTCCTGTGCGGAATGGCCGAGAATACGATCATGGGAGGGAGTTTCCTCTCCTGGTTGGCTCTATGCCTGGGGCCTGGGCTGGGGCCTCTTCCCCCACTCTGGGTAAGAGGCTACGTGCTGCCTGCTTGTGCTGTCCCTTCTCCTGTCCCCTTCTCTGCAGAGACCAGAGGCGGCTCTGGTCACTACGGGGAGGGCAAGAGGAACGAGTTTCCCCCTGAGGCTTTCTTTCCAGGCAATGCTTCCTGCTGTCCTTGGGAACAGCCAGGGAACCTTGGATGGGATTTAAACTGATGCATCCAACTGTAAATCCTCAGGCCTCAGAGGCTGCAGAGAATAATGGTTAGGATTCTGGCTTTAGGGCCGCCTGGGTGGCTCAGTTGGTTAAGACTTCGGCTCAGGTCGTGATCTCAGGGTCCTGGGATCGAGCCCTGTAGTGGGCTCCCTGCTCAGCAGGGAGTCTGCTTCTCCCCTGGGCCTCCTCCGTTCATGCTCTCATTCTCTCTCTCTGTCTCCCAAATAAATACAATCTTAAAAAAAAAAAAAAAAATTCTGTCCTCAGAACCCAGACAGCCTCGCTCAGGCCCCAGCTCTGTCATTTGCTGAATCTGTGGCCTTGGGGACATCACTGACTTCTCTAAGTCTCTGTGTTCTCATTGGTAAAACAGGGACAACAGCAGACTGACCCTACTGCAGTTATTAAAAAGATTAACCTAAGCACAGAAAGCCATTATCACAGAGCGCGTAGGAAGGGGAGGAGAGATGGCCATTGTCATTGCCTGTAAACTATGGGTGTCATTGACACAGCTCAGGCTAAGGGAAAAGTCAAATGTCTGCTGTGATCAAATTATTATGACTTCTAGCCCCCAGCTCTTCCTTGCTGGAAGTTTCTCTCCTCTTCCCAGGTGTCACAGGAGCCCCAGGCTCTTGCTTTTCTGTGCAAATTAGAATTCAGGTCCTCCTGTAGCCAATGACCAGGAGCCATTTGAGTCAATCCAGGTTTTAAGAACTTCTAAGAGAAAAAGGGGGACAGAGTCATGGCCAGTCTGATGTCACATACATTCAGGCCTGGTCGGGACCCAAGAGGCAAACGAGAACCTTAGATTGGTCTCTAGTACCTGTGGCTGAGACAGAATCCTGGGGTCTGCCCTCTTCTTATAATGTGGGACCCCCCATCCCAGGGCGGCCAGATCTGGGAGTCAAGCTGCCGGGGCTAAGGCTTTGGCGGTCTGGTCTCCTCGTGGGCATCAGGTTTATGGTGCTGATCGTGGCCATGGGGATTGCCCCCGCTCTCCTGGAAGACCTTGGGGCTGCCCAGCAAATCTGCCCACCCCCTGGCCAGCAACCCTTGTGTTCTGCATAGCCCAGGATGAGATGTGAGTTTGGGTTGTTACGTGTCAAACCAAATACTCACTTTCTTTCCCGTGGAATTTTACCATCTAGAACGAGGATCCAGAACCCGAGACATCGGGCTGTGTGGGATATCCCGGCAGCCGGGGTTGGTCTTCTCTGGGCAGAACCATGGGCCTCTTTCTGCCAGCGCTTCCTGAGAACCACACTGGACAGGACCCACAGACAGGAAGAGTGAGCAGCGTTATCCGTACTGATGGGGTCACAGGGACTTCAAGGTATGTGGAGGGGTGGTCTTGGGGCATAGCAGGGGGCAACAGCTAAATTAAATTCCTTCTGGCCCCTCTGGCCCCTCCCAGCTCTGCATCTCTGCCACCACTTCCCACGAGCCCGCCCTCCTGCCTCAAAATGTGCCTTTTGCCCAGGGACTGAGTCGAGTCCTGTGCCAGGCCTATCCTAATTTCTCTGGAGTTCTGGCAAAAAAACACATTCTACCTCTCTCCAGATTGGAGCCTCACATACTGTGGGCTGTGGAATTTAGGTTGTGTGGGGCCAACAAGGGTTCACGGTGCCAGGAGGGAATGGCCAAGGAGAAAACAAGACAAAGGTCAGTCCCTGCCCCGGTGCCTCCCAGTGGTGGGTATGCAAATGGACACCTTTGCAGTCCACCTCATGAGATAGCCAGGGAGAAACCAAGTCTCATTTTGTGTGGATGGCCTTCTTGGGTGCAAGTGGGGGTCTGGAAAGATCCACGGGAGAGAATAAGGCTTGGATCCAAAGCCATAGTCAAGGACGCAAAATGATGGAGGTTTTTCAGTCCCCAGGATCTCCGAATCATGGAACGTTAGGTTCTAAGAATCACGGAGTTGCAGCCAAGAAAAGGACCCTAGCTCACCCAGTGGGATTTCCTCATTTTACAGATGTGGGCAGGGAGCTGGCGATTTCAGGGCAAGCCTCATTCCTAAAGGATGAGCTCCTCCCTGTGGAAGACACTCCCTGTGAGGTCACAGGGGATCCCTCAGCCCTCGACCCCCAAGCCCCCTGGCCAGTCCCTAGAGCCAACTTGCCCACCTATGCAGGGGAAGAGGGACGCCCACAGCCACAGCAGGAAGCGAGCCGACCTGAGTCTGTTGGCCTCCATCCAGGCTCCGGTGGCCTCCGGATTTGTATCCTTGGCCCTCGCAGGGCTTCCTGGAGCCACCCCCAGCAGTTCCTTGGATACATAAATAAAGACTCTGGGTAAGATGTCACCACCCCCGATCAAGCAAGAAGGCAAGTTTTGTGGCCAGAGAGACTGCCCTTCTGTAAACAACTTGGAAACACTGGCCACCAGCTGTCTTTTCCAGAAGCCCACGTCTGGAGAGGTTAGCAGACATCTGACATGGTCAGTTCCATTGCAGCAGAATGGGGGGTGGTGGGCTCAGCCAGGGATCTGCAGACCCACAGGATGATGCCCAGATCCCACCCCCGACCCTCTTGGAGCATCAGCTACTGGGCAAACTAATGCTTTACAAGATGCTATCCGGGCGGTCCCCGGGCCAGATCAACAGCAGTCCCGCTTCGGGACCTGACCCCATCGTAGAGAACAGTCATGAGCTGACTCATCCACAAGAACACCCCCTTTTTGGGGCCTCGTTTCTTCCTCCCTCCAATCTCACGGCTCCAGGGAGAACTTCCAGAAACAGTCTGCTGCTTTTGCTATGGGGCAGGGGATGGGACCCGGGCTGGGGAATCCAAGAACCCCATTGCCCCGGCCACAAGGAACCAGCGGGACGTGGGACACAAAGAATCTTCTTACTTCATCTGGAGGGGGAGATGCCCTTACATCCACAGTCCTGGAACCAGGAGGCCGGGAGTTGGAATAGGCACAACGTTCTGTTCTCTCTGCTACAAGAAAAACCTACCTATACTGGGACTGAATGAGGCTGGTACCCCGGAAGAAACACAGAGCTGGGGAAAAGGAAAGACGGAGAGAGAGAGAGAGAGAGCTATGACCATGATGAGGTCCCTAATCTCAGGACATAAGGTTCAGGAGCGGCCTGAAACCTGTAGATTTCCCTTTGGTTTCATGAGCTCGATCAGCAGCTCGCGTTCTAGCTACCTGCACATGGCAGTCCGGAACGCACACACAAGCCCGGGATGAAAGGTGTATGATTTTCATGAAACAATGTTTATACCATTATTAGGTATGATACATTCTTTTTTTTTTTTTTTTTACAAAAAAGATTTTACTTATTTATTTGAGAGCGTGAACATGAGCTGGGAGGAGTGGCAGAGGGAGAAGCAGAAGCAGGCTCCCCGCTGAGCAGAGAGCCTGAGGCGGGGCTCCATCCCAGGACCCTGATATCATGCCCTGTGCGGAAGGCAGACGCTTCACCAACTGAGCCACCCTGGTGCCCCTGAATGATACATTCTGATACTTCTATTCTATCCCATGCCATTTGCTTTTCCTACCAGTGGAGACCCACTAACTTTATCTCCTGACATATTCAAGGTTGTGATCTATAGTAGAAAAACCACCAAACAAACAAAACCCAAAAAACCCACCAAGCTTGGTCAGTAGCCTTCCAATAAATCCATTGTTTTTGCCAAAGCTAGTTCAAGTTGGGTTTGTCAATTGCAACCCCCAAAATATGCTGCTGGAATTCACCCCTTGCACGCTCTTGGCCTCCTATCCAGCCTTGTGCCCCCCACGCCAGACCAGGCCACTGTGAGGAATACAGTCTGCGTCTATATATTCCTCTGTGGAAGGGTGCCGCGGGCTCCTGGGATGGGCGTTAGCGGCAGGAGAACAGGGATGCATGCAGACCTCGATTCTAACACCAACCCTGGCACTTAGTGGTGTCAGACACTGTGCCCTTGGGTAAGGTGCCCAGACCCACAAGCCTCAGTCTGGAAACTGAATATAAATTGGGCTTATATTCCCTGCCTCTTAGATGGACTATGTGGACAGAATTAGTTCATGTGTGAAACTCTCTGTGATATTGTGATTTATAATAAGAAACATATTTTAGGGGTACCTGGGTGGCTCAATCAGTTAAACATCTGTCTCCAGCTCAGGTCACAATCTCAGGGTCCTGAGATCGAGCCCCACATCGGGCTCCCTGCTCGGTGGGAAGTCTGCTTCTTCCTCTCCCCCTGCTGCTCCCTCTGCTTGGATTCTCTTGCTCAAACACATTCTCTCAAATAAATAAATAAATAAAAATCTTTTTAAAAAAAAAAACAAAAAACATATCTTGGGGGTGCCTGGATGGCTCAATCAGTTAAGCACCAGATTCTTGGCTTAGACTCAGGTCATAATCTCAGGGTTGTGAGATCGAGTCCAGTGTCAGGTTCTGTATTCAGCCCGAGTCTGCTTGAGATTCTCCCTCTCCCCCTCTATCCCTCCTTTACCCTCTCAAATAAATAAATAAATCTTAAAAAAAAAAAAAAAAGGAAACGGATTTTTGGTCTTCAACTCCAATCTGGGCACAGAATTCCTAAATCCCAATGAAGGTGTCTTTTGCTAAGTTCATAAGGTGATTTTTAGAATTCTCCTACATCACCTGAAAACGGGGGCTGGTTTCCAGTGGAGCCAACTATGTGATTAGAGGGTTGGAACTCTCAGTATTCCCCGTTACCGGGGGATGAGAGAGGGAAAGAGGCTGGAGATTTGAGTTTGATTCCCCGTGGCCAATGATTTACTCAGTCATGCCTATGGAGTGAAGCCTGAAGTTCCTGACATCAAGCCCCACATCAGGTTCCCTGCTTAGTGGGAAGTCTTCTTCTCCCTCTCACTGGAGAGGGCACAGAAGCTCCACACCTTTGTCCCAGACCTAGCCCTGTGCCTGTCTTCCGTCCATCTGTTCCTGACTTCGATCCTTTTGTGACAATCTGGCATTCTAAGTTTGTGAGCCCCTTCCCAAATTAACTGAACCCAAGGAGGAGGTCATGGGGACCTCTGATCTATAGTCACTAGGTCAGAAACACAGGTGACAGCCTGGACTTGCGGGCTCCGTCTGCAGGTGGGGGAGGGGCACATTTACAGGACTGAGCCTCTAACCTGCGGATCTGATGCCATCTCTGGGGAGACAGTATCAGAGCTGAATTAAATTGCAGTCAGTCATCTCTCTGGTATCAGAGACTTGTTTGCTGGTGTGGGGAAGTGCACATGTAGGAAGCAGGTGCAGAATTGTACGCTCCAGGCACAGGGATCCAGTGCAATGTTCTGCACTTGGCAGTTCCCATCCCTCCAAGCCCACAATCACAGAAATCTGGATTTCTCATGCGGGGTAGGAGAAGGAGGGGAATGTGCCCCTAAGAGCATCTTAAAATATCCCATGAAGGTGAGTCCAGTGTGTGTAACAAAGCGGTAGCAGTGACATGTGTACCTGGTGATGGTCTTCCCATTGTCAAGGTGAACTCACTGGACCCTTGCAGGACCCGGGAGAGGGTGCTGGAGGGGAATGAGGACAAGCAGGAAGGACCGGGTTCAGTGCTCTCTGCCCTTTGATTGCTGCCTCTCTGCTCCCTTCCACTGAGGCCCTGGGGCTTCCAGGGCTGATTGCAAGGGACAGGAAGGGAACTTTCACTGCATTTGGCAAATTGTGCTCCCCAGGCACACAAGGAGGGAAGAGATTCCCAGAATCCAGGAATTTCAGGGTCAGGGTGTTCCTTTGGCCCTTTCTCCCCAGCACATGGCGGTCGCTTTCTGAGCTAAGGTTGCCCAAGGATCACAAGATCCCTTTCGGGCTATGAGTCCTGGAGCTGTGGTTTAGGATTTTTCCAACAGTGGCCCTAAAGCGCCCTGCTCTGAGGGTCCCAGCTGGATGTAGTTGTGCCGGTGTCCCTACTGCCAGGCACCTTGGGGGTGGGGGGGTGCCTGTCAGCTGCTTGGCTGTCTTCCGTGTGCAATCCTGGGGGCCTCCCTGGCAGCTCTAGGAAGGAAGAGAGAGTGCCTGTCTGCAGCTCGGGGCCCCACTGAACGAGGCACCCAGGAGCAGAGAAGAGCAAGTCCTGCAGGAGAGTTCTACACAAAATCAACATCATAGTCACTTCCAAGGGCACAGCTCAGTGGCAGTGAGTACATTCACGTGGTCTTGCCGCCATCACCACCTCCTCCCCCCGCCTCGACACACACACACAACATCCACCCCAGGGAGCTTTTCATCTTGCAAAACTGAAAGACATGGTGTCCCCATTAAACACTAAATTCCTATTCCTTCCATCCCCCAGCCCGACAACCACCATCCTCCTCTTGGTCTCCGTGAGTCTGGATCTCATCCAAGTGGGATCAGAGCTTAGTTGTCCTTTTGTAGCCGGTTTCTTTCACCACACGTAGAGCTTCCCAGGCTGATCTGTGGCGGAGCAGGTGTCAGAGTTTCCTTCCCTTTGAAGGTTGACCAGTCGTCCGGCCAGTGTGTTGACTATATTGTATGTAAAACAAGCATATTTCAGTACACACTTATCTCATTTTGTTTATCTGGGTGGCATCTACCTTCTCACTATTGTGAATATTCTACCAGAGAGAAGGTAGATGCACATATCTCTGAGACTCGGCTTCTAATTCTTTTGCATCTATAACCGGAAGTGGCATTGCTGGATTATATGGTAATTTCAGTTTTAGGTTTTGAGGAACCCCATCCTGTTTTCTGCATGGGTGGGGCCATTTTACTTTCCCACCAGCACCACACAAGGGTTCCAGTCTCCCTACATCCTTGCTAACACTTGTTTTCTAAAAAAATTTTCTTGAAGGTTTTACTTATTTATTTGAGCGTGCACTTGTGAGAGAGAAGACGAGCAGGGGTGGGAGAGGGGTAGAGCAAAAGGGAGAAGGAGACTCCCACTGCGCAGGGAGCCCCATGCAGGACTGGATCTCAGGACCCCAGGATCATGACCTGAGCTGATGGCAAACGCTTAACCGACTGAGCCCCCAAGGTGTTCCTGAAATTTTTTTAATAATCGCCATCTTAACAGGTATAAGGGGGCAGGATCCTGTGGTGATGGGGAACTCAGCTGTTCGCCTGCTCATCTGCAGGAACCGACATGCCGGGGACTGCAGAGGGAGTAGGGTGGACTTCTGTCTCGCAGGATCCTTGCAAGCAACAGCCCATGCGCTCTTTCTTCCAATAACCAAAGTGCAGAGCCCAGGAACCACTGGGTGGGGGAAAAGGGGCACCGTCTGTCCCGAAATGTGGCTTCCCATCCCATGACTTGAGGCTCTACGTGTCCAGAGGTTTTGATATTCCTCCAAAGGGGGAATACGGTCACCAGTTTACTTAGTAATTGTTCAGCTCAAGCTGAAAATGTGAGCTGGCCTTTCCAACAGCACATGTGGATTTATCAAGCTATCATTAACATACCATACATTCCACCCATCAAAAGGACACATTAGTGGTTTTTAGTACATTCCTAGAGTTGGGCAACCACTAGAAGTGTCTCCAGAACATCTTTTTTAAAAAGATTTTATTTACTTATTTGACAGACAAGAGATCACAAGTAGGCAGAGAGACAAGCAGCGGGGGTGGGGGGGGGGTGGAGCAGGTTGCCCGCTGAGCAGAGAGCCCGATGTGGGGCTCAATCCCAGGACCCTTAGATCATGATCTGAGCTGAAGGCAGAGGCTCAACCCACTGAGCCACCCAGGCACCCATCTCCAGAACATCGTCATCACCTCCAAAAGAAACCCCACGGCCATGAGCAATCACTCGCCATTCCTCCCTCCCCCTGGGGTCCCTGGAAGCCAGCATTATCCTTTCTGTCTCTGGGCACTTGCCTACTCCGGAAACACCATATAAACGGAATCACACTCTGTGTGGTCCTCTGTGCCTGGCTGCTGTCACTCAGCATGACCTCAGGGTCCATCCATGTCGTGATGTATGCCAGGGACCTGATCCTTTGGTATTGCCAGAGGAATATTCCATTGTACGGATGGAGAACATATGTTGTGGAGCCATTCACGAGGTGATGGGCACTGGGCTGTTTGCACTCTTTGACTGTTATGAATAATGCTCTGTGAACATTCATGCCCAAGTTTGGGATACATATTTTCATTTCTCTTGGGTGTATACCTGGGATTGAAATTGTTGGATTATATGGTACTTCTATGTTTGTCTTTTTTTTGGATCCAGAAGAAGATGGATTTACTTAACAAAATCCTAACTTTTCAGACCGATATCCATTTTTCTGACTTTTTAAAAATCAAAGTGAAATACATAGGACATAGAATTAGCTAATTTTTAAAAAAATGTATTTATTTATTTTAGTGTGTGTGTGTCTTGGTGGGGGGAACAGAGGAAGAGGAAGAGGGAGAATCCCAAGAAGACACCCGCTGAGAGCAGACCCCAATATGGGGCTCGATCTTACAACTCATTAGATCGTGACCTGAGCCAAAATCCTAAGTAAGACACTCAACTGACGGAGCCACCCAGGTGCCCCTGAATTAGGTATTTTAAAGCAAACAATTCAGTGTTTAGTACATTTGTTTTGGGGGGGGGGTTGAAAAGATTTTATTTATTTATTTATTTGACAGAGAAAGAGAGAGAGAGAGAAAGAGCACCAGCAGGAGAAGCAGCAGGCAGAGGGAGAGGGAGAAGAAGGCTTCCCCCCAAAATTCGCTTCTCAGTTTTTGGCTAAGATCGAGTGTAGGCTTCCCCCCAAAGCAGGGAGCCTGATGTGGGACTCGATCCCAGGATCCTGGGATCATGACCTGAGCTGAAGACAGACGCTTTACTGACTGGGCCATCCAGGTGCTCCAGGGTTTAGTACATTCGTAATGGGGTGCAACCATCACTTCTCCCTGGTTCCCGAATGTTTTCATCACCCCCAAAAGAAACCCCATGCCCATTAAGTGGTTACTCCCAAGCCCTCTCCCTCTGGTCTCCCTGGCAACCACCAGCCTGCTTTGCATTTCTATAAACTTAGCTGTTTTAGGTATTTCACGGAAAAGGAATCATGCAACATGTGGCCTTTGGTGCCTGGTTTCCTTCATTTAGCAGCAGAAGATGTTTGGGGGTTCATTTATATTATAGCATGTGTTGGTATTTTATTCCTTTTTATGGTGAATGATATTCCATTGTATGTATATGCCATGATTAATGCGTCTACTCACCCACTGATGGCATTTTACCTTTTTGAGGGACTCTAGACTGTTTGGGGGGACTGTTGTTGACAAAGGTGGTTGACTGTGTTCATCAAAGGAAGCAGGACCATTGCTAACATGCCCTGGGTGCTGTGGGGAGGGGGGTACATGCCCGCTTGCCCTACCATGGCTAGGGGGAAGCTGCTGGAAGGCTACCTCCCCCCGTCCCCGATTCCGGGACATGAGAAGCTTAGGGTCTGCCCTTCGGAAAGGACTCCAACTTGGTGAGGAGCTGGCTGAAGACAAGGGGATAAAACAATGGGTAATTAGGAGGAAAGTCACAAATACCCACCATGACCTTGAGCTAGTTCTTGTGAAGCCCTTGGAACAGCATCTGGCACACTGCAAGTGCTCGGTAAATTCAAGCTGTAATGATCACTGCCATCATTTTTACTATTTTTGAAGCTGGCAACAATATCATGAATGCCAGTTTCATAAAGATTATCACCCAAAGATTGCAACCCCCTGCTTGATATGTCAGCATGATTTTTCAGAATTTTTCTTCCCTCTCCTCATTCCTTTTATTATCTACTAGGGGTGGTTAGATTTACCGCTGAGGTCATAGGCTGGAGAATGTCGATAAGGGTTGTGATAGAATGAAAGAAGCCCAGAAACCCTGGGTCCATTGGGTAGATCATTGCCAGCAGATACAACCCCTGGATGTGACTTCTGGTACAGCTCTTGGGGAGAAGCAGTGACATCCAGAGCTCTATCTGGATTGTCCCATCTCATAAGGACTTCTTTAGTCCTAAACCTGGAGGGAGGGTGTGTGGGGGGTGTGCGGGGAGCACAGTGCAAAGGTTGGGATACAGAGGACACCTGTTGCTTTTGCCTGTCCAGCATCCTTTCTTGGCCGATTCTAGGAACAGCGCCCCCTTCCTTTGGGTAACTGCCTCTGCTCTACCGCATAGGGTTCTGGTGGGCACACTGACCAAAAAGCACACTAACTGTACCTCCCAGCCTGTAGAGCCCAAGTGTCTATGCCCCCGACTCCAGATTCCCGGGTTGGAATCCTACACCCCATGAGATAGTATTTGGAGGTGGGGCCTTTGGAAGGTGAACAGGTCACGAGAGTAGACACTTCAGCAGCGGGATGGGTACCCTTCTAAGAGACCCCCCCACACAGCTCCCTGGTCTCTTCCACAGGTGAGTGCAGGAGAAGTCAGCAGTGTGCAACCCCGCAGTGGGTCCTCACCAGAACCCGCCCTTGCTGGTGTCGGGAGCTCGGACTTCTGACCTCCACGATGGTGAGAAATTAGTGTCTGTTGTTGACAAGCCGTCCGGTCTGCAGTGTTTTGCTATAGCAACCCCCGAAGGACCAAACCACGCCCCAAAACACACCCGGTGACCTCCGCTGGGCCAACCAGTTTCTCTCAAAGGATCACAATGGACGAGAAGGGGCAGGTGGCTGAGTTGCGACGGATCGAGCCTCCTGAGGTGTCCTCCTGGGGGTGGGTTGCTGGCGGCCTGCTCCCTGTCCTCTCCTAGGCCTGCTGGGTCCGCCGCACCTCTGAAGCTGGAGCTGCCTCGGGGGTGTTCCAGAACATTCTTAAGTTACATTAGCCTGAATCAATCTCTAGGGCTTGTGTTAGAAAAACTTAATCAAACCACAGCTCCAGGCAGCCCAGAAGTGTCTGGCTGTCAGCTCCCTAATTCTCCAGCACCAGGGACCGGAGCCAGGTCCCCAGTGGGCCCGGCAACCTACAGGGCCTGATTCCGAACATCAGACTGACTAACTGGCTGGCTTTCCTACCATCCTCATTCAGGTCACAAAAGGGAGGCGCTGGCTGGTGTGTTTGGTAACAGAAACTCTCCAAGCCTTTGACGAGAGCATGTATAGTTCCCTTGAACTGTGTGATGTCTCCCTCCCCAACCCCCTTGGCTGCCAATCTCTCAAGGAATAACAAAGAACAAGAAATCATCAGGATGTTGGGGTCAGGGGGTGCAGACCTGGCCTTAGAGAAGTCCCTACAGAAAGGGGATGTGGGACTGGGAGAGCAACAGGCGGAAGGGGGGACAGGAGCATCAAGGCAAGGGTTCGTGTCTCAGGTGCAGCTCCTCCCCAGGACGGTCACACTCTGGCAGAAGTGGAAAGAAAAGTCTGTGAGGGGGGGTGGGGAAGGAGGCAGCTGGGAGCAGAGAAGCCTAGGGCAGAAGCCGGAGCCAGAGAAGGCCCTGTGGTGTGTGTTTGGGTCAAAAAAAGGGCTTGACCACCTCCTCCCCTACCCTCGGGCCTCCCCAGCTCATTATCTGCACACACACCGCCCCCCCCGCAGGTCCCCAAGGGCCTGAACAAGTCCTGCAACGTGGATGTGGGCCCAGGGCGTGGGCCCCTCACTTGCTCCCTGGGCGCGTGGGCAGGAGGCGGATGTGGCTGAAACCAGAGCCCAGGGGCCACCACCAAGCCAGCAGCCAGCTAGATGGTCTTTCCCAGCCTGAGGCAGCTGCCACCCTGTGGGGCGGTGGGACACAGGAAGCCCTAATGGCCGGTTCAGGTCCGAATTTGCCTGAACATTCACCCGCTGAATAGCCAACTTTGCCCAAAACGGTGTCTTTGAAATCACAAGAGACAGAGGGAGCTTCGGGTGAGTTTGTAGTCAGCAGGGTCGGGGCCCCTGAAGAAGGGGAGGTGAGGTTTACAAAATGAAGTCACTTGGCTGGGTGACAAACCGCATGTTTTCTGTGTCACCCCAGAAGCGGCATGTCCTGCACGTAACATTATTTTGCTCTCCCCGCGCCTCTTGGGGGTCTTGCATCACCAGCCCTGCTATGGTAAACACCACCCTGGTCCAGTGGCCAGCCTGGTCCCCGAGGAGGACCCCTGGTCCCCAGGGAAGCCTCGGCATCTGGGTCCATTGCCAGGAAAAGCCTCTGTCAAGAGTGCAGGAGGCCAGGATTCCATGGTGCCTCAGGCCCCTCCAAGTCCCAGCTCAGCAGTCCGCCCCTCATTCCTCCTCCCTGCCCGGAGGGTCCCTGCAGAGCCGGGAAGGCGAGGGTCCCTGCAGAGCCAGGGATGGCTGGCTGGGCCACCCCGTCTGCCACCAGCAGCCCCCAGTGTGGCCTCTGGAAGAGGGTGGGGGAGGGCTGGGGAGACAACCCAGGTCTTCTTGCCTTATCAGCATGACCAAATGACACGGCCCCCCACAAACACACACACGCGGAGACACAGATCTCGGCACAAGACGGTGCGGTAGGTCATTCCCACAGATCCAGAGGCCAGAACTGGGTCTGCCGTTTCCTAGCTGTGTGGCCCCAGGGGAGCCACTGACATCCACGCCCTGGGGTCTCAGTTTCCCCAGCTGTAATGCAGGAGAGTCACGACCACAGTCCTGTATCTCAAACCTTTGGGGCCCGTTGTGTTTCAGAGTTGCCCATGGTTTGGATTCAGAGGAAGGTTTCAGAAAGGCTTCTCAACCCCCTTGCCGCCCTGATCGGTCACATGCTACTATTTCTCCAGGAAGCCACGAATATGCAAATGAAGCGGGAGACTCAAAAACCATGTCTTTACCACCCCTCCCCCACCCCGGGGGGTCAGGGTCAGGTCCCTCCACCACCCAAATTACGAAAACACGTCTCGGTCTTCCGCGACTTCGGCAATTCACAGTTACAGGTTCGAGACATCAGCCCTGGCCCATCCCCCAGCTCGGAAGGCAGGAGAACGATGTGACAGCACCCACAACGGCCACTGGTGACGCCTTGGGGCTCCTCCCCACAGCTCGGGGCCGCAAGAGCTGTTTTTTTGTTTTTCCCCCGCAAGAGCTGTTTTGATACCCATTTCACAGCTGCCGAGTCGAGGCCAAGGGCCGGTGAGGAACAGGTCGCCGGGGACCGAGTCCTCGCCTTGCTGGCCCACTGTCTTTGCGCCTGGCACACGGTGAGGACAGAGCAACGGGGAGCTGGGGCCTCTGCCTACGGTTTCACCGCTTTCCTTCACTACAAGGGCTAGAAGAGAAGGAGGCAAACAAGGAAAACAAAAGTGAAAACCATTTCTCTGCAAGCCCTGCTCTTGCAGGAAGTGTTGTTTCAGTTTGTGTCATTTCTCTGCCCACAAAGCACACATCCAAGTTCTCAGCTGACTGAGAAGAGGCCAAGTAGAGGCTCCGGCTTTCCCCCGAGGTGGGGGAGCCTGCTGGAAACCCAGCAGAACCTGCTGGAGACTGCGCCGCACATCGGTCCCCCTGCAGCACCCCGCCAGACCAGAGGCCCCGGAGAGGTGAGGACAGAGCGTGGGGTGGGGATCCTTCTCCCCCTGGGCCCCCGAGGCCTCAGCGAGACAGCCTGGCGGCGGCGGAGGGGGGCTATAGGCACTTGGCTGGGGACAAAGATCTGGGACCAGGGCCACCGGGACCCACGTCCCGGTCCTGCCAGGGCTCCGGCCTCGGGAAAGGCCTGAAGCTCAACTTTTTTGATCGTAAATCAGAGTAGGACTCGCTGCTCCTGGGCTGTTTGAAGTTTAAACGGAAACAAGATTACGAAAGGGATAGGACAGACCAGAATACATCTCCCCTCTGCCAGAACCAGAGCTAGACCAGAGGGCCGGCCCCCAGAGTGTAGGAGTCCGCGCTGGTGACCCGTGTTTCCCGTGAGGGTCATCCATGGCTAAAGAAAGAGGCTGAGTGACTTGTTTCCAAAGTGCAAAGACAACCAGCAGGGTTCCCGGGACTGTAGGTTTATTAGGGGGAAGGGAGAATGCTTCCCTGCTGTATCTGCGTGTTTTGCCGTTTCTTTTCTTTTCTTTTCTTTTAATAGACTTCATATTTTATTTATTTTTTTAAGATTTTATTTATTTATTTGAGAGAGAGCAAGAATGAGAGAGAGAGAGCATGAGAAGGCGGAGGGTCAGAGGGAGAAGCAGACTCCCTGCTGAGCAGGGAACCCTATTCGGGATTCGATTCCGAGACTCCAGACTGCCAAAGGCAGTCACTTAACCAACTGAACCACCCAGGCACCCCTAGACTTCATATTTTAGAATTGTTTTAGATCTACAGCAAAAGTGAGGGGAAAGTACAAATTTCCCATACACACCCTGGCTCCTTCTCCCCCACTATGCACAGCTCCCCCCATCAACATCCCAGACCAGAGCGGGACACATGTCAGAGCTGGTGAGCTTCCACTGACACACCATTATATCCCAGAGTCCATAGTTTCACTGGGCTTCTCTCTCGGTGCTGTGTACTTTATGGGTGTGGGCGAATGAATAATGACGTGGTCCATCCACCATTACAGAATCTGGAAGAGTCGTCTCCTGACCTAAAAATCCTCCGTGCTCTATTAACCACTCCCTCCCCCCAGCTCCAGTCAACCACGGCTCTTTTTATTGTCCCCAGAATTATGCCTTTCCAGAATGCCCCATTGGTGGAATCCCACAGAACGTAGCTTTTTCAGGCTGGCTACTTTCACTTAGTCGTATGCATTTAAGGTTCCCCCAGGTCTTTCCACGGCTTGATAGCTCCTTTCTTACCGTGCTGGGTAATACTCCTCAATCTGGAAGAGCCACTGTTTGCTTACTCACTACTCAAAGATATCTTGGTGCTCTCCAAGTTTTGGCAATTACGAATATAGTTGCTATAAATACCTACGAGCAGATTTTTGTGTGGACACAAGTTTTCAAGTCCTTTGGGTAAATACCAAGGAATGTGATTGCTGGACCACATGGTCAGGGTATGTTTAGTTTCCTAAGAAATTCGCAACTGTCTTTCAAAGTGTCTTTGCCTTCTCGCCAGCAATCCCTGAGGGTTCCTGTCACTCCGTATCTATCCTCACCAGCATCTAGGGTTGTGATGTTCTGGATTTTAGCCATTCCAATAGGTGGATGCTATGGTATTTTCACATTTTCATTTCGAGATAATGGTATATTCACATGCAGTTGTAAGAAATAATACAGGGAGAAGCTATGTAACCCCTTTACTCGGATTCCCTGGTGTAAGGTTTTGCAACATTGTCCTAGGGTATCACAACTGGGAAATTGACATTGATACAAACCACCAACTCATTCAGAGTCCACCAGCTTGACTCCCACTGGAGTGTGTGTGTGTGTGTGTGTGTGTGTATGTATGTGTGTATTTAGTTCTAGGCAATTTCCTCCCATGTGTGTATGTGTGTATGTATGTGTGTATTTAGTTCTAGGCAATTTCCTCCCATGTATAGATTTGTGTGGTTAACGTGAGAATTAAGATGCCCAACAATCTCACCATATAGAGCCCTTAACCTACCCTTCATAGACACGGCTACCTTTCTGGGCTGCTCTGACTTTGCCTATTCTAGTTTTAACTTTTCTGGGTCACTGTGCTTCAGATCTATTTCCTGTAAGCCATGTATGTGGTTGGTTTTGCTTTCTAAATGGCTATCTGGGTCTTTTCCTTTCGATAGAGGATATTTATCCTGTTTATACTTGCAGAAAGTGTAGGACCTCCTGCATTTATTTATTGGGGTTAGTATTTTCCTCAACATTTATTTATTTATTTATTTATTTATTTATTTGGGGTTGGCATTTTCCTAGCTAGTTCACAGAGAAGGAAAAAGAAACAGAGCAGCGAGTTAATTTTCTTGAAATTTCAGAATTGGTAAGTGGCAGAGGGGAGCTTCAAATCCCCTTTACCACACTGTCTCTATATTCACGATAGGTCGGTTTCCTCCTCTGGAAGGTTAAAACAATGGCTCTTCCCAGCCAGACTCCCTGTTCTTCGGATACGGAAAAGAGCAGAGATGCCCTTCTGAGCTTCACAGTAACAGAGACCCCTGAAATCTGCCCAGGTAAGCTTTCCTCCATCCCAGCCATTTTCATTAGAAGATAAAGCAGAATCCACGGATGTCTTTGTAAGAGAAAGATGGGAAGGAGAATACCTCCCAGAACATTTAAAAATGCAAAGATACACCAGATGTGGCTTCCAAAATATCAAATTCTTTGTTCTCCTTGTACGTCACCCACTGTTCCTTCTCCACTTCTTGCTGCTTTCTTGTCTTCTTCCTGGGCTTACCTGTCGGGGTACTCCGGACCTCAGTCATGGACCACACTTGACCTTTACCAGTACTTTCTTCCTAGGGTTCTTATGCAATTTCATGGCTTTAAGTACTTTCTGTACAGATGGCTCCCAGATTGAATCTCCCAGCCAGAACAGGGATCCTCTATCCAGCACCGCTTGGATGTCTAATGGGCATGTCCAACTTAACCCACCCCAAACTGAAGTCTGTTTCCTGCCCAGAAAACCTCGACCCTTCCCATCTCAGGAAATAAAATCTTCCCTGTAACAGTCTTTGATGCCCCAAATTTGACTCAGCCTGAAGTCATCCTGGCCTCTGCTCTCCCACGTCCCACATACCCTGAGGAATCCTGGGGCTTCCTGCAAACACAGTCTCTCTCATTACTCTGCCAGTCTCGTCCAAGCGGCTTTCCTCTCTTGCTCTAACCACCACAACAGCTTCTAACTGATCTCCTTGCTTCCTGTCTTGCAAATCTGGAGTCTTTTTTCCAATCATCTAAGTTAGATCAAAGCCACTGCTAGCCCATTCAGTGCCCTGGAGCTTAGTAGAAAAAGCCCACCCAGCCTGCAAGTGGATATGGCTCTGAGGTTACTTTCTTTACAACTGGGCACCTGGGTGGCTTAGTTGGTTGAGTGTCTGCCTTTGGCTCAGGTCATGATCCCAGGGCCCTGGGTTCAAGTCCTGCATCGGTCTCTCTACTCAGTGGGAAGTCTGCTTCGCCCTCTCCAACTCAAATAAATAAGTAAAATCTTTTTAAAAACGGATAGCAACTCTGTGCAAGCAAGCACGCACCCCCATCGAAGTGCTCATTTCTCTAGATAAGACGTAACACACCCCCCCATCCCTGGCCCCCAGGTCTCAACACTTGGCAAGCAGATGGATTTCAGACCCCACCTGTATGCGCTGGCAGGATTTTTTTGCAGTCCTCATACTATTCATAGAATATTAAAATGTCTGTTGGAATGTAATTTATACAAAGGGACCTCGTAAGTTGTTGCCTTGTTCTGTGAAATGATTTTTAATCAATATAATCAATTCATTCATAATAGTCAGTGACCAGAAACAACCCAAACATGTCAATCGACGGAAGAACAGATCAACAAATTGTAGTGTATTTGTTTATTTGAGAGAAAGAGAGAGGAGCCAAGGGCGAAGGGCAAGCAGACTCCCCACTGAGCTTGGAGCCCGACGTAGGGCTCGATCTCACCCCCCTGAGATCATGACCTGAGCTGAAATCAAGAGTCTGATGCTTAAGCGGCTGGGCCACCCAGGCACCCTGCAGTGTATTTATAGAATGAAATGCTCGATAGCAATCATTTTACAACCAGTGATACCCGCAACAGGAGCGAATTTCACACACATTAAGTTGAGTGACAGAGGCCAAACAAACAAATTACTCCACTTATATGAAGCTTAAGAACAAGCGAACTGATCAGTGGTTATGGAAGACTGGTTACCGCCCCCGTGGTGAGGTGATTACAACTGCGAGTGAGTCCAAGAAAGTCGCTTTCCTACATCTTGATCAGGGCGGTGATTCCTCGGGTATATGGCTACGTGACAGTTTCTTGAGCTGAGGATTTGACTTTCTGTGTTTACTGCACTAAAGCAACTGCGGGCGGTAGTTTGCAAATATTTAGTACGTTGCCAGTATTTCATTACTATTTTGATTTTACGTAACCTAAAATCCTGCGGCGAATCTTGAAATTCACAAGGTTTCCTGGCACCTGCAGTAACCTTGTTTTCTAGGTGTGCAAGCAGAACGTCGTGTGACCCGTGAGCACGCCTCTAATCTTCCCATGGACCAAAACAGCTCAACTTTGGGGTGGCAGGAGCCTCTGGACGACGAGGCAGGGATGGAATGCCCGAGGTAAAGGGGAGGGCTTTGTCCCTGCGGAGGGCGGCTCCGGCTGAAACGCTGCAGGCATCCTCCTGCTATCCACAGGGGAACGAATACTCCACGGCCAAGCTGCATATTTTGAAGAGAAGGCCGGATCCTTCAGGTGCCCGACATCGGGCAGTAAGCCTGGAGGGGCAGAAACTGCCCCGCTTCTGGGGTGGGGCCCGCGTGGGTGCAGCCGTTACCGAAAGAGCCCGCTGGTGTCACTGCATGGAAGGGGTCTGGCCCCGGGGGCCGCTCTACAGACAACACCCCCCTCCCCCAGGTTTGAGTACAATGTAGACAATCAACTTGAGTCCGCTGAGTGAGCCGGGAAGCTGTCTGCGAGGCGGTGCCTCCTGGAGGGGGACGGCCACGCTGCACCTGTCAGCCGGCCCTGGGGCCCCGTGAGGAAGCGCAGTGGCGGAAAGTCCACATCGGAGACGTTTGGGCTCATTCAAAAGCACAAGAAGCCCAGAAGCACCTGTTCTCTCTCAACCACGCTAAAGACAAAACTTGCCTGGGGACACAAAGTGGGGCTGTCTGTTCCTGCACCTCCTTGTCCTTTTGTCTCCTTGTCCCCACTCACCCTGAGGAAACACAAGGGCAGGGATGGCCGGACTGTGGCATCCGTAAAGGGTAGGAGTGTTCAGCAGTGTCCCCTCTCCTGGCCTTCATCCCTCCCCCTTTGCCCTGCAAGCCCCCGGCAGCCTTCTGCGCTGTGAACTGATTTACAGCAGGTGAATAACTGATCACGGGGCCTGGGTAAGCTCGTTACTATCGCTAAGGGGTTTCCTTGGAAGTATATTTGGTTTTTCACCTTTTCCATTGAGAGATTACGTGTGTGTGTGTGTGTGTGTGTGTGTGTGTGTGAAGAGACAGAGAGATTGAAAGGTATATGCATATAGCCTCTGGTGGGGAACTCCTGACATCGGCTGACAGAGGAGAGAGAAGCAACCCAGGGGGGCGGTGGGCTCCAAGCTCCATCTCCACCTTGCGCGTCCCTTTGGGTGAGTCACCTTTCCTCTCTGGGCTTCTGTTCCCTCTGATGACAAGTAAAGGCAGTAGCTTGGACCCTGGGGTTCCTTCCGGTTCTGATTCTCTCCTCTAGGCCGGTGAATGCCATCGCCAGGCCTCCTAAGCTCTCACCCTGGAGATGCACCAATGGTCCTCGGCATGAGGAAAGTGCCCAGAGGAATAGACTTGCTCTTCCCCGACACTGCTGTCCCACAAAGGCCAAACTCCGCTGGGGTGACGAAGATCCCTTAATACTTTGTACTGTGAGACCCCGGGGAAGAGAGGCCCTTTGTCCCTGACATCTTCCATGAAGGACCCATCCTATCTGCTTGAGTCGTCCAATAAAGGTGGCCAAGTGCCGAGGAGAACCTTCGGAATATTAGTGATAATTTACCTCAACCCTCTCAGTGTTCAACCCCAGGAGGAGGCAGAGGCCACCGCAGAAGCCGAACTCAAGGTCCCAGTCCCCCCATTAGTCCCAGCTTCTTCATCTTGCCTCCGTTCTCAGCATTCCCTCACCGCCCCTCCTGGGTGTCAGTCTCTTTGAACAAAGCTGCACACGCCCCTCGGGTCTAATCTACCTTCTCCATCTCTTAGGCAAGGCTCTGTTTCTCCCATTTGTCCCTCCAGAAACCCCTTTTATGTGTTTCTTCTCTTCATAGAAGCTACGGCTCCCAACAATGCTCCCCCATGGTCCGGTGAGAGGTGACAGGGGTATCAGGGAGAGGAAGGAAGGATTCAAGACTGACAAGAACATCCAGAAACCGCGATGGGCCCGACTGAGAATGTGACTTTCCCATCTGAGAGACTTAAGCAAAACCTTTATTTTGCTCACCCACAGGGACCAGGAGGACATTCTTCTGTGTGAAGGTGTGCAGCAGCAAGATAGAGACCTGTCGGCTGAAGAAATGATAATTTTGGAGGAGTTTCCCATCCTCAAAGAGGAGCTAGAAGTGGAAATTAGAGAGCTCTATGCCCTTGCAGACAACATCGACACAGCCCACAAAACAGTCACCAAGACCAACATGGTGGCCACCTCCGTCACTGTGGTCTCCGACGCCATGAGCATCCTGGGTCTGGTCCTCGCGCCAGCAACAATAGGAGGAAGTCTCATGCTCTCTGCCGCTGGTAAAGCTCTGGGGACAGCAGCCAGCCTCACCAGCATCTTCACCGACGTTATGGAACACTTCCAGAATCAAGAAGCTCGAACCCGGGCCAGCAGCCTAGTGCCCACCTGTGACCACGAGGTCACGGAGGCTCAGGAAAAGGTCTTCCACGCCATAAGTGTCGGAAAGAAGGCCTTCAGCTGCGGAAGTAACATCAGGGATGTCAAGAGGAACATCCGTGCCTTTCAGGTGGTCAGAGCCCACCCGCGTCTGGCCACTGCCGCCAAGCGTCTCCTGACCACCGGCCAACTCTCGGCCCGAAGGAGCAGTCAGGTGCAAAGGGTCTTTAAGGGCACAGGGGTGCTGGTAAAGAAAAGTGCTCGCGTGCTGTGTGGTGCTGTGACTGGCTTCTTCCTCTGCCACAACGTGGTCACCCTCCTGAGCGACTGGAGGCAACTGAAGGAAGGAGCAGGAACCAAGATGGCGGAAGAGCTGAGGGCCCATGCTCGGGAGCTGGAAGACCAGCTGACAGAACTCACCCAACTCTACGAGAGCCTCCAGCAGCAGGTGACACTGCCTCATCCCTCGTGGGTAGGGCTGGAGGGAGGGGTGGGGGGGAGAACTAACCGGGGAGAACTAACCGGGGCTTAGGGGCACCAAGATTGAAGGAGAGGTTGTTAAGGGAGCCGGCGTGTGTGTGTGTGTGTGTGTGTGTGTGTGTGTGTGTGTATGGTTTTCTTGGATGTTCCTGAGGATGTGGCACACCTGGTGGTCCGGGAAGGGGGCGTCCAAATGACATCAGGGACCTCTCGATGGCACCTGTTTTGGACAGACCTGGTCATGGTTTCTATTTCTGTCTCAATGCTCCTGGAGATCCATGTGCTGGAAACAGGGTCCTCCCAGGTGTGCAGAAGAAGCCACTGAGCCACAGGGAGTGTCGCAGACAGAAATGAGTGCCCGAACCTTCACAGGTCGAAGCCGTCAGCCCCAGTGGGGCTACAACTGGGACTGACTCGAGTCCTAGGAAGGGGTGATCCTGTGAGACTGGTGTCCTTCTCAGAGGAGGAGGGAATACAGGAGGGCGTTCTCTCTCTCTCTCTCTGCCTGAGCCCACACAGAGGGAAAGTCCATGAGAGGACACGCCAGAAGGTGTCTGCCTGCAGAGCTGGGGGGAGGGCCCACCAGAAACCCAACTGGCTGGAGCCTCCAGGACTAGGAGAAATTCTGCCAGGCCAGCCCCAGCTGTCGGAGCCCGGGAGCTTCTGTGGCTCGCAGCTGGGGATGGCGGAGTCAGGATACCAAGCCAGGAAGCCTGCCGGCAGAGGAGGCACACAGAGCCGCCCACCAGGCTGCCCCGAGCCCTCGGAAGCCCTCCAGTGACTGGTGTTTTTGTTTTTTTACAGAACCTCTTGCAAGAGGAAAGGCCCAGGATCTCATCTTCAGGCGGAGCCCCAGGGTCTCTGGCTCAGTCCCCAGACAGGCGTGGGGAAGCGGGACCCCAGGTGACAGGAGAGGATTACGGCGGGCTGAGTCCAGGCGCCTCTGAGCAGAATTAAAGGGAACAGGGACGGGACAGGCTGGATTGGCAGAGGCGATACCTGGAGACTCAGCCGCCAGGAGGTCCAACTGGGGCCTGAGGGCGCCGTCCGGGAGTGAGTGTGGCGAGGTCTGCCTGTCCTGCCTGTCCTTCGCCACATTCCTTCTTCACTGTCCCCAATCCCTTTGCTCGGGCGCCGCCTCATTCCCACTGCTTCTCCTGTGCCCCACTCTCTCACGTGCACACAGTAGGTCTTCATGAAGCGTGTAGTGATTCGTGTGGGCTCTATATCCCACGCAGAGGACAGGACAAGAGGGTCCCTGAGGTGAGGGACACCTCAAGCTCACCTTTCCGTGGCCCCGGCTGCCTGCTGTGCTCCTTCCTCCCCCATCAGAGGTAACGCTGGGTGAGACCGGGGTTTGCACTCACTGGAACCCGCTTCCATCCAGATTCCACCCGGAAGGAGAGAGGCCCAGGAGCCCTCCGCTCCTCCCCAAGTTCAGACCAACTTGGGATGTCCTTGGAATCAGCGAAGACCTCGCCAGGCTTCCCAAATCACCTGTCTTCAACCTACTTCTTTCTTATGTTTTAGCTATTTTGAAAGCAGTGCATGGACATTAAATTCAAGTTTTAAAAATTCAGGCAGGGGCACCGGGTGGCTCAGTTGATTAAGCGTCTGCCTTCAGTTAAGGTCATGATCCCTTGGCTCCTTGCTCAAGGGGGGAGTCTGCTTCTCCCTCTGCCTGCCACTCCCCCTCTGTGCTCTCTATCAAATAAATAAATAAAATCTTTAAAAAATAATAAAATAAAATTCAGTAAATAAAATTTAAGTAAAACATAAGGGTTATTTTTGAAAATTTAAAAAAGATTTTATTTATTTATTTTGAGAGAGTGAGAGAGAGCAGAAGCAGGGGGAGTGGGAGAAAGAGAAGCAGACTCCCCGCTGATCAGGGACCTCAAAGTGGGGCTCGATCCTGGGACTCTGGGATCATGACCTGAGCCAAAGGCAGACTCCTAACTGACTGAGCCACCCAGGCACCGCATAAGGATTAGAAATAATGCATGAACCAACGGTGATGATTGTTGGCAGTCTGGTATAGAATTCGATCCTGTGCTTCTCTTGCTTTGGGGTGTTCAAGTGTTCAAGCCTTCCATACTTGTCCTGAGACTGCCCACTGGGGACCCTCCCTCAAGATTCATACTAGTTTTTTTCCTACAACCCAGAGTTTTCTCTCTCTCATTCTCAATTCCCTCATTTGCCCTCAGATCTAGAACTTTCCATGTTGCTGTTTCCACTTGGCAATATTTTCCTACCATTCTCTATTTCACTTTTTACTGATTTTTTTTTATGTTACAAAATATTCTCTTGATTATATATACAATCATTTAAATTAGACACGTGTTAGTCATCACTTTCCATTTTAGGTAGCCAAAGGCCACCTAAAACTGGCTTACACAAAAAAGGGAGGTTATAGATTCTTGTGCTTAGACAACTTAGGGGTAGAGCGAGTTTCAGGTGTGTCGGGATGGAGGATAAAAATGATGTCATCAGGTCTTTGTCTTTCCATGGCAACCTGATGACACGCCTCATCAGGTTCAGAAAAGAGCCCCCCCAACAACTCCCTTCCCCCACCCCCTCCTGCACCCCGATGCCGTCCTTCCAGCTGGGTGCTCCCAAGAGCAGAGGAGCCTGATTGGTCAGGACTGGTTCACATGCCTTGACTGTGCCGGAGGCTGGCCTGAGCGGTAGGCGCTGTAGGGTCCCTGTAGGGTCCGCGAATGGAGAAAGGAGGCAGGAGATGAAGAGCAGCCCGGGCTGCACTGATTGCCCACCTCTTTCAGGAACATTTAGATTATTTCTTTTTTTTTTTTTTTTTTTTAAGATTATTTATTTATTTATTTGACAGAGAGAGATCACAAGTAGGCAGAGAGGCAGGCAGAGAGAGAGAGAGAGGAGGAAGCAGGCTCCCTGCTGAGCAGAGAGCCCGATGCCGGACTCGATCCCGGGATGCGAGATCATGACCTGAGCCGAAGGCAGTGGCTTAACCCACTGAGCCACCCAGGTGCCCCAAATTATTTCAAAAAATTTTTATGCAGGGGCACCTGGGTGGTTCGGTGGGTTAAAGCCTCTGCCTTCAGCTCAGGTCATGATCCTTGGGTCCTGGGATGGAGCCCTGAGTCGGGTTCTCTGCTCTCCGGGGAGGCTGCCTCCCCCTTTCTCTCTGCCTGCCTCCCTGCCTACTTACGATCGCTGTCTGTCAAATAAATAAAATAAAATAAAATTTTTTATGCATAGTGGTAAAATGACTGTGTGCCAAATGCTTGTTGCATGATTATTACTTCTTTTTTTAAAAATAAATTCCCTAAATTGGGGTCCCTGGATAAAGAAGGACCCTATGAAGGGAAAGGGAGAGTCTCTACCTACCCCCCCCCAATACAGCAGTGAAATATATCATGGGAAACAGGAAAGATTTAAAGAGTGGAGGGGAAAGGGAGCCATTGTCCCCATTTCAGGCCACAGCCCGCCGGTCCCGTTTCCCACCCCTTCCCACTGCGGGGGTTAGACGGTCGCCATGCCACGTCCAAGCCACAGCGCTTCCTGCTTTTGCTGTTCTCGCTGCCTCTCAGAAGTTCTTCATGAGCAGAAAGAGGACAGAAAAACCCTCTGAAGGCCTGAGATACGTGGGAAGCCTCTTTAGATTTCCAAGTCAACATGACCGTGTAGAGACGGTTCCCATCAGAAGCCTGATTCAGGGCCCTCCGCGCATGCGCCCTGCCGCGTACACCTGCTATGCGAACCCGCCGCGGGCAGGAAAGCCATCTTGTCCTTGAGATGCCCTTCACGGCTCCTCGTGCCCGCATTCCTTTCTGGTAAACCCGGGATTCCTGCCTGCATGCGAATCTGTCATGGTTAGAGCTTTGACAAGATGTAAGGAAGGCGGAACCCCTGTAGACACGGTTCATACTCCGGAGCGCGCTCTTCCCCTGTGAAGAGGCTTCCCGGTCGCTGTCCTTCCCGACTCCGGCTCCAATAAGCCTCTCCTTCTGCCTTCCAGCGGTTCTAAAAGGTGTGTTCGTTGTGCGTCCACAGGAAGTGAAGAAACAGTTTCTCCACGTTTAATATCGTGCACGAGCATCCTCACGGCGTCAAAGGCGCGCTCTCCATAATCATCCCGGGCTCAGTACAGGGCGTCCCTCCGCGGGGGCTTTCGTTTCTTCCCCGGACTGTCTGGGAGGAAACGGAAAAGACTGAGTTAGAGTGGAGATCGGAGAGCCGCCTGCGACCCTCGGTTGCCTGCTTCGGTGTCCGCGTTCTGGTGCGTGAGCCCCGAGGTGAGGCCGGAGTGAAACCCGGGGCTCGGCGCAGGCGTGCAGGTGCAGTGCCCGCTGTGGGCACACGTGACAGAAATGTCCATCCTTGCCACGGCTGGCCATCTGTGCTGCTCAGGGGGACCCCACCCGACTCCTGTGCTCTCTCTAACAGCTTGAGCGCGGTTCTTTGTGGGGGGCCCAGGAGTCCCGAGAAGCCGATGGGATCTGAGATGTTATCTCTCTGTCAGAGAAAACGCGCAGGATCGCACGGTTAGATGAGAACGGAGGCAACAGCTGTCAGGTGCCCCTCGATGCCGCCATGGACACAAGCTCCAGGCTTTTCCAAAATGCTGGGCCTTCCAAAGTGGCTGGTGAATTTGTCCTGCCTCTTCTGAGGTCGGTGACAGCAGCGAAAAGGAGATCAACCATCCTGCTCATGCCCTGCCCCCCACCCCACTAGAAGGAAATTAGGAGTCTCCGTCAGTAAGCTAAACCCCAAGTCCCCTGGGATGCGGGAGGGGCTCTGATTAGGTTTCAGAAACCCAGACTAGTTGGGGGTGGCCTCAAGGGGCCTTCCCATGTCACCCCAGCTCACTGAGGTCCACCCTTAACAATGAGCTCCAGGAGGCCCTTGAATTCGTGATGAAATGTGAAATATGGTCATCTGTACATCACAGTCCCCTGGGTCTAAAATCTAACTTTGAGCTGAAAGAGAACCAAATGGCCACATGTTCTAGTGGATACACAGGTTATATTTCAAGAAATAGCTCTCTGGCAGAAAGAGTATCAGAAAGTGATTTGA
Source organism: Neogale vison (assembly GCF_020171115.1). Classification (NCBI taxonomy): domain Eukaryota; kingdom Metazoa; phylum Chordata; class Mammalia; order Carnivora; family Mustelidae; genus Neogale; species Neogale vison. The sequence goes on along the minus strand of NC_058102.1, from coordinate 11,992,156 downwards.
ACCCTTTCTTGGTCTCTTGAGAAAATGAAAAAGATGTGTGTTTGCAGGGAGGAGGAGGAAGGGAGAGATAACCTTAATTCAGAGTTGTAATTCACCTAGACAAAATTACGGTGGAAAACTAGCTTTCTTTCCCTGATAGGCAAGACCATGTAGTCCAGTCCTGTTCAATATGGCGGCCGCTAGCCATGTGGCTATTGAGCACTTGAGATGTGGCAAGTCCAAGTTAGGATGTGCTCTGAGTATAAAATACCCACTGGATTTCAAAGGCAGAGTGTACAAAATACATTAAATGTCCAATTAATGGGGTGTCAGTGGGGCTCAGTGGTTGTGTCCAGCTCTTGATCTCGGCACAGGTCATGATTTCTGGGTCGTGAGTTCAAGACCCGTATTGGGCCTCATGCTGGCTGTGGAGTCTATTTTAAAAAAAAAAAAAAATCCGAGGGCGCCTGGGTGCCTTGGTGGGTTAAAGCCTCTGCCTTCGGCTCAGGTCATGATCCCAGGGTCCTGGGATCGAGCCCTGCATCAGGCTCTCTGCTCGGCAGGGAGCCTGCTTCCCTCTCTCTCGATCTGCCTGCCTCTCTGCCTACTTGTGATCTTTCTCTCTCTGTCAAATAAAGAAATAAAATCTTTTTTAAAAAATCCTGCTAATAATTTTAATTGGTCACATGTAGAAATGATAACATTTTGGACAGATTGCATGACATTTTGAACAGATTGCATTAACTTAAATGTATTTTTAAAATCAGTTCCACCTGTTCTTTTAAATGTGCCTACGGAAAAATTTTTACAAGATTTTATTTATTCATTTGAGAGAGAGCGCATAAGAGAGTACTAGTGGGGGGCGGGAAGGGGCAGAGGGAGAGGGAGAAGCAGACTCCCTGCTGAGCAGGGAATCCAACGTGGGGCTCTATCCGAAGACCCAGAGCCAAAGAAGATATAGACCAGAGTCAGGCAGGTGGAGATGAAAGTATCAGCTTGATTAGAGTTGTTGGAGGAAGTGACTTTGGGTTGCATACCCAAGCTGGCTTGCTTCTACTTCACTCCTCAATTAGATGGCCTCACCCCTTGCCATGCACAGTACTGGACAACCTTGGGCCAACCCTGTAAGCTTAGGAGCACAGATATTGAGTGCCCTGGAAGGCCAGAGGACCTCAAATTCATGGCATTTCCTTCTGACCAACTTGTCCACCATATAACTTGCTCAAGGGTGGAAAGAGGCCTGGAGCTTTACTTGGATGGAATTCCTCTACATGGAAATAGGACTAAGAGAATAAGTGATCCTTCCACTACTTCTAACCTTTTTTTTTTTTTAAGATTTTATTTATTTGAGAGAGAAAGAGAGTGTGAGAGAGCACAAGTGAGGGAGAGGGAGAAGCAGGCTCCCCACGGAGCAAGGAGTCCAACAAGGCCCTTGATCCCAGGACCCTGGGATTATGACCTAAGCTGAAGGCAGATGCTTAACTGACTGAGCCACCCAGGCGCCCCATACTTCTAAACATCTTTTAAATAAGCAGTGGGTTTGGGACGCCTGGGTGGCTCAGTTGGTTGGACGACTGCCTTCGGCTCAGGTCGTGATCCTGGAGTCCCGGGATCGAGTCCCGCATCAGGCTCCCAGCTCCATGGGGAGTCTGCTTCTCCCTCTGACCTTCTCCTGGCCCATGCTCTTTCTCACTGTCTCTCTCTCAAATAAATAAATAAAATCTTTAAATAAATAAATAAATAAATAAATAAGCGGTGGGTTTTTTGGTCAAGTCCATAGTCAGCAGATGGCAAACAACCATCCAATAAAAGATACCTGCTCTCAGCTTCGCCTGTCTGTTCCCTCTGTACCAACCACTTCTGCCTGGGTCATCCTGGGTCTGCTGGTGGGCCGTATGAAGCTAGCTGACAAAAGGTTTGGGAATGGGTCAGATCAAAACATTAATTAATTAACTCCAAGTTCTTCCTATAACCAGAATTTCCCCATTTCCCATGCCAAGAGATAGCAAACCCTGTCGAATATACCTCTTCAAAGATTGTGCAGTGAGATCAAGATTTAGCATAAAGATAGTCCAACAGTAAAGAGTCAACAACGAGAACCCCCACATTGCTTGTAAACCCCCTTCCATTGCAAATATCTAGGAAAAAATATTAAAATTTGATCTCCTTGCAAATTAGAACTTCAAAGAGTCTGAAATGGAATTGTGTTGTCCGCACGAGAGGACAGTTCAAAGAGACCAAAATCTTTTAAAGTCCAAACAAATCAAAGAAGTCCAAAATCAGTTTCTCTTCTGGAGTCCAATGCCGTTTTTAAAGTCAAAAAGTCATCCTCCCCAACGTTTTATTTTGGTTTTCAGCTAAACGGGTTCTTTAAGTGCTTAAACATAGGAATAATTCCAGACGTGCAGGAAAGTTCAAGCATAGTACAAGGAACTCTCAGAGACCTTCACCCAGATTCACAACTGTTAGCATCTTGTCCCTGTGCCCGTCATCAACACCGCGATTCAGCTCCAAACCCACCTGGAGTGCTGGGCTTCTGACGGTTTCCTTCGTTAACGGGCTGCATGTTAAGCTTTGTCGGTAGAGGGCGCACAGCAGGCATCGCTTCCCCGCTCTGGCGTGAGCTCCTTTCCTGGTCCTCGTGGAGCTCAGCCACCAGATGAAAGTCAGTGGGGATCCATCCCAGTGACTTCAACACCACCCCAGAGGCAGGTTTCTGGCGAGACTTCCCCTGAAGGTGGCTTCTGCCCAGCTGGATTCCCAGGGAGGTCAGCAGCCCGTGCCCCCCCCCACCCCCCTCCAACCACCTTTTGGGTTTTTGTGGGCAGGTGCCTGTTTCCAGCTTGACCGGCAGCTCCTCGGCCAACTCCTCTGCCTCCATTCCTTTTAAAAATGATTGTTTATAAAGTCTACCATCTTTCTTCAAGTGAAGCCATGGTTTGAGTATGTGATTCTAAAACCACAGGGATGCTTCTGGGATGAAGACATTCACCGTGGTGATGCGTCTTGGAACCCACAGACAAGTCTGAGGAATTCAGGGTTGGCCCCTCTCTGGTACCATCTCTTGGTCCTGAAGGTGGATCAACATCATTTTAAGAAAAGAGGGACAGAGGGGAACCTGGGTGGCTCAGTTCGTTAAACGTCTGCCTTCTGCTCAGGTCATGATCCCAGAGTCCTGGGATGGAGCCCCATGAGCCTGCTTCTCCTTCTGCCCTTCACCCTGCTTGTGCTCTCTCTCTCAAATAAGTAAATAAAATCTTTTGAAAAGGAAACAAAAAGAAAAGGAAAGGAAAGAAGGACAGAGTTTGGGACCCCTGAATGAACACAGCTTACTCGTGCGTGACACGAATGGATTTTTTTTTAAAACTAGATAAACGGCAATTCTCTTTCTCTTTTTCAAAAATTGCAGTAAAATAAACGTAACGTGAAATGTCCCATTGAAACCATTTTATATGTGGGTTCAGCGGCACAAAGTGCCATCCCACCACCGATGTTGGGCAACCATCACCAATGTCCATGTCCAGAATTTTTTTCATCATCGGAAACCGAAACTGTCCCCAGTAAGCACCTACTCAGCAGCCCCTCCCCCGGTGACCAGTGCCCTGCATGTGCCTACCCTGGGTACCTTATTTAAGTGCAATCACACAGTATTTGTCCATTTGTGGCTGGCTCATTTCACGTTGTATAATGCCCTCAAGGTCTGTCCACATCAGACCTCGGGTCGGAGCTCCCCTCCTTCTTCGGGCTAACTCTCTGGATGCACCGTGCTTTGTTTACCCATCTATCCCCTGTGGCCACCAGGTTGTTTCCACCTTTGGGCTGCTGAGAGAAAAATGCTACTGGGAACAAGGGAGAACAAATATCAGTGGGGAGTCCCTGCTTTCAATTCTTTTGAGTACACCCCCAGAAGTGGAACTGCCCGATTAAACGATACATCTATACATTTTTAAAGATTGTTTATTTATTTAGAGAGAGAATGCATAGGGCGAGGGGGAGAAGAAGGTGAGGAGGGGGAGAGGAAGGTGGGGAGGGAATTTCAAGCAGCCTCCCCACAGGGAGCCTGACACTGGGCTCGATCCCAGGACCCTGGGATCATGACCTAAGCCAAAGGTAGACGCTTCATGACTGAGCCACCCAGACACCCCTAAAATGTCTACTCAAGATCATTGCCCAGGGGCTCCTTCTCCTGTTCCCTCTCTTGCTGTGTTTCTCTCTGTCAAATAAATATAATCTTAAAAAAAAAATCATTGCCCAGTGAATTTTTAACGTCATGAATTTTTAATGGCTGACATCGATTTGAGACTGTTGTGCGCAGCCTGGCTGAGAAACTACCCTAATAGTAGAGAAAAAATGGGCTCTCACGCCCATCTATTAATATCTAGAAGAGCTATAAGCTGAGCTTCTCTTTCCTGTAATTGATCTACCTCCTGAGCTGCACCGATTACTAAGGCCAAAGGCTGGCATCAACCAAGACCTATTCCTGTGAAAGAGAGAGAGAAAGATAGAGAGAGAGAGACAGCAGCCTTTCGTGAGGACAAGGCCACCTGCCTCTGTGAGCTGCCAAGTTCATAACCACACATGACCTACATAATCAAAGCCAAAGGCCCAAACGTAGGCATTAGCAACACGATCTCTGGGTATCATTTTGCCCCTTATACTCTTAGTATACTGCTCAGAGTTTTCAGCTCACACCAGCAACCCAGAAATAGACACAACAATGAGGCAGATGGAGGGATGGTCAGAATATGACCTTCATGGCTGATGAGGCCATTGGAGAGTGAGGGGAGCCTTTTCGGCAAGCCACGAGGGCTTGAGGATTCCACGCCACAGGTGGGCAGCTCTCCCTCGGAGGCGCCGGCATGCTGGGCGACTGCCAGCCTTGGCCGTGGGCTTGCCTCCCTGACACGTGTAGCTTGTGGGAGCAGAAGCCAACACACGCTCTCCGGCAAGCAGGAGGTCCTAAGGAGAGTTTTGAGCAAAGGGCTGAGCTGTGCATAAACCCACTCCCACAAAAATGAACTGATAAATCCCTCCTCTTCTGGGAAAAGATGAAGAGATGCCAGGCGTTCCTCTCCCGGAGCTCCCTCGGCACAGGAAAAGGGAAGGGAAGGGTTTCTTCCTACGTGACGCAGTGGAAAACCTTGCTATGCACTGATAATCTTGTTCCTGACAAACAGAGAATGGAGGTTTTCAGATGGGTTTGGAAACATTTGTAAAAATAGGCCAGGTCATTGTCTACAAAGCAAATCACAAGAAATTAGAAAAACAGGGGTGCCTGGGTGGCTCAGTGGGTTAAGCCTCTGCCTTTGGCTTGGGTCATGGTCTCAGGGTCCTGAGATCGAACCCCGCATCGGGCTCTCTGCTCAGCAGGGAACCTGCTTCCTCCTCTCTCTCCCTGCCTGCCTCTCTGCCTACTTGTGATCTCTGTCTGTCAAATAAATAAATAAAATCTTTAAAAAAAAAAAAAAAAAGAAATGATCTAGTTTGCACTCTACGCCCATAATGCAATAGAGCTGTAACGGAACAAGTAAGGATAGTGAGTTTTTGGTCATTTTCTATTTTTTAGAAGTTTAATTCCAGGGAGTTAACATACGGTGTTATATTAGTGTCAGATGTGCCGTAATGACAGAGCAATCTATGCACTATACCCAGTGCTCATCGGGACAAGCACATGCCTTCATCCCCACCACCTGCGTCATCCACCCCCCACTCACCTCCACCATTTTCTTTTTTTTCCTCCTAAAATTAGACAGGGGTGGGGGCTTATTTTCCATTTTTAGAAACACAACTTAATGAATTTTTACCCTACGTGTATCCCATGTAACTACCAATTGATGAAGACATGGAATGTTTCTGGCGCCCTAGAAGTCTTCTCTTATTCTCCTTCCCAATCCATATTCAGTGCATCGGTTTTCTGTGGCCGCCGTACAGAATTCATAATCAATGACCACAACTCAGCAGCCTGAAACAACACCGAGTATTACCCAATGGATGTGAAGGTGAGAAATCCAGGGAGCGTCACTGATATCTATGCTTCGGGTCTCACAAGGTCAAAGCCAAGTACCCTGGGGAGAGTCTGCTTCCAGGCTCATGCATGGTGTTGGCGGAATTCATTTCCTTCTGGATCTTTTCACAGAGGCGCAGGTCTTTCTCACACCCTGAATCCGTCCGACTTCCTGTGCTTTCATCGAGAGAAACTTCTCTATCTCTAAGGGCTTGTGTGATTAGACCAGTCCTGTCTGGATCCTCTCTCTTTCTCTCGGGGTCAACTGACCAGTAACTTTCATTCCATCTGCAAAGGCCCTCTTGCCATGTGGCAAAACATAGTCATAGCCTCTGGGGATTCAGGTGGGACATCTGAGGGGGTCATTGTTCTGTCTACCATCTCTCCCTTCTTCTGATGTCCAACCCCATTGAGGAATTTTGCCTGCTCTTAAAAATGTATCCAAGTTAGGGGCACCTGGGTGGCCCAGTCAGTTAAGCATCTGCCTTTGGCTCAGGTCATGATTCCAGGATCCTGGGATGGAACGCACATCGGGCTCCCTGCTCAGTGGAGACCCTGCTTCTCCCTCTCCCTCTGCCCCTTTCCCTCTTTGTGGTCTCTCTCTCAAATAAATAAATAAAATCTTAAAAATAATTCATCCAAATGAATCATACAGTATGTAGTCTTTTGTACTCAAAGTTTTATCTATGAGATGGCATGTAGCCAAAGTTCATTATTTTTCACCAGCGATTATTATTCCACTATATGAATATATCACAATGCATTTATCCATTCTAAAGGGGCTGGACACGTTTGGGGCTGTTGTAGATAAGGCTGTTACGTACATCCTTGTGAATATGTACCTTGGTAGACTCAAATACTCATCTCATGTAGACATCTACTCAGTAGTAGGATTGCTGGTTGAGGCTACATGCATAGTTATCTTTATTAATATGTCTGAACACTTTTCCAGAGTGATGGTGTCAAGGTTCATTCCCATCAGTAATATATGAGAGTTCCAGGTGCTTCACACCCTTGTCATCTCCTGAGATGATTTACATTGTTAGCCATTTTGCTAAGCATGTTATGATGCCTGTGTGATTGTTGACTTTAACATAATCTTTGACTATCAGTGATGTTGAGTACATATCCACGTGCTTGTTGACCCCTTGGGTATCCTTTTTGGTGAAGTGCCTGTCCAAGATCTTTACCCATTTTTTATCATGTTACTTTTCTTATTGATTTGTGGGAGTTCTTTATATTTTATAGATAAAAATCTTTTGTTAGATATATTTATCACAAATATCTTCTCAAATATCTTGACTTTAACTTGCTAACTGGTGTGTGTGTGTGTGTGTGTGTGTGTGTATATCTTTTAATTTAGTTTTTCAGTAGTAAAATATATATAATATGAAATTTACCACCTTAACCATTTTTAAGTGTACCTGAAATCCATTAAGTGAATTCATGATGTCTTGCTACCGTCACCATCATCTGTTTCCAAGACTTTTCCACCTTAACCCTCCTACACTGTTGGTGGGAATGCAAGCTGGTGCAACCACTCTGGAAAACAGCATGGAAGTTCCTCAAAAAGTTGAAAATTGAGCTACCCTACGACCCAGCAATTGCACTACTGGGTATTTACCCTAAAGATACAAATGTAGTGATCTGAAGGAGCACGTGCACCCAAATGTTTATAACAGCAATGTCTACAATAGCCAAACTATGGAAAGAACCTAGATGTCCATCAACAGATGAATGGATAAAAAAGAGGTGGTGTGTGTGTGTGTGTGTGTGTATATACACAAACAATGGAATACTATGCAGCCATCAAAAGAAATGAAATTTTGCCATTTGTGACGATGTGGATGGAACTAGAGGGTATTGTGTTTAGCGAAATAAGTCAACCGGAGAAAGACAACTATCATATGATCTCCCTGCTATGAGGAAGTAGAGGTGCAACGTGGGGCAGGTTGGGGGGCAGGAAAAGAATAAATGAAACAAGATGGGATCGGGAGGGAGACAAACCATAAGAGACTCTTAATCTCACAAAACAAACTGAGGGTTGCCGGGGAGAGGGGGATAGGGAGAAGGTGGTGGGGTTATGGACATTGGGGATAGTATGTGCTATGGTGAGTGCTGTGAAGTGCATAAACCTGGCAATTCACAGATCTGTACCCCTGGGGCTAATAATATATCATATGTTAATAAAAAAATAAAAAATAAATAAAAGCTTTTCCATCTTGCAAAACTGAAACTCTGTGCTGATTGAACATCAACACTCCTTTCTGCTATCTCTCCAGCCTGTGGCACCCACCATCATATCTTCTGCCTCTGTAAATTTGACTACTCTGGGTAACTCATATGAGTGGAACCCTGTGGTATTTGTCTTTTATGATCACTGAGCATAATGTCTTCAAGGTTCATCCATGTTGTAACACGTGCCAGAATTTCATTCCTTCTGAAGGCTGAATAATATGTCTGTATGGACCACATTTTATTTACCCATCCATCCGTTGGTAGACAAGTGGATTGCTTCCACTTTTTGGCTACCTTGAATAATGCTGCTATGAAATTGGCTGTACTCTTACTGGTATATTTTAATGTTCAGAAGTTCTTAATTTAGGTCAAGTCCAAGTTTCAACTTTTTTCTGTTATCTGTGGTTTTTATCTCATATATAATATTTGCATATCCCAAGGTCATGAACATAGCCTCTTGGGGTTTTTTTCCTACAAGTTTTCATGTTTTACTTTATCATTGACATCCATAATTCTGTAGGTATGATGCAAGGAAAGAATTGAGATTCACTTTTTTTCCCATATGATAGCCAATTGGTTGAAAAGATCATCTTAACAACCCAAGGTTAGGCAAATAGACCTGTGGAAATTACACAGTTTGTTCCTTTGGTCTGTTTGTTTAGCTTTGTGCAATACTGTAGCTTTACAGTAAACTGTGATGTCTGGTTGTGCAAGTCTTTGAACTCATCCTTTCTCAAGATGATCTTTATTATTCTAGGGCCTTTGTTTTTCCATGTAACTTTTAGAATTAGCTTGTCCATTTCAACAAAACACCTGCTGGGATCTTTTTCTTAAGATTGCATTGAATCTATAGATAAATTTATTTTTTTTAAAGATTTATTTGTTTGTTAGAGAGAGAGCATGTGCAAGTGGGGAGAGATGCAGAAGGAGAGAATCTTCAAGCAGACCCCACTCGGAGCATGGAGCCCAACGTGGGGCTCAATCTCACAACCGGTGAGATCACAACCAGAGCTGAAACCAAGAGTTGGACACTTAACCAACTGAAACACACAGGAGCCCCAAATCTATAGATCAATTTAGAAAGCATTAGCCTCTTAATAATATTGACTGTTTCAATCCTGGTATCTCCCCACTTACTTAAGTCTTTCCTTTTTTTAAGAAAAAGATTTTATTTATTTATTTGGCAGAGAGAGAGAGAGATCACAAGTAGGCAGAGAGGCAGGCAGAGAGAGAAGGGGAAGAAGGCTCCCCACTGAGCAGAGAGTTTGAAGTGGGGCTCAATCCCAGGACCCTGAGATTATGACCTGAGTCAAAGGCAGAGGCTTAACCCACTGAGCCACCCAGGTGCCCTTACTTAAGTCTTTCATTTACTACAGCAATGCTTTGTAATTTCAGTGTAGAGATCTTGACCTTTTTGCTGGCTATCTCCTTAGGTATTTGGTGGTGCATTCTAATGTCATTGTAAGTTGTTTATTTTATCCATTTTTGTTTGTTTCTTAGTATAAAGAAATGCAACTGACTTCTGCATACTGACCTTATATCCAGTAATTTTACTAAATTCATTATTAATTCTAATGGCTTGCCAGTCAGTTCTTTTGGATTTTCTACAAATACATCAATATATCAAGTTGTAGTAGGAGGATGGGCTAGCAAATTATATTGTATCATCTGCAAAGAGTGAAAAATTATTTTCCACAGCCAGAAACTCACTCCTGGGCTACTCACTGTTCTGATCTGGAATGACCCATGTATTTTCAGCTCATATTTCATTGGCCCAAACTGCCCACATGGCCCTTCCAGCTGTAGGGGACCGAATCGTAGGGAGCAGATGAAGTATTTATTGAGGCGTTGCTAGTATTAGGATGATGACTTCAGTGCACTGAAAGAAAACTGTCAACCTAGGATTTGATACTCTGTGAAAGTATCTTTTCAAAATGAGGACTTGAGGAAATATTCTGAAACAGAAACTGATTCTTCCCAAGGCTTCTGGATGGCTCAGTCGGTTGAACGTCTGACTCTTGGGTTCGGCTCAGGTCATGATCTCAGGGTTGGGGGATCGAGTCCCACATTGGGCTTCGTGCTCACTGGAGATTCTCTCTCTCCCTCTGCCCCTCTCCCAGCTCACATGCTTGCTCTCTCTCTCTCTCTCAAATAAATAAATAATCTTTTTTAAAAAATGGACTCTTCCTGGGCGCCTGGGTGGCTCAGTGGGTTAAAGCCTCTGCCTTCGGCTCAGGTCATGATCTCAGGGTCCTGGGATCAAGCCCCGCATTGGGCTCTCTGCTTGGCGGGGAGCCTGCTTCCTCCTTCTCTCTCGCCTGCCTCTCTGCCTACTTGTGATTTCTGTCTATCAAATAAATAAATAAAATCTTAAAAAAAAAAAAAAAAGGATTCTTCCTACAGCCCATGTGATTGACCACCACTGAGGGGCTCCCCCCAGGGAGCAGGCAGGACCCCCACCCCCCACCCCACAGGGAGCCAGACTGAAGCATCAGGGGATACTGAAGCCCAGCGGACTTGGGAATTCCTTGTTTTCTTAGTTCCTAAAGATGAGAAAGGCAAGAGAATGAGACCGGAACAGGGCATTTTTGTTCGTTTTCTGAGCTATCTTGTGTTTTGTCTTCTTGAGCAAGACAGAGTTCTCTGATATCTCTGAGAGAGCACTCGTGATCACCCTGTGGAGGGAGGGAAGGAAAGGGGGGAGAGAGAGAGAGAGAGAGAGAGAAGGAAAGGGAAAAGAGGGAGGAGGAGGGGGAGGAGGAAAGGAAACCAAAACTGACCCTAGTGGACGTTGCAAAACATCTGGCTGCCCAGCCTGTGAACCACGAACTCACCTTCTCAGTCAGAAGCCAGAGTGGACACAGGTGCTCTGCTCTGGGCTGGAACTAGAAGCTGGTTTGGAGCTGGACAAAGTAACTGATGTGTCTTGATCACCTTTTTGTTTGTATGAGGCATAAGAGCAGCATATAAAAGGAAAACATTTCACGTTTTTTCTGCGAATTTGTTTATGTCAGGGTGTGCATGCGTGCGTGCCTGTGTTCACGCGTACATGCCTGTGTTCGTGCGTGCGTGCCTGTGTGCAAAGGCTTTGGCTCTGGTGGACATTTGTTCATCTTCCTGCCTCTCGGACACTTTTCCCCTGTTGGGCGCGGTTCCCTGCGTGATCATCCTTGGGCTGGAGAGACTGGCTTCCACCGCGGAGATCAGATACTCGTTCTGGCTCTCTCAATGCAGAGTCCCCCAGGCAGCTGTACCCGCAGGAGACTTCTCCTTGGGAGAACCATCCAGAACATGCGCTGGGGACAGCAGCAGCTCCGTCAGCATCCGGAGCTATCCATGGGCGAGGTCCCAGCAAGGTTGCAGCGCTGAGCTGGGCCACCGCCAGCCCACTTCTCAGGGGATCCTGGGTCTGTTGTCCCTGATTCTGGGTGTCTCCGGATGGATTTCTTTCTCTCTAGTCCTGAGGTGGCTCACGTTCTTCTCTGTGTTACTTTCCTGATTAAACCAGGTGGCGTTCATTAAAGCTGTCAGCAGCTGGAGATGAAATGTGCCACACACGTATTCATCAGAACCTCGTTTGTCATTGAACTTGGCTAGTACCTGGCTTTCATGCCGTGCTCTGAATGGCCTTTATGGACCCAACATTGTGAAAAACATTCTTTTGGGGTTTTACCCCTTCATGTCTTATGTTCATGTGTGATTTTGCTGTTGGTTTCTGATATGTTTATGGATAGTTTTTCCTTCTATTTCTAGTTTATTAAGTTTTTATTTGGATTTTATCACATGACTTTAAGTATTTGTTTGGTGGAGCCTCATGGCCAATGGGCAGGAGAGGAAGAGGGCAAGGGGACAGGGCGTGGGGGAAGGGAGGGGGAGGGGCTGGCAGCGGCAAGGCAGGGCAGGAAGTTGGGGGGTGGCATCTGAGTCAGAGATCTCCAGCAGCTGCTTGGGGTCTTCTAACAGCAAGATCCCATGTTGTCGATAGATCACAGCTGTCTGGCGAGGCTTCACAGGGCATACGAAGCAGGCGGGCCCTAAATGGTGAAAAATTGGCCTGTCTGGGCTATTTTAAAAATCACTGGATGTGTAAAAATTCAAGTTCAGTGCCAGTGGGCTTTGGAGCTAATGGGTCTCAGTCCACAGTGGAGAAATAAACAAGCCGGGCCCAACAGGCAGAGGCACCTCTGGCCCATTTATGTAACAGGAGCTTAGAGACAGCCCGGAGCCTGGAGACTTTAGTAGAAGGAGTAAAGCTGTTTCTTCCTTTGCTGCCGCGCACCGCGGTGCAGTCTGTCTGAGGAGGAAACTGGCGGGTCCCAGAGGAGTGATGGAGAGCTGGCAGAGACGACGAAGGAGGACACCCCACACAGTGCACATTCCTTCCATGGAAGCCCCAGGGCAGGGGCAGAGCAGGGCAGGGCCGGAGGAGAAAAGCTGAAATGGGCAATGGTAAGACCACCAGAGCCAACAGAATGCCAGTAATCTGTAATATGATCTCAGGTTTTCCAGAGTTATTTCTCCCTTTGACAAATCACCCATATGTCCTTCTCCCATTTTCAAGACGAGCACACAGGTACAGAGAGGTTAATTCACTTACCCAAGGACACACAGCAAGTAAATGGGAAAGCCTTGCATTTGAACCCAGGCAATCTACCTCAGGGTCTACTCCTGACTCTGTGCAATCCGCAGAAACAGGGCTGGGGGCAAAGAGGTTCTGGGGAGGGAAGACAAGGAAATGTGGTCAGAGAATGAGCCAAGGGGTCTGGCTGGTCTCCTCTGATGGGCTCCAAGAAGGAAAAGGTATCCGGATCCGAAAGGATGCCTTCTGCAGTGTTGTTGTAATGGGCTCTGGAGACACCGAGTGCAGGAGGGAGGAACACGGGGATGCGGGAGCAGGGAGAGCACCCCGTTTCCACTCCTCTGCACACGTTCTGCACCTCCCTGCCCCTTCCCTTACATCCCTACATATTGAGAACACTGCACATATTTTCAATAACTTAAAAGTAAATTCTCCTCTTCCTATCTTCACTTCTTTTTACTAGATTTAAGTAAGTCCAAATATTTACTCATGGTAAGAGATTCTGGCATCCCTTTCCGGCCGCGCCCCGTTTCCCGGGACGAGGGGCTCTCCGCACCGAACCCCGGTCCCGACTTCTTCTGCCCCTCGACTTCTTCTGCCCCATCCACAAAAATAAATAACCTTCCCTCAGAGAAGGGCTCACTCTCCTAAGCGAGAGAGCAACAGGGGGAGCTCGGGCTGGGACCAGCCTGATGACCTCCATCTCCAGGACCGATGGACCTACAACCCCCCCATCACTTAACAGCAGGCCCCAGGGACACACCTGCAGTCCAGAGGAGAGGGGACACCCTGTGGAAATCCTCTAGGAAGCAGAGGACAATGCTGGAGGCGGGCCCATCTCCCTGGGGTTTTTTCCGGAGGAGCGGGCCAAAATAGTTATGCACTTCCTGCAGCCTGGTGATAAGTGGCTACTTATTTACTCAGCTCACTGTTAGCTGTGCAAGTGGTAGAGCAGACTAGGGTCAGCTGCTCCCCAGAGCCGTGGAAACCGGCTCAGAGCCGCCTCACCTCATCTGCCTAAAATTCCAAAGTTAGAGAGAAAGTCCTTGCAGTAATGGGGACCCGGGGTAGGAGCTCTGAGTGGGCTGACCATGGAGCTGGTGAACCTGAACTCATCCCTTGGACACACACGAGGAGAAGCCCGAGTAAGTACGAGAAACATAAACATGCTTACCTTACAAATGAGGTTTGAAGCAATATGGGAGAAAATGCATGGACAAGTTGTGAAACACTCCGCTAGTTAAGATACTAGTTTGCCTCGTCATCATCACAAGCGACGGCATCAAAAGGGATTGCATCTTATTTCACTCAGCATAATCTCTTCCAGTCCCATCCATGTTGATACAAAAGTTGGGTAAGTCAAGCAGAGAGAGTCAATTATCATATGGTCTCACTTACTTGTGGAGCATAAGAAATAACACGGAGGTCATGGGGAGATGGAGAGGAGAAGGGAGTTGGGGGAAATTGGAGGGGGAGATGAACCATGGGAGACCATGGATTCTGAAAATCAATCTGAGGGTTTTGAAGGGGCGGGGGTGGGAGGTTGGGTGAACCTGGTGGTGGGTATTATGGAGGGCACGTATTGCATGGAGCACTGGGTTTGGTGCATAAACAATGAATTCTGGTACACTGAAAAGAAATTTAAAAAAGAAAAAAAATTTTTAAAAAGGGATTGTGTCCTCTTTTTGACATTTATCTAAAGTATCTGCTTTTCTTACAACGAACACGTAAGAAGTATGTGTATGTAGGCTTTGTTTTATTTTTATTGTTCTGTATGTAGGTTTTGAATAAGAGGTAAAAAGATAGAAGGCTTATCAGTTTCTGGGTAAATCCTAAAAAGTAAATCTAAGATACTATGAATCAAAATGTTTCTTTCCATGCTCCTAAGAACTGATAGCATGCCAATCTCCCAGGACACAGGCATGGCAAAATTGTCGCACACAGACCCAGGATCACCACAAACAGCTAGCAGGTGCTGCTCCGTGGCTCTTGGGCTGCGAGGCTGTTATGGGAAGTCTGAAGTCCATGTGCTTGGTGGCCCCAGGGTCCTTTTGTTCTCTTTGGAGTCTGGTAGCTTTACTAGACTCTGGCCTACTACCATTCGGTGGCCATTCTCCTGCGACATGGTGTGCTCTTTTATGTCCAGAAAGATTTCTTGAATTTTAACTTTATTTTATTTGTTTAAAGATTTATTTTTAAGTCAACTCCAATCCCAACGTGGGACTCGAACTTGAGACCCCGACCGAGATCAAGAGTCACACTCTCTTCTGACTGAGCCAGCCAGGCGCCCTCTGGATTTTTACTTTAAATATTTGTTCTGTTCATGCTTCTTAGTCTTCTTTGGGAATTCCAATTAGCAGATGTTGGAGTTTTGCATTTATCCAGTGCATTCTTGCCTGACCTTTGTTTTCACTTCACTTTGCTCATTGTCTTCATCTTTGTCTTTATTGTCGGTTACTTTTTTTTTTTTAAGTATTTTATTTATTTATTTTGAGAGAGAGAGAGAGCAGGAGCAGGGGGAGGGGCAGAGGGAGAGAGAGAAGCAGGCTCCCCACCAAGCAGGGAGCCCAACGTGAGGCTCGATCCCAGGACCCTGGGATCATGACCTGAGCCAAAGGCAGATGCTGAACTGACTGAGACACCAGGCACCCTAGTCGATCACTTTTTTTTTTAAACAACATCTTTTCCCTTTCGTGAGAATTCTGACAACATTTATTTTTGTGATGCTTTATTTTTCTCATCTCTTCCTTCTTAAGCCTGACCAGTTTCCTCTTCATTTCCTCCTGGTGTCTTGCTGAGCCCTGAAATCCCTGTTTTGCTCTTATACAGGAAACTACAGCACTTGCTTTAAAAAAAGTAATTGCAAAGTAATTGTTCACAGTTTTCTTCCCTTTTTAAAAAAGAGTTAATTCATTAATTTATTTGAGAGAGAGAGTGGGCACACATGAGTGAGGGGAGGGACAGAGGGAGAGGGAGAAAGAATTCCAAGCACACACCCAATTGAGCACAGAGCCTGATGTGGGGCTGAATCCCACGATCCTGAGATCATGACCTCAGCTAAAAGCAAGAGGCAGACACTCGACCGACAGGTGCCCCCCCTTTTTTTTCTCCTTTTAAATTGTTCATAATTTTCTTCAGCTTTTGGGCAACAGCTTTCTGGAGAGTTCTTTATATGCCATTTGTTTCTGTTATTTGTTTCTGTTTCTATTTGTAACTGTTTTTATTTTTACTGTTTCCAGTTTAATGTTGAACATATATATTTTTTTATTGTCATAAAATATGCATCACATAAAACTGACCATTTTCATCCCTTTTTAGATGTGCGTTTAGCCGTATTAAGTACATTCATATTGTTTGGCTGCCATCTCCAGAACTTTCTCATCTTCCCAAATGGCAACTGTGCTCCTTACACACTGACTCCCCAGGGGTTTGCCCAGCCCCACTGCTCCCCACGACCACTCTTCTACCTCCCATCTTTATGAACTTGACTCCTCTAGCAACCACATACAATGAAATCAAGCAATGTTTGTCTCTTGGGTCTGGCTTATTTCACTGAGCCTAATGTCTTCAAGGTTCATCCATGTTATAGCATGTGTCAGAATTTCCCTCCTTCTGAAGGCAGAATAATATTTCCTTGTATGTGTTCTGTGTATCTATTCCATATACCACATGTTCTATTTATTCATTCATCTGTCAATGGACATCTAGGTTGTCTCTACCCTTTTGGCTATTGTGACTGATGCTGCTATGAACACAGGAAGATGGCAATTGGCTGGAGTCCCAGTGTCCAGTTCTCTTGCATATATACCCAGGAACGGAATTGCCAGTAGTTCATATGGTAATTCTATTTTTCATTTTTTGGATATCTGAAGTGCCACTGGTTGTGCCATTTTATATTCCCATGAGCAATGTGCAAGTGTTCTGACTTCTTCACAATCCTGCCAACACTTGTTATTTTCTGTTTAATAATCCCTTTCTTAACGGGTATGAGATGGTATCTCATTATGATTTTAATTTGCATTTCCCTGACAATGAGTGATGTTGAACATCTTTTCATGAGCTTATTGGCCACTTGTGTGTCTTCTTTGGAGAGGCATCTACTCAAGTCCTTTGCCCATTCTTCAGTTGGGTTGATTGTTTTTTTGATGTCGAGTTAATATTTTTTTTATGTAGACTTTGTTTCGGTTACTTGTTTTCATGGAACAACTATTTATGGGAGACTCAAATAAAGAAGAAGCCAGGACTGTGTTCTATGCCAACAGAACTATTCTTTCTTCTGTGGGCGTTCTACATGAGTTTCTGTTTCTGTTTCCCCCAGGCTAGAATCAGGCAGTTTTTAAATTGTTCACAGTACAGATTCTCTTCTCTCCATTTGAAGGACAAACTGCTTCCTACAGATATGGCCCGACTCACTGTGTCTCTTCATTTAGTCCATTGGTTCTTGGAACCAATCCAAATTTGGTGCCAATCTGTACAGATTATTCTATTTTTGAGACAGATTTTACTTCTGCACTTTGGGAATGCCCTTCACCTTGAAAAGGGCCTTTTCGTTTTTGTTTTCTTTCTTTCTTTCCTTTTTTTTTTTTTTTTTTTTTCAATTACTGGCATTGTCTCTCCTTTTCCTGCCAAAGTCCTACTCATTTCTCTGACTTCTGGCATCCTTTAGAAGAACAGGAAAAATGGTACCTGATTTTCACAATTTCTAATGGATGATGTTTGCATCCTTTCCTTGTTACTTTCAAATAACAGCCAAGAGACGCTGACAACTGAATCCATTCATCCAGCATCCATTTATCCAGAAGTCCAGCATCATCACAGGATAATGGAGAGAGAAAAGAGACTTCTGGGTCCCTCTCTTTACTTCCACTTCTTGGGCAAGTTCCTCTGAGTCTTTAGGTGGTCCCTTTTATTCCCCAATTCCCTCTTTCATGTTGGGAGTTCTCGGGGTTCCATTCTTGGTTCTCTCTTCTCCTTCTAGGCTCACCATCTTCCATGGATTCCATATGTTTACAAATCCTGAGGTCTGACTCCCTAGGTATCAGCTCTGTGTGAAGTCACCGCCTCTCTGGATGACTGTGGGGTCTGTTTTCTTCTTTAGGAGGTGAAGCTGCCTTCCTTCTGGCTCAGGACCCACCCTCACCTGTGGTGAGAGAAGCATCAAAGAGCGGTCGGAGCCCCTTGCCTACAGCATCACCTGGAATCTCAGGTAACACTCCCCTTCCCTCAGATTCTTCTGACCACAGTGCGGTCTTGATCGACAAGGGGAGATGCTGGAGACTGGCAAGTAGCCTGGGGCCCTGAGTATGGGTGGTCCTAGGTCCTAAAGTGAAGGCGAGGGTCTAAGACCTCATTCTCATTCTCATTTCCCACAAGATCCAGCTCACAACCCCTTTACTATTTGAGACATTGCATCCAGGGCCCCTAAGCTCCAAGTACCATATTTTATGAACCCCAAATCAGAATATATATTCAGATTGAGATACAGCCTCTGCATGAGCCCCACTGATCCCTGCACCCCTCAACTGATAGGCTTGTGCAGCGAGTTTGGGGGTCAGCTTTCATTTGTGCATTCAGGAACCCAGACGTACCTGCACTTGGTCTCTGTCTGGCCACATCCCTCACTCAGTGGTCCTTGGAGAAGATATTAGCACAAGGGGCTATGGCATCTCCTGACTTGGGCTTGAATCTCCAGAGCCCAAGAATTTGCCAGAGTGTTCCCTGGCAAAGTGAATTTCATTATGTGGTTTACTCCAAGAGAGCCTCTCTCTCTCCCTGTAAACTCAAACCCAGATCTCAGGAGCGCTCTGGCCTCTGGCTGATGAACTGGGAGCGCCCAACTGAGGAGGGATGAGGGAGCAAGATGGACAGGCCAGTTCATCACTCCTCGGGGGCAGAGACAGGAAGCTGAGAGAGAGAGGGCTCGTGTGTGTGTGTGTGTGTGTGTGTGTGTGTGTGTGTGGTTCTTGAACGATGGGTGGCCACAGCCAAGGCCCGTCAGTGCTGGGGAATCTAAGCCAACCAGAGGAGTATGAAGCCCTTTTTGGGAGAAGGGTGGCTGCTTCCTCCCAGGTAGTCTGACGTTCTGAGCTCTCCTGCCAGAAGGTACATTTTAAACTACAGAAATGATATGGAATATGGAATATGAAGATTCATGAAACTTGTCTTTAATCCTCTGCATAAATCACAGTCTTAGAGGGGCTTCCTAAAACTGAAGGGATATGGGTCCATGTCAAGGAGACCCAGCACTGCCAGGCCTTGGTCCCATTCACTCACTCTTACTTTTCCCCGCAAAATGAGGTAGCCCCATTTCTCCAAGGTCTGTTCTAGGCCAGGACTCGGAAGACAGTCAACCACAGTTTTATTTTATTTTATTTTATTTTAACTTTTTAAAAAGATTTTATTTATTTATTTGAGAGAAAGAGAGCACAAGTGGGGGGGAGGGGCAGAGCAAGAGGGAGAAGCAGGCTCCCCACTGAGCAGAGAGCCCAACGTGGGGCTAAATCCCAGGACCCTGGGATCATGGCCTGAGCCGAAGGCAGATGCTTAACCGACTGAGCAACCAAGGCGCCCCTCAACAACAATTTTTTTTTTTTTAAAGATTTTATTCATTTATTTGAGAGAGAGACAGGGAGAGAGAGCATGAGTGAGGAGAAGGGCAGAGAGAGAAGCAGACTCCCCGTGGAGCTGGGAGCCTGATGCGGGACTCGATCCTGGGACTCCGAGATCATGACCTGAGCCGAAGGCAGTCGTCCAACCAACTGAGCCACCCAGGCGTCCCCTCAACAACAATTTTAAATAGAAAAAAATTCAGTTTCATGAATGATGAGCCCTTCTTCTAACTGTGCCCCCATTATGGGTTGTTCACCAGGTATAGTGTAGACAGGAGAGCAAAGACATGTTTACCTTCAAGGAGCTATTATGGGTTGCCACTCAAAAGCACTTACCACGTCAGCTGAGACCTCTTCATTGTGTCTGTGTGGACTAGAAAGAGAGCAAAGAAGGAAAGAGCAGAACACCTAAAACAATGTGATTCAGATCAAGGTGGAATAATTATGGCAATAAATAAGAGCAATTCATATCTATAACATTAATTAGTGAAGAGTATTAAATTGGGTACAAATCAGATTGAAATCATTTTCTGCATATAGGAGATACTCTGTAATGAAAATTACTCCAAAGGTCAAAATAACAGGTTAGGAAAATTTGGCACATGTAGATTTTTTTTAAATGACAATATTAATATTTAATGACATTAATTCATCCAACTTTTGTTTGTCTCACTACGTGCTCAACAGTGTTCCCTACACTAAACGTCTTACCACACAAGCTGGAGAGTTGGTCATGACCAGGGTGGGTGAGGAAAAAGGATGCCTTGTTACGAAGGTGTTTTTATTTTACTGGTTTGTTTTTTTTAAGATTTTATTTATGTATTTGACAGAGAGAGAGAGAGAGAGAGAGAGCGTGCGCGCACTTGTCCACAAACACAAGTCTGGGGGAGGGGCAGAGAGAGAGGGAGAAGCAGGCTGAGCCGGGAGTCTGACGCAGCACTTGCTCCCAAGATCCTGGGATCATGACCTGTGCTGAAGGCAGACACTTAACCAACTAAACCACCCAGACGCCCCTATTTTACTGGTTTTTATTGTGAAAGAAGCATGTGGTTTCTGTAGCAAAAGTCCAGTAGGACAGATGAGCCAAAAGTAGAGGGGTGGGTCTTCCTTACCCCAACCTCAGCCTCTCTCCCCCAGGCTAAGCCTGCTCTCCACTGGATTTACCTCCACCCGGAATTTTCCCCTAGTCCTAGACCACATCTATAATCTTTTTAAAAATGGAGATCATGTTTTTCACTTTTTTTTTTTTTTAACTTAACAAATCCTGGATCTCTTTCCAGGTCGGTTCATATAGATTGGGTTCATTCTTTTTCAAGTCTGTAAGTCCTTCTTTGATGTTAGTGTGTTTAAATGTAGATGGTCTCCCCACATGGATATTTCTAGGTGTTTTCATTTCTCTTGACCACTGCAAGGAATTGGTGAGGGTCTTACACATGCTTCTCTGTGTATAAGCCATTTTGTTTGTGGAGGACGACTTTCCGGAGAAGGAATGGGAACTTCAGCCTATGCACATTTATGTTTTGAGATACTCCAAATCATCGTTCTGAAAGTGTTATTACTTCCTGCTCCAACCAAGTGTGTCAGAAGACACAGTCCCTTCTCTCTTTCTCAGCAGCATGGGATACTTTTATTCTTTTTTTTTCTTTAAGATTATTTGAGAGAGAGAGAGCACAAAACTCAAGCAGACTATGTGCTGGCCGTGGAGCCCTACACAGAGCTCGATCTCACGACCCTAAGATCACAACCTGAGCCAAAACCAAGAGTTGGACACTTAACCAACTGTGCCACCCAAGTGCCCCAAGGATGCTTTCTTTCTTTTAACTTTTGCCAAAGTGGTCGATGAGATGGTATTTTGCTGTGGCCTAAATATGAATTTTGGGGGGCTGCCAATGTATTTATTGGCCATTGTATTTCTTCCTCTGTGAAACATCTTTTCAAAGAACGTGAGAAATACCTGTTTACAGAAAACGAGAACCAAAGTTGAAATATCACGGATTTTGTTACTGCCCCTTAAATCTTCAAAAAAGGAAGAGGTATGGGTGAGGGCTAGGGCCAGGGAGGAGAAACATTTATGAATCACATTAAAAACCTTTAAAAATCAAAAGCATCCCATGAAGCTGTGGCAAACATCAGAAAGCTTGAAAGTGCTTTGAAGCTTCCAGAAAACAAGCAATTCTCATGTTGTATAAATTGCCCCAGAAACACAAAACACAGTATGTATTGAGCAGGGAATGAATATAACACTAATAATAAGCTCTGATTACACAGAAAGAAAACTGTACCTCGATATTTGTGACCCTAAGATGAACATATTAAGTATAATAGGGAATGTACATCTTTAGCAGATTGATACGGAAAATCTGCAATGACCACACTGAGGTTTTCATGAAAATACAGGAATAATTCGATATATGGAAATTTATGCGGACAATACATTATATTCATGGGATAAATTAAAAAAAGGAAAATTATGATCATCTCCTTAGAGTCTGAAAATAATCCTAATAAAAATATTTTAATATAGGAATAAAACACAAACCTTAGCATGATGAAGAGTGGTTTTGGCAAACCAGCTGCCAATAGCGAAATGCTACAGCCGTTTCATAAAATTAAATAATTTAAGATCTCAAGCTAACCCAACAAGGCATGGAACCAAAATGAGAAAAATAAGTATTGAAAAAATAGGAAAAGCCCCTGAGATTATGTATTCTTGAAGCATTCATTCAATGACAATTATAATTAGCAAGCATTCAGTGAAGCACAGAGGAGCGTTGAAAACGAGTAACATTTCTGTAGAGTAACAAAGCAAGTCAGAAACCCAAGAGATCACCGGTTTCACCAGGTCCTAGTTAGCACTGAGTCTTATCAGAGTTTAATTGTTTGGTTAAAATCATTAGACCAAGATGATGAAAAATTTTCAAGACATTAAGATTTTTGATATTCTAACCTTGCTTTTCTTGTCTACAATGTTATAACTAGGTAATCTGTTTTGCCAGAGCATCATTAAAAATTTTCTGGACAAGGTGACTAGAGAAGAAGTGTGCTACATCCTCTTTCATCCAGAGGCTTGGGAGATGGTAGTGGCAAGAAGTGGTTTGGACAGGTAATCCTAGAACAGTGGTGTGTGTGTGGGGGGGGTGGCGGTGTGTGGGGGTGGTGATAATCACCACAATGTGTGTTCTACGAAGGCGGGGATTTGGACTGATGGACCCAGAGACCTAATCCCAGCCTCTAGAACAGCATCTGGCACCGACCTGACTCCCAGGATATTTGAGCTGGGGAAGGAAATCTGATTGTTAATATCCAGATTCTGTCACTAAGCTGTGGCCTGTTTCATGGCAGGAAATATACAAATGTGTTCGGACCAAGTTGGCTAAGCGTGGATCGTGCTGTCTCATGTATCTCCTTTTGCAATCAGAAATGTGCAGAAAAGGGGGTGGGAGCATTTACACATCCTCATAAAACATTTTTGTAGGAAAGCAAATTTAAAACCTTCGGTAAGCACGTTAACAGGTGCCACGACCCTCCACCTATTGGCCGATGAATTCCTAGAAGCAGAATTTGCTTCCTTTTCCCCATCCTTGCTCATGTCACAAGAACGTCTAGGCTTTGGGACCTAAACTCCTGGGCCTCCTCTTTCACAGCCTTTGCCCGGCCCTTTAGGCTCTCTGGTAGAGCCTGGCCCCAGCTTTAGAGAGGCTGTCCTTACTTTTGCCCAAGGGTCCATAGGTTCTGTAAAATGAGCTCCAGGGCCTACCCTAAACTCTTAAATTATTAAAATCTTCCTGACACATGCAAACCAGAGCTGCCTGCCCTTTTACGATGGGAACAGTCCATTCCCCGTACCTCCCTCCCTCCCTCTCCTATCCATCCCTCTTCCAGTCTTCAGACTCACGGGGGCCCACTGATCCTGGGGCAGCTCAGAACAAAGCACTTTATGCATGTTGCTGGCTGATGGACTTGGACTCGAGTGAATTAGGTCGCGTCCACAGTGCCTATGCACGGGCTTGTCCCCCCTCCTTTGGTGAAGGCAGAAGAGACAGTTTTCTTTTTCTCAAGGGAACAGTAGCCTTGACCAGCAGGTGAGGCCAACTAGACGCTTCTGGGAAGCTGGAGTCCCAGGTTCTCAGCCAAATCTCATCACAGACTGGCGTGTCATCTAGGGAGAGTCACTTTGTCCTCGGGGCCAGCAATGTCCTCAGGGGCAGGGGCTTGGACACACTGATGGAGCAAACGTGGCAGATGGCCACTTTCCTCCTGCAGTGGGCTGGCAGAGAGCATCAGGGCCAATGCAGCAGTCCTTCTCAGAGCCTGCAGGTGTATCGAAGTACTTCTGTGACAGTGGTCTGGACACCCCATCCGCTGTGGCAGGGGCGTGGACACCTTTCTGCCATCTATGTCCAGACGATCTGAGAAAGTCTTCCTCCTCTAGCACTGTGTAGTGCTAAGACTTGTTGGAGGGCGGCTCAACTCCTACGTGTACAGAAACGTCCCAAAGAACACTCTGAATAAGTCTTTGACATTGTGCTGGGGCGGAGTTTTGGGAGGCTCCTGCTGCTTCCCTGGGCAGGGGTCCATTGGTTGGTCTACCTTAGGCTGCTGATGGCCTTGCCCAGGGCTCTAGAGTGATCGTCAACAATCCCTTTTTTGGAGGACTCAGGACTGCTTGGTCTCAGCGTGGTTTTCCCAGGAGCCCTGCCTTCTTTTCCAAAGACCTCCTCTCCAGTATTAAACCCATGCCTGGTCTGTTGTGGGTGCTCACGTAGGACGAGGACGAGAACAAACCTAAGGGTCAGAGAAGTCAGACTCTGAGACGTGCTGTAGGCAGCTGTTTCCGGCATCCTGCGCAGTCCAGGGATACCACCTGGGAAGCCCCCGATCCTGTAAGACAAATTTGCTCAGAACAGTGATTCCCAAACACAGAGCCTGCAGAACCTTGTGTTCTAGGAACTAGACAAAATCGATTCCACAGGAAAATGGAATAATGGTGATCTTTTCTCCAAAATACAGGGGAAATTTTAATTTAATGGAGAGAACTTTTTAACTTTAATTTTAATTTAATGGAGGAATTTTTTCCTTCCTCATTACTTCTTAAGATGACTTACTTTCCTGCTCACAAGCGAACAGAGCAGAAGCTTCCGTGTCTAAGCACGACCACCCTCTTATTAGAAATCTACTTCTGGTTTGCCGAAATAACACAACGCCATCAAACCGAATGGCGAATGATGAGCCCTTCTCTATAAAAGAGGTCATATCTGGGGTCTTCTTGGACGTTCTCCCTCCTTTTTCTTTGCAAGTGTTGTTTTGTTAATTTTCGGAGTTAATTCTAGTACATGCACATGATAACAAAAACTTCAAAGGAGCAGAAGGGCAAACAGTCAAAAATAAAATCTCCCTCGCCGTTCCCTGCTCCCCAGTTCTCTTCCCCAGAAGCAGTCACGATTTCCAGGTAGATCCCTTTGTAACGGAAAATCAGAAAACCAAGCCCTCTCCTCTATCGGTTGTCAGGACTCTCATTTCCCTGGATAGCCTTGCTCACGAGCTGTTCTAGATGTATAAATTACACACGTGTGCCTATCTATAGTCATTAAGAGAAGATAACAAAAGTCATTTGTACTCATCACAGAGGTCATTAGTCCCCTGGACAGCCAGACGAGAGCTGTCCGTGGGTGTGTGGACCAGCAAGCCAGTCTGGACGCACAGAGCGATGGCTTCGACTTTGTTCCACTGTAAACATGCAGGTCACCCCCCACCCAGGTGAACCTCTAGAGAGGAACCCTGTGTCTGGATGCTTCATACCCAGGACACCGCTCCCTGAACGCGTGAGAGAACTCAGATAACCTAGAAGTTTTAGCTTTATTGGGGAGCCCATCCCAGAGCTGGAGAAATAATTCCGTGACTTGGGCTGTCCACAGGGATGAGGCCGACACGCTGTACCACATCCTGATGGAAGAGTTGATCCGATGGAAGGAAGTGTCCATGCCGGAAGACCTCTCGCCAGAAGAGAAGATGTTTCTCTTATGCTTTCCCCTGCAGAAGCGTAAGCTGGAAAAGAGCATCAAGGAGCTTCACGCCATCGCAGACCAAGTGGACGCCAACCATAAGATGCTCACCAAGATCAACCTGGTGGCCAGCTCCTCGGGCACTGTCTCCGGAGTCTTGAGCCTCTTGGGTTTCGCCCTGTCCCCTGTGACAGGAGGGGCCAGTCTGATGCTCTCAACGGCTGGGCTGGGCCTGGGGGTGTCAGCAGCTGCCACCAGCGTGTTGACAAGTTTCTTAGAAAACAAAAACAACTCAACAGCCCGAGAGAGAGCCAGCGAGGTGATACAGATGGAAACCCCTGCGGCGTACGACACTCTGAAAGGAATCGGTGCCACTTTGACCTGTGTCGATAGGTTTGTCCAAGCCCTTCAGCATGTCAAGGGACTTCGGGCCTACCAGATGGCCAAAGCCAACTCTGGCTTCATGGCTAAGGTCAAAAATTTCATAGCCACAGGCCATGTCCCCTTCTGGAGGGCGGGAGGGCAGCAGACAGCCTCCGCGCTGACCATGACCAGAGGTGCGCGGCTGCTGGGCGCTGCTGGGGCTGGCGTCCTACTCATGTATGACGTGAAAAGCCTCCTGGAGAACTGGAAGCACCTGGAGGACGGGGCCAGGGCAGAGACCGCCGAGGAGCTGAGGTCGGCCGCCCGGCAGCTGGAGCAGGAGCTGAAGCAGCTCCACAAGCGCTACATGCAGACCCTCCAGGGCGGGGCTGGCAGAAGAGCCGGTGGCCATAGCAGGAGGTAGGAAGGAAGGGGTGTGGGGGTGCATAGGGCAGATGTGGTCCCGGTCTTCCTGAAGTCCCCCCAGGGCCGTGCTCAGCAGGCAGGTGCATACACAGAGGCAGGCTGGAAACTGTCCTTCCTGCCGAGACAGAGGATGTTACCTCACCCTTCTGCAAAATGAGGTCCCTCCTCTTTTTTCCAGAATCCCATCTTTTTTGCTCAAAGCGCTGCCCACACACTTCAGAAATCACAAATTTCTTCAGAAATCACAAATTTCGTGTAGGTGCTCGCTGCCCGTCTTCCCGTGCGGTGTGCCCGCTGGGAGGGCAGGGGTGCGTGTGTCCCCAGCATCGGGCGGGGCCTGGCTCCCCGCAGGGGACCACCAACGCGCGTCTTGAATGACACGAGGGCGGCCTTCCAGGATATAGGTGACGTTTCAAATGAGCTGGGAAAAGAATTTTGTTTGAAAAATATATTTATAGACTCTTTTTTAAAAAAATTTTTATTTATTTGACAGAGAGAGAGAGAGAGAGCACAAGCAGGGCAGCGGCAGGCAGAGCCGAGAGCAGGCTCCCCGCTGAGTAGGGAGCCTGACCCGGGGCTCGGTCATGATCGTGGATCAGAGCCATGACCTGAGCTGGAGGCAGATGCCCCACCGACTGAGCCACCCAGGCGCCGCTAGACTTTCCTTTTTAGGGACAATTAAATATCCAGCTGTAAAAAGTAAAAACCATTCCTGGGGAAATAAAGGAGAATTTCAAAACTCCTCTTTAATTTTATAGGGAGGATAGAATGGGACTGGGTAGCAAGGCCACCTCCTGGGGTCCCCGGGAGGGTGGCACCAGCCTTTGCTGAGGGTGTGAAGGCTCATAATTATAAATTCATTCATTCATTCATTCATTCATTTATTCATTCATTCATTCATTTGTTCGTTCCACAGATTTTAGTTAACTGAAGCCCGTAACAGGGACCCAGGGCCTCCGGGAGTGTTTCCAAACTTGACTGCAAGTTGGAATCACCTGGGAAAATTCAATGACTACGGATGAGGGGGCAGTCCCTCGTGTCCTCAGGGACTGGGATTTCCTTGACTGGGGTTATGACCCACACCTGGGGAGTTCTAAAGGCGCTCCCAGTAGTTCCACTGAACCACTGCTTGGAGGTGTTTGAGATCTTCTTACTCTACTGCATTAATATACTTTTTACTCTTTGGGTACTTTTTCTCACTTCTTAATAAGCTGGGGCAAATTTGGGGGTAAACTATGAAACACAAGGATTCATATCCTAAAGGGTCTTGCCCTCCTCCCCCAACCTATGCCCATCATGGAGTACATGCTTAGGCCAGGACATCTTGAGAAAAGACGCAGTCTCTGCTCTAACGGCCCTGGGGACCTAGGAAGGGGACAGAACCCAGATAAGCCAAGCTAATGAGGAAGAGGTCAACGGTAGGACACAAGGATAGTAGGGTGCTGGGGAGCCCCTGAAAGGTGCAATTACCCCCTGGAGGGGGAGAGAAGCCAGGGCTTTCCTGGGCTTTGTCTCTGCCAGGCACCTGGCCGAGCCCTGCGTGCACACCGGCAGTGTGCATTTGTGGGCAGAGGGACCGTTCATGAACTTGGTGGATACACAATTACTCACTGAGCGCCTCTGTGTCCAACAGCCAGCAGACCCGGTGGCACGAGACACACAGTGTCCGAGGGTGGGAAGTGAGAGCACTACCTCTGCCAGCCCCAGCATGTCCAGATGCCCAAGGGAACCTTCTAGAAGATCCCAATTAGGGCATAGAGGTAAGTAAACTACTCCTTTTCCCTTTCTGCCCGACCGGGTCCGGCTTCCTGCAGGGAATCTTGGTTTAGCAGAGGCAAAATACGGTCTTCGACTAAGAAAACTCAGGGCAAGACATTTGTTTGCAATGATCTAATGATAGCAGAAGGAAGACCAGCAGTGGCCCGTGATAATCCCTGGGGACTCCGGAAATGCTGGGGTTGGAAGGGAAATTTGTGAACAGACAGGGTTTTCTGGGTGTACACATGGGGTTCAAGGCCAAGGAGACCTAAAATATTCATGCTAATTTAAGCTGAGTGTGCATATATTTAGAACACCTCTTTCCCAAACTGTATATAACTACCCAGTACATTTAGAATGAAGATTTTTTAAAAAAAGATTTGAGAGATAGAAAAAGAGAGAGCATGCGTGTGCATGGACGCAAGCAGGGGAAGGGGCAGAGGGGATGGGAGAGCAGAAGAATCTCGAGCAGACCCTGCAGCGAGCACGGAGCCTGACACGGGTCTGGATCTCACGGCCCTGAGCTCATGACCTGAGCGGAAACTAAGAGTCAGGATGCCTAACCGACTGAGCCACCCAGGCGCCCCTAGAATTAAAACTTTTAAAAAACCCTTTATTTTAAAATTAACTGTGCCTGGGGATGCCTGGCTGATTCTGTCCATGTAGCATGCAACTCTTGATCTCAGGGTTGTGAGTTCTAGCCCCACTTTGGGTGTAGAGATGACTGAAAATGAAGTCCTAAAATAAAATAAAAAAATCCGCTCTGCAACTCCTCCACCGCCTTCCCACCCCCCCCCCACCCTTTCTCTCATTAGGCAGGACTCAGGAAGTATGACCAGTGCTCTGTGGCTCACACACAGATTCGACTTCCATCCCCAGTGCTCTGCAGGAGTCCGAGATTTGCAAAAGGCTGTTACTGAAAGTTAATCCCTGCACACAGTAGAATTGATAGTTGTGAAAATCTAGACACCATCGATATGCCCCAGCGCTAGGACACTGGTCCAAGACAACTAGTCATCCATTTGAGAGAACATGATGGACCTATCCAGATGGTGTTCAGGAGAGCCCGTCATTGGATCAGCGTGGAAAACGTCTCTTCTACCCAGTTAGATGAGAAAAGCAGGATGAGAATTGTGTACACACTTTCTCTTCTCAGATCTAAGCGGGAGAGACTCAGCAAGGTCCCACGACAGCCACCTCTGTCTGCGGGGGACGTGCTTATGTGTTCCTTCATTCCATCTGTTTGTAGTTATCAAGTTTTCTATGATGTGGACTACTTGTTTTATGAAATGGAAAGCAGATAAATGAGTATTGACATCAAAATAAATTTTTTTTTTTTTTAAAGAGGAATGACCCATCATCTGCTGGTCTTAGGTTAGTTCCGTCAATCACTTGAATGAACACAGCCTCCTCCTCCCCATGGAATAAAGCCATCCTGGGAGGAGGAGAGGAGGGTGTTTTCTGGGAAAACTGTCCTCACGATGTGAGCAGTGGCTGAAAAGTCACTAAAAGGAAATCTAAGTCTTTTGGGTTCTTGGACCCAATTCCAGTGTGTGTGTGCGTGGTGTGTGTGTGTGTGTGTGTGTGTGTGTGTGTGTAATCACCACAGTAAGATAGCAAATGCTGGACTGTTCTACCCTAAGAAAACTCTAGGCTAACCTGACTGATTTATGAACTTGTTTTGCAGAAGTTGACCACTCACCAGTAAGACCGGCTAAGACAGGAGCAAACCAGGAAGAATCCTTGCAGCTGTGCAGAAGGGACCAGGAGCGAATGAAAGTAATCTCTGTGAGGGCACACCCTGAGATGTCCCCCCATTCATCACACTTACGTTTTTGAACATGTGTCCCATGAAGGGACACGCTTGCTCAGAAAGGAAGGCCCCTGCCTTTCCCTCTATCCAATTAGCATATTTCATGCCACTTACATGCTGACCCCTTGTCCTTAAACTTACCCAACCCCCAACCCTTCAGGGAGAAGCTCTGAGGTTTGTTTGAATAAACCCTTGAATAAACCCTTTCCTTGAGGCATAATCCATGTGTCAGTGATGAGTTCTGTTGTGCACTGGATAGAGCTTGGGTTTGGTTACGTGTGTGTGCGCTGGGGAGGCTTCTGTACCCCCACAGCAATTTTGTGACACCAACGCCATCCAAAAATTTAGTTCAATTCTTACACTATCTACTCAAGAGAGAGCATCACATTCCACAGGTGAAGGTTCGGTCCCACAAGCCCACCCTCCACTTCAGGGGCCAATTCTCACCGCCTGGCTGTCCATCAGAGGTTCCCACAACCTGATCCTTAGATTTGATTAATTTGCTACAGTAGCTCCTAGAACTCAAGGAAACCCTTTTACTCACAAGATTACCGATTTATCATGAAGGAAATGGAAGAATATGAATGGACAGCCAGACGAAGAGATACATAAGGCAAGGATCTAAACAAAGGAGCTTCTGTCCCCACTGAAGTTTGGGGCCAGCACGGTGGCACGTGCAAGTGTTCTGGCTTCCTCACCTGGAAGATCTCTGAACCCTGTCCATTTTGGGATTTTAGGGGGGCTTCATCACGGAGGCATGGTTGACTAATTCCTTGGCCATTGGGTGATTCAAACTTTAGCCTCTCTACCCTCCCAGAAAATCAGGGCATGAGACTGAAAGTTCCAACCCTCAGTTCATGGTTGGTTCCCCTGGCAAGCAGACCCCAACCTTAGGTGTTTCCCAAAGTCACCTTGGGAATCTAACTCCAGCTGTGGTGAACTTACCTTGTGCTGTGAATAACAAGATACTTGTTTCACCTCAGAAGCTCTGCAGTGTTTTCAGGAGCTGAGGACAAGAGACCAAACATCATAACACAAGGTGTATCCATGGCTCTTATGACTCAGGAAATTCCAAGGGTTTTTGGGAGCTGTGAGCCAGGAACTGTGGATGAAGATCATATATATAGGAAAAATATATTTTGGTCATCCAAATGAATGACCAAATATATGTATTTCTTATAAATCACAGTATTGTTCCTACATAGTCTCTGACCTATTCATCCATCCATCTCACCTATCTATCTGTCCATCATCCACCCATCTACCATCCGCACACCACCCATCTGTCCAATCTATCCATCTATCCACTCATCCAACCACCCACTAATCTGTCCATCCATTTATCCATCCAGGTACCACCTATCTACCCATCCATGCACCCATGCCCCTCATCCATCCATCCATTCATCCATCCATCTCATCCAACCATTAGTCTAATTATCTACTCTCCATCCATCCATTCATCTACCCATCCATTCATCTACCCATCCATCTATCCATCCATGCACCACCTGTGTACCCATCCAACCACCCATGCCTCCATCCATCCATCCATCCATCCACCCATCTCATCTGTCTATTGGTCCATTCATCTATCTGTCCATCCATCCATCCATCCACACATCTCATCTGTCTATTGGTCCATTCAGCTATCTGTCCGTCCATCTATCCATCCATCCACCCATCCACCACCCACCCACCATCCACTCATCCACCCATCCACCCATTCAGTGATTACCTACTAAGTGAAAGGCATTTTTCTAGGCTGTTGGGATAGAGCAGTGACCAAAACACATCCCTACCTCCATGGGGTTTATAATCTCATGGGGTTGGTGGGAGAGGCAGACAAGAAAGACAATAAATAAGTAAATCATACAGTATAATAAAAAGTAATGGATGTTAGGGAGAAAAATAAATCTGGGAAGGAAGACACAGAGTGTAGGATGGAGCAAGAAATCCATTTAAATAAGATCATCAGGGAAAACCTCTGAGAAGCTTTTATCTGAGCAAAGACATGAAAGTGGTGAGGGAACTAGCCAAGAAGATATCTGGGAGATATTCCAGACAGAGGGACAGCAAAGGTGACACAGATGACAGGTTTAAGGAGCTGCAGAGGCTGTGTATTAGGAGTAGAGTAACAGCTTGGGGAGCTCGAAGGGAGGATAGAAGATGAGGTCAGAAAGGCAGCTGGAGGCTGCAAGGTGCAGTGTCTTCTAGTCGATGGTAGTAGTTTGGCTTTTACTGAGTGAGATGGGAACAGATTGGAAGGTTTCAAGCAGGTGAGTGGGGTGATATAAACTACCTTAGATTTTAACAGCATCGCCCTGGCTGTTGCGTGGGGAAGAAGCCACAGGGGCAAGTCTATCACAGGGATACCAGTTAGCAAGTTATTGAAACAATCCTTGGGAGAGCAGATAATGGCTTGGAGCAGTGTGGTAGCCAAAGAGGTTGTGAGAAATGTCGGATTCTGGACCCTATTCTGAAGGTAAAGCCCACAGCATTTGCTCATGGACTGGGTATATGGTGTGAGAGGAAAAGAAGAGCCCGGATGAAAAGAAAAGAAATAAAATCTAAAAATGAAATTTTATTTTAGATAAAATCTAAAACAAGATTTTAGCCTGAACAACTGGTTATCACCTAAAATAAACAGGTTTTGTGGGAATGGAAGTGTGGGGCAAGATGAAGTTGCTCAGTCTGGACATGTTAAGTTCAAGATACCCAACAGACAAGCAAGTAGAGATGCTGGGTAGATGGTGAGATCTGTAAATTTAGATTCGGGATGTTGAGTCTCCATCAACGAATTGATCAGAGATACAAATTTGGAAATAAATGACATTCAAAATCATAAGAGTGGATAGGGTTACCGAAGACTTGGATATATGTACAAAGAGTAAATGTACAAGTCCAGTTCCCTTTGCCCCCCCTCCCCCCGCTTGAAGAGGATGGGGAGAAGTGGAGGAACCATCAGAGGAGACAGAGGAGCAGCCGCCAAAGTTGGAGGGGACCCGGGAGTGGGGTGTCCAGGGAGCCAAGTGAAGAAAGCCTCAAGGACAATGGGCCCTGATCTGATTTAGCAACATGGATGCCATTGGTGGCCTTGACTAGAGCAGTTATGGTAGAATGAATGGTAGAAGACGAAAGCTTGGCTGGAGAGGGTTTATGAGAAGGAAGAAGGAAACTGGAGACAAAGAGTAGACAAAGCTTTTACATTTTGTTGGAGAGTCTTCCAGAAAAATGGGGCAATCAGCGGTAGGGTAGGGAAACAGGGAGTGAGGTCAAGAAAAGAAATAACATTTTTTAAGATAGAAGAAATATTGGGGCACCTGGGTGGCACAGTTGGTTAAGAGTCTGACTCTTGGTTTTGGCTCAGGTCGTGGTCTCAAGGTCATGAGGTCCGTGCTCAGCATGGAGTCCATTTAAAATTTTCTCTCCTTCTCACCCAACCCCCTCTAAAAATAAATAAATAAATCTTTTTAAAAAAGTACTACTAACATGATTCTATGATGATGGGAATGACCCAATAATGAAGAAACGGCAGTGCCGATGCCCAGTGTCCACCCCATGTTCTTTGAGGGCCTGGTGCCCATGTTGGACTGATGCCCATGTTTCTAGACTTTTCATACCTGCCTGGACCTTTGGGTCAACTCCATCCTATTTCCTCCACACCTCTTGCAATGTGGTCATTAGAAATACAGGGCAACTCGGCGATATGATTGGATACATGATATTCTATAGGTAAGTTCTCATTTTTCACACATATTTTAGGAGAGCACGGTCCTGGGGCATCTTCCGTGCTATTCCACATCAGCAATAAGGTTCATTTCAACCTTCCCAACCTGAGGAATCCTTGTGCACATCAAGAAACTCCTTGCTTCCTGTCCCTCTCCCCCTCAAAAAAGAAAAGAGGGAAGGGGCGCCTGGGTGGCTCAGTGGGTTAAAGCCTCTGCCTTCGGCTCAGGTCATGATCCCAGGGTCCTGGGATCGAGCCCCACGTCAGGCTCTCTGCTCAGCAGGGAGCCTGCTTCCTCCTCTCTCTCTGCCTCTCTCTCTGCCTGTCTCTCTGCCTCCTTGTGATCTCTGTCTGTCAAATAAGTAAATAAAATCTTAAAAAAAAAAAAAAAAAGAAAAGAGGGAAGAGATACTGGTGGTTTACGCTGTCTTAGGATCTCTGCTAAATGCTTTACCAGTTACTGAATCGTAGCCCATAGTTATTGAATACTTAGCACTTTCTAGACACCATGCTGAGTAGTCTACAAATATTGTCCTATTTCATCCTTGCAACTGACTACTACAATGGTACATCTATCATCTTCCAATTTATAGCTGAGGATTCTAATGCACAGAGACGTGAAATTCTTTGAGGTCGACCAGTTAGCAGGTGGCAGTTCAGGAACTGGAACTCAGAGCCTTCTTGCTCGTAACCACTGCCCTGCACTGCCTTGGTTAGTTAGGAAACCGGTGACTTTCTCAAGGTCACACCATCAAGGAGCAGTAGGGCTGGAATTTGTACATGTCTGTGCTTGTAGGGTTGGGGCAGACATTTTAAGTTTGTCTATGTATGCCAATTCTGACTTCACTCACATTTTAAACATTATGGGGAGATTTAGTATTTTTTACCCTTGCACAACCACACCAAGATTAGCAAGTACGTTCAGTCTGTACTTGGTGGGAGATTTTTCACAAGCCCTGTTCTAAAGCCTTCGGGAGATTGCAGGAGCCTTGTGATCTGTCCAAGGCAAGAGTCAGCAGATTGCGGCCCACGGGCCCAATCTGGCCCACCACCTGGCTTTGTAAATAAAGTCTTATTGGAACACAGACACGTGCATTTGTGCCTGTGTCAGGTTACTTTCCAGCTACAATGGCAGGATGTGAGAAGCTGTGAGTGACTAGGTGGTCTGCGAAACCCAACATACTGATTATCTGACACTTTACAGAAAATGTGTTGACTCTTGGTCTACGTGTTTCAAGAGGGGACACCGGGTGGCTCAGTGGTTAAGCATCTGCCTTTGGCTGGGGTCAGGATGCCAGAGTTGTGGGATCGAGCCCCGCATTGAGGTTCCTGCTCAGCGGGGAGCCTGCTTCTCCCTCTCCCTCTGCTGCTCCCTCTGCTTGTGCTCTGGGTCTGTCTCTCTGTCAAATAAATAAATGCAATCTTCAAAAAAATTAAAAAAAAAGTTTCAAGAGAAGCAACTTTGGATTTTCTGGAATTCTGGCTTTTAAAAGGGGTTCACCCCCTGTGAACCGGGAAGTCAATTTCAGATCCCAGAAGGAACGACGGTGTGATGGCGAAGCCTCGGCAATCCCTGGAGCGCGTTTCACACCTGTCCCCTTTAGGCTGCAAGGTCAAGGACCAGCCTGGATGGTGGCTTTATTGTTAGTCTGCGGGGCTTTACTGTTAGGACCGCTGGGTCCGGAGCTGCGCAGCCTCCCCTCCTGCCAGCCCCAGCCCACCGGCCTACCTGTTTGCCAGCCTCCTTCTCCGGCAGAGCACACACAGCACAGAGCCGGGGATGGTGAGGGGGGAAAGGCAACACCGGGGGGGCCCAGAGGCAAGACGGAGGGAGGCAGGTGCACAGAGCCACGGCCCTCGCACATCGTGGCTCACCGGCTGAGTTGGGCCCCTTCCTTGAGTTTCTGGAAAAATTAATAGATGTTATTTGTTTAGAGCCAAGCTGAGCAGAAGTCCAGGGCTCCCACCCGAGTCCTCTCCCAACCCACACAAGCGGACCACGTTTGGGACCATGGGCCAGGCAGCCCCGAGAGCCAACACCAACCAGCCTTTCTAAGCGAGCTTTTCTGTTTTCCGCCTCTCAGGAGACCTCGGGAAGTCTCCTGCCCTCAAAGAGATGGCAGGATCCCAAATCATTTACTGGATGGGATCCAGCCAGGCTGCAGGCCGGTGTCACCTTCCCCCTCTCCAGATCCAGAGGCCCGGCCTCTCCCGGGGGGTGGGGGCGAGGGGCAGCTGGGCCAGAAGCTCCGGGCATGCAGCCTGGGTCTACTTACAAAGTACGGTTCTGGCCTGCAGGTCTGTTTGGGAACCCCCAGGGTCTGGCCGAGAACCGAGTCGGGGAGTTTTAGAAACTGATATTTAATTTTCCTGACAAGCCCCTGGGTGGTACCGGCTTTTGTTAGCGTGTTGGCATGATTGCTTTCCTGAGGCTTCTTTACAGGGCTCTGTGGGTGCAGAGGCCTAGGACTGACCAAGGAGGAGAAGGAACTTTGCTCCAAGGGAAAGACGGAACACTTGGGTGGGCATGCACGACCAGACTGGCCTCCGCCCTGGGACGGAGCAGTTGTCTAGGCCTGGTTTTCACCTGCAGAGAGTTGTGTCCGCACATGGAATCAGGGCTTCAGCCTGGGGAGGGACTCCACGGGCTGCCTGGCCTATTGGGACACTCCATATGCGGGGGCAGTGACTTGACCACAAGCACACAGCTGGCTGTGGCCAAGAGAAACGGAAGCCCAGGGGTCCTCCTGGCACTTGAGTCCACTCTTTAAACCAAAAGCCGTGACCTTGGGCGCTGAGGGTCGCTCCTGGCCTCTCGGGGTGGAGGTGCAGAAACGGGGGCCCGAGGCTCGGAGTCAGCTTTCCGACCCTCGTCTGAAAGTCCCCTTGTGTTTTACGTAAAATCTTTGGGGAGTCAGTGTTTGGTCCCCAGAAGGAGAGCCTGTGCCTGCTGTTACCTGGCGCATCCCTGGCTGTGTTCCAGACCCTGCCTTTTTGTGGCACCTGCAGTACAGCTCACGGGCTGGGAGCAGGTGCCCAGCAAGGCGGGAGCATTGTCTGGTTCCCTGCCCCCCTGGCAGCTCGGTCTGGTGGGAGAAAAGACACAGGTACGACTCCCTCACGGAACACTTACCTTCTCCAGGTCTCCAAAGGGCACAGGTCCGGGGCTGCGGGGGCCTGACGTCTGCATGGCTAACGGATGCTGTACCCCTGGGCTGAGCTCTGTGCAAAGAAAAGCTTCGCGGGGAGGTCTGTGGAGTGGAAAGAGTGATGGGAGCGGGAGGGGGGCAGGCCAACAAAATCAAACCCGTGAAGAGCGCGCTGTGTGCTGAGGGCCAGCTGGCTCTGGGCCCGGTGAGTGCCCGCTCGGCAGGCTGGAGGCAGAGCTGGGAAGGCAAGGGATGCTGTGGGTTCTCTGGGAGCAAAGAGGGAGCGAGGTCAAGAAGTGCCATTTGAGTTGAGCTTTGAAAGTCAAGGACAAGTTCATTTGGAAGGGGGAGAGCGGCCAGGGCAAGGGAGAGGGAGGCAAGGCTTGTCTGGGGGTGGGGGCGGGGGGCATATAGCATCCAGGAGCCAGGTGAGCAAGGGAGGCCTTGAATGTCGTGTTAAGGAATTTGGATTTCAGACTCTGGAAAACGGGACTTCCTCAAGGATTTGGGGGCCAGGGATGATATAGTCACACTTATTTGAGAAGGAGAAATCAGGCCAAAGTGCAGAAGACTAGCTGGGTAGAAGAGGAAGGTGTGGAAGGCTGGGGTCGGGCCATTGAGCTTTCACCTGGAGCCCAGGCCCTGGGCCCGCGCAGTGGGCGAGGCTGGCTGCCCCCGCCCCTCCCGGATCTTACTGCTCATAACAGAGTCCCAGAGTCCCGTGCAAGGAGAAGCGAGAAATAGCTGACTTGAGATCATCTAAGAGTGGTTAAGTGCAGGGAAGGAGGTCAAATGGGGGGGCTGGGCAGGGGAGGCCCCCCTATGGGTGGGGGGCAGGGTTTAACTGGAGCCCAGAAGAATGAGAGGGGGCGCCAGGGTTCCAAAGCGGGGGGTGGGGGGGGTGGGGGGGTGGGGTGGGGTGGGGAGCAGCTCGTGCCCAGTGCCTGGGGCGGGAATGAGCTTGGCCAAGAGGCAGAAGGTAGGCCAGGGCGGCTCTGCGGGGAGCGTGCAGGGGGGCAGAGGGCAGAGCTGGATTTGGGCGCCCAGGGGGTTTGCATGGGGGTGTGTGTGTTTCAGGCTCAGGAGTCGGTGCCGCTTGAGTAGCGTGCACCCAGGGCAGGGAGGACGGGCAAGGCGGCAGGGAAAACAGACCTCGAAGGGGCAAATGCTCGAGACCAAGGTTGGGGGGACACCTTCCCTCGGGGCGAGATTCGGCACTCATTTCTCTTTCCCCCTCTGGGTTTTCACCTGATCATGGCCAACCTTTGTTCAGTTTCCCGCCCCTGAGGGAACACAGGACCTTGGGGGGATGCAGTGATCTCAAGCCTAGTGCACCGGAGCAGCTGGGGGACAGCGGTGGGCGGGGCGGGGAGGGGGGAGCCCAGACTGCCGGCTGGGAGAGTCAGGGTGCAGGGCAGAGTCACTGGCCCACAGCCAAAACTGACGGTGAGTTTTCGGGAGAGGAGGAGCCGGCTGAGATCTGCGGGCTGTGGGGAGGAAGGGGACCCTACAGAAGGTACGGGGACAGCCGGGGAGGTTGGGGGAAGGGGACGCCGGCTGGGGATTTCTGCGGGAGTTCTGGCAGAAGCACCAGAAACACTAGCGCTCAGCGGTCCAGGGAGCTGGACTGGCTGCATGTGGCTCCTAGGTCCGCCACTTCCTACTCAGGGGACTCGGGGCCAAAGCCATGTCATCCCTCCGCTATGCAGCTTCCTCGGCTTATGTGGGGGAGAAAGATAGGGTCTGGGGTTTGACTTCTCCATAGGGAGCTAAGGCAGCCTGTTCCGGGTTTCCTACATCCTGGCAGAAACACTGGTGCTGGTGGCACAGGGGGCAGCGTGAGCATCCGTGTCCCCAAGACCTGTGGGCGTGGAGGGCGAGGTGACAGGAGGTGCCAGGGGACCCCTCTGTCTTAGCTTGCTCTTTGTCCCGAGGGCCCCGCACTCCTCACGGTGACTTGCTGCACCCGCAGCCTGAGCGATGGGCTGGGAGAAGAGCAGTCGGGTCGCTGCTCCCGTGACCTGCTGGGCAAGAAGGGGGGCCACGGGAAGACCCCGGGAGGCGCGCGGCCAGGCAGATTGAGAAAATAGTGTGGACAGCCCTGGATGAGGCTCTGCAAGTGTGGCCGTCCCCCCGGTGACAACAGGCAGAGAGGTAGGGTGGAAACGGAGTCTCACTTCATGCAAAACATTGAGAAAAGGAACTTGGCAGGTTATCTGCAGAGTGTCGACACGTGCGGGCTTTGGGCGCCCCGCAGTGAACAGCAGTTTGGAGACCCAGGTGCTCAGGCCAGGCTTGGGGGTGGGGGTCGGTACAGAAATGCGCCCCCACGCGGTGGTGTGGACGGAAACAGGCGGCCTTGGAGTACAGCCCCAGGAGGCGGGTGCGGGCAGTGGAGGATGGAACCAGGGGGATTGAAGGAGCAGAGGCGACCGTCTGGCTGGGCCCGTGGGGGCGGGGGTGGGCAGCAGGGGAGACCTCTCTCGCCTTGGCCATGCAAATGGAAGGGTCGAGAACACCTGGCAGTGCTGAATGCGACCCAGTCAGGTAAGGGTCCGGCAGGGGCAACCATCCACCTGCTGGCACCAGAAGGGGCTGCTTCAGGTTCCTAGGGGGAGAAGCCAGAGCAAGTCATTGGAGTCAGCAGGCAGAAACTTATTCCAGAAGTTTGTCGTGTAGGAGAGGACCTGGGATCTTGTGTTACTATTTTTAAAACCTGTTCAAGGTATAAGCACGTTTAACTGCTAATACCTTTCCTACTAACTGGTAGGCAGTAGCAGGTGGACCTTGCGGGAGGGCACGACAAAGCAAGGTCACCAGAAGGACGTGGTGCAAGCGCAAGGTAGGGTCAGCTCAGGAGGTGAGGACGGTCTCTTGCGTGGAACACGAGACAGGGGGAACGAAGGGGCGTGGACTCAGATGGCGTCTAGAATTAGAAGCAAACATGCTTCCAGGGGGCCCCATGCAGCGATGGCATCAGCTCCTCCAGGACATGGAAAGCCGGGTGACCTGAGGGCCAAGCAAAGGGCCCTGGAAACTTCTGGAGCTTCAGTGGGGAGGGCGGTCACTGGGGGGCAGGTGAGAAGGCCTGGGTAGAAGGGCCAGCAGGACCCCACAGTTAGGAGCA
Organism: Neogale vison; assembly: GCF_020171115.1. NCBI lineage: Eukaryota > Metazoa > Chordata > Mammalia > Carnivora > Mustelidae > Neogale > Neogale vison. The sequence continues at coordinate 11,952,380 of NC_058102.1, read as the reverse complement.
CTGAACCTAGGCCAGGAGTCCAGGAGAGCACGAAGGCTGAGGGGGGGCAGCCGCGGGAGCACCAACACCAGCTCCTGCCAAGCCTGGAGGAATTCACAGAGAGGCTCTCGGGCTGCGCCGGCCTTGGGCCTCATGTCCCCCACGGCTCCGCGCGACCCTGAGGGTGTCTGTCCATGGTGCGCTGCGCTTTGCCTCGCCTCCTCTTCCCACCAACTTTCAAAGTCAAATGCCAGGTGGAGGTTCTGAGCCTCAGGAAGAGTGAACCGGGGATCCCCCCCAAATCAACACACAGAGGCCAAAGAATGGTGTTTCTCTCTTTTATTTAAAAACAGTGCTTCATTACCGTTTGCAAAGGCAGAGGCGGCGCTCCTCCTCCTTCGCTTAGAGTTTATAAAAGCCAGCAACATGATCAATAATTTATACACATGGATAGTAATACAAAAAAATAAGGAATAAAAGCTAAAGATCTAACTACTCCGACCTTCACAATTCCAGCTACTTGATAATAATAGGAGTAACCCAATGAATACTGTATGGTCCGAAAGCTACTATACAATATGATTCTTAACGAGAAGGGGAGGGAGTTAGAGACTGTCACAAAGCCCCGGGGTGCTTCTCTGGGGTTTGCAGGGAAACAGGACCCTGGGCAAGCAGCTCGGGTGTCCTAGGAAGTGACTCTGGGGGTGGGGGTTGGGGAGAGAAGGCGAGGTGGTTACACAAGCATCCCACGTGATGCCCCCACGCCCCAAAGGTACCTGTTTCGCCATGGCAGTGGGAGGGGCCGGGGAAGCTGCGTGTCGTATGTCGGGATGGTCCAGTCCCTGCCATGGGGAGTGGGGAGAAGAGAGGTTCTGTGGCGTTTTTAGCCTTGCAGAGATTCGGACTGAAAAGCTCAGAGACGCAGGGAGGCCAGCCTGTCAGGGACAAGGCAACCCCACCAGCCCCGTCCGCACTTCGCAGCCCTGGCTGACGAGTGTCAGGCCCCAGGTTTGCTCCAGCCATTCACAAAGCAGAATTATAACACAAGATAAAAAAACAATTCATATCCCTTAGGGTAAAAAAAGAGGATCAATTCATCACTCGATATATAATACAGCCAAAATGAGCTGCCCAAACAAGCACACACACACGAAAATACTGTGAACAGAAAAACACGAGAAAATGGCTAAGCTGGGAGTCTCGACGGGGTATAGACATTGCTTAAAGCACTTATCAGTCCCCAGAAAAACCAAACCAAAAGTCTTTTTAAAAAATTCAAAAACGCACGTGCCCCCTGGGAACCTGGCGTCGGTAACCGGGGCCAGGGGGCGGGGTGCGGAAAGACTGACGGTCCCTTTTCGCCCCGCGTGTGACCGCGGGCCCGAGCGGACCGGGCCCCCCGAGGGCAGTCTCCTTAAAGGCAAGGCTTGCGTTTTGGCTGATGAGCGGCTCTCTCGGTTACCAGTCCCTGCCGACCAGCACTACCATGGCTGAGTTGATCTACCGTTTTCCTGAGTAAACTGTTCACTGGCTACAGTCCGGGTAAGGGGGAGAGAACAGCTCCTACAGCCAACTTGGATAACTTGAGAGATTCCCCCGCGCCCTCGGCTCCTCATTCCTAGAGCATCTGATTCAGGAACTGGAGACCAGGCCGCAGCCGGGGCCGAAAGCCTTCTCTGAAAGGCAGGTGCCCGGACTCGACCGCGCTCACGACACCGGGGGGGCGGGGCGCGCGCTGGCTGAGGACACCCGGCGCCCACCCGGAGAGGGTCCTGCTCCACGCTCTAGCTCCTGGATGGCTATTGCCTGGGTGATCAGTAAAGCAAGTATGGAGGAAGTACATAGGAAAAGGGAAAGGGAGGGAAGAGGCTTCTGGACAGTAACATTACCAAAAAAAAAAGAAAAAAAAAATAGTGTTTTACGTAACAGAACCAAGTCTCACTGGTGTGTACTACAGATGGCCAGACATTTTCAAGAGCGTGACAAAACAAAAACACAGATTTACGTCTGATGTTCACCTCGCCCACTATTCTTTCTTCCTATCTTAAAACAGTGCAAACAGGTAACGTATGCTTTTTAAAACACCACTATTCCTTCCCCACCCCCGAAGTCCCTTTCTTCCTATCATTGCGGTGGGGGTGGGGGATCTGCAATTCTGCAAATGTTACGGTGCTAGAGGTTGCAAGCAGCAGAGGAGGCCGGGCTGGTGAGGGGGGAGGGCGCGAGCCGTTTCCCTCCCTGCCCCTGGCCAGGGGCGCCTCCCAGAGGGGCCCCCATGGGGCCCCCGCTGTCCTGTCCCAGGGAAGGGGGGTTATGAAGCCCTTCTGGCAGACCCTCGGGGTGGCTTCAATCCCGAGTGTAGGCCGTCCCTCCCACCTGGAAGCTAAGTGACTGGGGATGGGGTTAGTGCTCACCTACGTGTCTGCGACATCGCTAGGAACAGGAACGGGAACCTAAAGTAAGAGCGGTTCAGCCCCTGAGGAGTTAGACTTTGGAGGAAAAGCGGCTACCGCTGGTTTCTATTGAATAATCTCCACTAGCTCCCCTTGAACTAAGACGTGGGCCCTAGACCCCTTCTTTTTCAAGGAAAAATAACATTGGCTCAATCCCACCCGTGGCTGTCGGAGGATGGTGGCGATGGGAAGTCTGGGGAAACCTGAGAGCCTGAAAAACCGTGAGTTGCAGTGGCTGAGCTGGGGTCGCGGGAGCTGAGCCACGAACACGGATTCCGAAAAGGACGGAAGGTTAGCTCTCTGGGCCCAAAGAGGGTCAGGAGATAAAGGTTTTTGCTAGCGGTCTCCTTACAGGAGGCCGGCTTCTAGGAGTAAGACGCTGAGTACGCAAGTCCACGTCGTGAGCTATGGTAAAGCTGTGGAAATCATTCACGTGCTGTGACTCAGCAGCAGTGTTTTTTGGAATCATCAACCAGCGTCCTCTAACGACCCGCAGATGCCAAACTCTCTTCCGCCTCTGTTCCCTAGTCCAACGGGAACCAGACCGGGAGCGGACAAGCACTGGTGCTTCGAGGAACCTGCCTCCGTTCCTCCGGGGAAGCCGGCTGGGCGGAGTCTCAGAGCTCAAAGGGAGACGGGGAGGCCGCTGTGCTCTCCTCTGGGCGCTCAAAAGAGCTCCTACTCTCGGTGCTGACGCTGAACAGCAGAGGCCCTTGAGCGAAAGCGGAAGTCTGCTTTGCCTCCCTTAGAAAAAGGAGCTGGAGGAAGCCGTGTAACAACCATCCCTGGAAATGCAGCAGAACGCACAGAGCTTGCCTGCCGAGTCCTCAGCCAGAACCAGCTGAACTGAAATGCAGTAAAGGCAGCCCAAGCTCGAGCTTCTACCTCTTTTAAAAGTGGGAGCTGCCTTCTCTACCTTGCCCGCCATCCTTGTCTCTTTCTTGGAAAAAAGAAGAGAAAATTACTAAACTCATTCCCCTATTCTCCTCCCCTGCTACAGACACAACCATTTAAAATTTGGCCTTGTCTCCACTGCACGGTGGCTTGCCATTTCTGTGAATGGCCCCTATTTGAACATGACATGAAATTTCTCTTTCTTTAGTGAGTAAAAGCTCTCCCTCAAAACAAAAGCAAAAGAAAAGACAAGACAAAAAAATCTTCCCTGCCCCCATTCCCTAGAACAGTGAAAGCCCCACATCCCAAACCCCTTCCTCTAACTAAAATATTTATATACAACAAAAATTGTCTTAACAGCAACGAACCAAACTTTGGCTTGGGGAGGGGAACCCATAAAAATGGCCAGTGGCCCGGGGCAGTTTGATGTCCCCTAGTCCATGCCTTCCTCCCCAGCATCAGTAAGATTGCATCGAGGCCTCTAGCTTCCTTGATGTCTCCCTCATTCCAGGGAAAGCCTCTCCCCCAGTCATCGGCAGAGAGAAGGCTCCACAGGGGGAGAAGGCATGTACTTTACACAACAGGCCAGTCCCTCCCGGATAGATCACTCTGCTTACAAAGAATGCTTGATGCTGTCATAGGTCAGTCATTTTAATTCAGGGACATGAATCAGTTATCAGTCAAGAACATGTGTGGAGGCAGGAGTAAAAAAACAAAACAAAACAAAACAACAAAACAAATGGAAAACAAACCCATAACAAACCGGAAGCTCCATGTCTCTGAATTACTCCCTTTAGCAGCTATCCCTTGGGTGAGAGGTCACCCTAGTACCAATGTGAATAGACCAGGGAGCCAAACAGACCGTGCTTTTCTGTTTTCTAATACCTTCGTTTTGGAAATGCTGCAGGACCCTTGCCTTTATCGCTGACAGCTAGTAGCTAGAAGAGAAACGCCTTCTCCCCTACTTTGTCTATATGCGTGAAGTCAAAGCCGGGGGCCACAGGAGTGACTCGCCGCAGTGGCCACCACATGACTCTTTCTGGCAACATGAGATCTTTGCCAGGTCACACCCTCCTTCCACTAGGGGAGGGGAGGAACCCTGGGGGCTCTGGATTTTGTGTCCTGTAGTGTTCATATATGCCAAGGGGTCAAGTGCTCAGGTGGGTGCCTTTGGAGGATAATGACGAGCCGGGCGGAGAGGCCATGGGAGCTCAAGACCATGGACAGAGAAGTGGCTCACAGAATGCTCTGGAAGATGGAAATTCCTATGGCTTTGGAGCTAGTTAGTACAAAGTAGCTTTGCCTGCCCTTACACGCCCTGATCACCACACACTTCCAGGGACAGCCGCCCCAGGACTCAGTGCTTCATCTTTTGCCAACACTCTTCGTATGCTTCATACCTTGTACTGACCTCCTGAGGCCAGAGAAAGCACAGGAATATCAGAGCCCTGCCGGACATCATCCGAGATCCCTTTTCTCTTCCTTACCCTCTTTACTGGCTCCCGACACTTCATACTTCTAACCCTCCAGCTGAGAAATGTGGTCGCTGGCTGTTTATTCTCCTGTCCCTGGGTCCTGAATTCCTGACTCTTGAGGACTCGGGAGCAGGGAGTTCATAGAAGGACAGATGAGCTAAGCTGTGGTTCAGAGAAAGGGGAAGAAGCCCAGCAGGAGTGCTAGGATCTCAGGAAAGAAGAGAATCGTCTTTTTCATGTCTTTTTCACACTCCAGAGTTCATTCTGAGATCAGTTTCCTAATGAGGTGTTTATTAGCCACAGTCTGAGAGCATGTTTGGAAATATCAATACTATAATTCCAAAGACGATGCCAACTGTCTCAGACTGTGCAGGTAAGATGATTGTAAAAAGGATGGAGAAGACAGGAGGGAAGAGGAGAGGAAAGTGTCTTTTTAATCCTCTTGCTTTGCAAGCACAAGTTCCTGTCGTCTATCAGCATGTGGATTCCAGCCACAGCCCATCAGAACTGCCTGCCGAAGACCAGAAACTCAGAAGACTAGAAGAACATCCTGTTGCAGAAAGATCTCCTCCATGTGTGCTCGCCCCCCAGCCACTCAGCACCGCATACACTTTGGTAGCTCTGTCTGCTGATTTCTGATCACATGCATTCGTCAGCTCTTAGGGCCTCCCCTTCCTCATTAACTGCCTCTTCCGTGATTGACAGAATAAGCTAAGCACGGACATACAGACATGGAAATGCATTATTTTTTTTTTTTTTACCACAGTTAAAAAAAAAAAAAAAGAAAATAAAAAGAAAAAATGCACAATCTTTGGAACAAAAGAATTAAAGGCAGAAATGTAAAGGAAAAATACATATTCAAAGAACATAGTGAGGTATAAAAAAGTATTCTCTCTTTTTTTGTGTTTTTTTGTTTGTTTGTTTGTTTTCCTCTTCATCTTGCTATAGAGTTCCTCTACTAGTAAATATTGCAATAGCCAGGCCTCATGAACTGGGGGGCTGTCCCATTTGCAGGGTCTCACGTCACTTCAGTAGGGGGCAAATCGGCTGTAGCCACCTCGGTATAAACTCGCCTGCAGTGATTAAAGACATAAAAATAATTAAAGGTTGATGAGAGAAGCACGGAAAATGAAGGAAAATGTCCTGAAAAGGGAGTTGGAAGCAACTGGTAAGATGCTACCTAAGGCAGCGGAGTCAGGAAACCAACTTCTGCCTCTAAGATGCTCAAGCCGGAGCCCAGAACGCTTACCGAGGACCTGACGGTCTCAAGAGAGTACAGCAATGCTTTGTTCCATTATTTACAGCCATTGGCACAGAAGGGAAACTCAATACAGTTTAAAACCAGCTCTGTAAATAATGTTGACGCTTAAAAGAACGAGAGTGTTTGTTTACCTCGATCACATCACAAATCGTGACCTGAAGCAGCTAGCTGATTTCACCTTCGACCATGTCACCTGTCCATGGAGAAGAGGCTCCTCCAACCACCAGCGGTCACGTCCCATGTCTGAGACGGGGCTGGATTTAAACTGGAGTCAACCTTCCGATTCCTTCGAGCTCCTCTGTAATCTAGAATATATGCCAAGTAGGCTGCCCGTGGCCATACCTGAATTTACTTCTATCTGGAGCTTTAACTGGGCTTTGTTCCTTTATCAGGATTGGACCTGTTATCTTTTAGCACATATCTCAGGAACTTCCGTCACCAACATTATCCTGTCTCTACCTCAATTCCACACCTCCATTCCCTTAGGGCCCTGTTACTTCCTCCCACAAATCTTCCTATCAGGGGAAACTGAGTGTGAGAAATGACGGGTTCTCTCATATTCCTCTAAGTCTTAAATTTCACTTCTCACTCTGCCTCCCCGTCACACACCTCCATGTGCGTTCCCAGGCTGCTGCCCGGCTGAGAATATTAGGCGTGTTGCTCTGGAACCACAGACTGCGCAGGCTGCAGCCTGGAGGCCTCCAGAAATACAGCCGTGAGGATTCCAGTTCGACTGGAGGGGACTGGGGGTGGCAGTGGGGAGTTATTTTAGACGAGCTCTATGGACCTTTCCTACCCTTTCAGGAAAAGACCCTATTTTGCTACAAATGTTACTGATAACAAAATGTAAGGCATTCACTGGGTGATGTCTAGCACTAGCTGCCAGAAGGCTCAGGAAGGGCAGGGACAGTCTTTGGTACCGGCATCTGCAACTAATGTCCGTTTTTGGAAAAGCTCGGTGTGAAAGCTGGCAAGTCTCGTACCCCTACATGTTCCCTAATACCTATCAATGAAACAGCCACAGGCATGCATCCGACCGCAGCGCCAGTAGAAAACGTCAACCTGTTCCTTTCTTTCTCTCCCAAATGATGCCGGGACTCAGGGAAGACTGTCAGCACTCCTTCCTCTCTGCCCCTAACCAGGCCAAGCGGCTCACACTACAACACACAGAGAAAGAAGGCGATGTGAACCTTCCAGACAGTCCTCTGTGGCTTCAGGACTTTGGCAACGGAAGAAGGGCTGACTTTATCACTGCTTTAGATCTTTTGGAATCTGCAGGTACATGTTCAAAGGAGTCAAGCGGTTAAGAAACAAAGGGCACGCGTGATACTCACCACAGCGCCAACTCCATAGCTAGCGGCAGGGGCCAGGGCATGGTAGGGGTCGGCTGTGTACACCCTGCCGTAACTGGAAAGAAGAAACGCCATCAGAGAGATGGAGCCCCCGCGGTGCTCCGCAAGCATGAGAGGGTTCACTGTGCTGGACACTTGTGGGGAACTCGGGCCTGGAATGGTACTGGGGAACTTTCTCCTTCTCTTCCCAAATGCGCTCACTGGGAAGAATTCTCAAGGACCGCTATAAACCCGGGAAAGGAAGGAGTTGGGGGTGAGGAAGGGGGTGGGGCGGGGTCACGGCCAGAAAAGGGACAAGGAGAACACGCAGGAGCACCGGAGTGGCCTCTGGCCCACGGAAACCCCGCGTGGGGGGCCTATGCGGGCAGCCATGCGGGCAGTGGGGACAGGAGGGCGCGGGCGGCACGTACCCATCGCTGTAGGCGGCGGCGGCGGCGGCGGCAGCTGTGGCCGCGGTCGCAGTGGCGGGCTGGGCGTATCTGTAGGCTGCGTATCCGCCCTACAGGAGAGAAGAGAACTGACTTTACAGATACCTCTCCCCCCCACCCCGGGGCCAGACGAACACACACCCGCCCACACGCAGACATACGCGCACAGTGACACGGGGACAGACACGAACACAGACACACACGTGGGAGGAGAATGTTTCAAACTGCCTCGGTCTGCATGTCATCGTTCCTCTGGCACAGAACGGAGCTCCGCCCGGCGCAGGGATGCGCCTTCTGGTCCGGGACGGTAGCAGAAGTAAACTCTCCCCACAGGACCCGGTCTCCGATTTAAGCAACGAAGGCAGGATTCCAGATCCATCTTTCTTCACAGTCTTGGCTGGGCCTTTCAACAGGGCAAATATCTGCAGGGAGCGGGGGGACTCTACCGGGTGGGGAATGTAAATTACAGAACTAGGACATACTAAATCTGCATGTGTTAACTTGAGGCTCTCCCATGGCTTTCCGGCCCAGACTATGGAGATCAAGGTAGGTCGTGGAAAGGTCCTCTACAGGGCTGGCCGCCTCAGGCCTCGCACGTTTGCCGAGAGGCTCAGATATCCGGGTCACATGGAGAAGGCAAACCCAGTGTAGATCGGGCGGGCAAACTTCAATCTGGGAGCCGGCGCGGCTTGCCACCTGCTTCTGGACGCAGGTGTGAAGAGATCATCCGGGCTCCGAGCCGAAAATATTGACCACTTGGCCCTTCAGAGACAAAGCCTGCCAGCTCCGATCTACACTTCAGACTCAGACAAATGACCTTACAAACGGCCGAGGACCCTGCAGTGGGACTCTCCTAGGGGGGGAAGTCCTCCTTCCACGCCCTGGGCATTTAACTGCATTTATTCTCCTCTCCCAGAAGATTCGGAGACTCTGACGCTCCCGTCTCATAGCAGGCTCTGGAGCTGTTCTGCCAACGGGCCCAATCTCCTCTCAGTCCTGGAGACTTTCAGTCCCATGCCCTGTTTCTTCCCCTCAGTTTAGGGGAACCAAACACCCCAAAGGTGTCCTCCCACTCAGTATTTCGAAGATAATCCCAACAGTGAATGCCACACGAGACAGGCTATTTTAAAAAAGTGGCAAGTCCTATGGCTTCCTCTTCTTTGCCCTTCTAGAATTTATCTATTTCACCTAAACCTAATTCAGGGGTGAATTTTTATTACTGTCTTCCCACTGTCAGATGTAACAGTGTTCAGCTGGTGCACTCAGACTACAGCCTTTCCCTCATGCTCTCAAGTGGACATACCGCCTCACGGGGGAACAGGGGCTCCCGCTCTCTAGACGGACGCCGCGTGACACCAGCCCACGCGGAGGCAGACGTGCACTGAGTGGCCCTCACTGAACATCAGGAGTCAGGCACGACTCCTTTCTTCTTCACGTGAATCACTCAGAAAAGTAAACGTTTCTTTCTCAATTACATATTTGTCCACAGATACCCATGTAATAAATCAGAAGATTCTAATGCTAACTGAACACTGACAATGGAACGGTAGCCTTCTACCATGGCAGGAAGCACCCTCGGGGCTGTGTGGTCAACACGTTCTCTTTGACATCCAGCCAGGTGTACGGGAACGGGCAGGCCAGGCTAGTTTGGGCAAAGCTACACACCCCAGGCTCTGTCATATCCCCTGCTGTATCCGTGTCTGTAACTAGATCGACCTACACATATACACGGTGTATGTGAACTAAAGGGTCTCTTTACCTTATTCCTTGTTTAAACTTCTAAAGAGGACATAAAGCAGGAAAAACATCTGTTAAAGCAACAGGCTAATCTTTCTAGTTGAAATTTTGAGCTTTAAATGAACCTTAAAAGGCTCAATTCTTCATTATAACTACAGATGATTCCTTTAAGTTTAGGACTGAAGTTTGCTGGTGTGAAGTTTACAGCTGGGCTGGTTTTTGTAAAACTGCCTGTAAACAAGGGTAATGTGGCGAGCGCGCAGTATGTGGTTTGTCTCCTTAGTGTTCTCCAAGCATCAAAATGATCTTTAAAAATTTAAAAAGGCAAGGTAATAAAAGCAGTTAAAGCCCAATTTATGTTTACCTGAGCAAAACATTTTAAAAAACTGAAGTTCTATGCCACAGGGCAGAGTCTACGTTCTCATGAAGGGATTCTGAGGTTCAAAAGTACTGACCTCTCAGAAAGTCTCAGTCAAGTTGGAGATACTGGGGAGTCTATCTAACCACAGCTCTGAGAGGTAGGGCCCTAATTCTGGAAAAAGAGGTTCTGAATGAGGTGACTGAGAGAACCACTTCCCCTCTCCTTCCTTGGCCTGTAAGAAGCCATCAGAACTGCAATGGTTTAGGGGTAATGTTATTGCTAACCAAAACAATTCAAAATGGATCAGACCATGGGAAAGAGGCTTCCTTCCACACCAGGAGACGGGGAGAGTCTATCTGCCACGGTCTCCTTCTGCTATAAGTGAACTCAGACTTTGGAGTTTGAATGTGATGAGGTTCTTTGCTTTTTGAATTCAGGAAAATGGAACAGGGATACAAATAATCTTATTGCCAACAAAAGGCCTGAGTAGCATATCAGCATTAAGAAAAACTACACTAATTTTTTTTTTTAAAGCTGGTATTTCAAGGACTCCTCTCCTAATTACTTTACGATGGTGCTACAAGGAGGCCCTTTAAAGGAGGGGGGCAGATCATAGTCTAATCCATTAATTTGGTCATCCATCCGTGACTGTCCCCAAATTAGAAAAGTTAAATTGTATAACATGGATTTATTTCTCTCAGATACAGTCTCACCAGAGCATCTCTGCTGCTGCTTTAAACAAAAGATGCCAAAAACTGTGAGACAAAGAAAATTCAGATGCATGTATTTTGACTCCGATTTTGGAGTGCATCAAGCTTCTAGGCCGAGAAATGTTTTTTTCCCCCAAATTTTACCTCTGCTAGCAAGTCTGCAATCTTTTATAGAACATGAGAACAAAGTGCAGTTTGAAACACCAAGGTTTTCATTACTGTTTCTTAAGTTTTTTCAAAAGAACAAGGGAGGGGAAGGGAGTAGGAGAGACAGGGTTCAGGCGTGGGGGGGGTGGTATGGCGCCACATTTATTAATCACATTAAAAACTAAGCATGCCAACATCTGGAGCTAAAACAACCAGCAAAATCACCACGTTCAGACTCGTATCGGCTAACTCTATCTATCCCAGCATTCTCTTGGGACAGCGGTTTGCCCTAGGCTCTACCACAAGCTCGGTGAAGTACACAGCCTCAATTACTAGAACGTGCAGCCACAACCACCTGCCATTACGGAAACAGTCAGTCACCACTTGAGTTAACATTCCAGACCCTAACAACTGGCCCTCCCCAGCCCAAAGAAATAGTCAAGGTCGCCCGCCCTCGCCCTGGCCCACACCACAATGTTAATAATTATAACAAGCAGTAACCCATCTGTTATATCAGAGAAGGGAACAGAGACTCCACTGAGAGATTTAGAGTGAGATGTTAACATGTCTTCAGCTGACTGCACAAACAAACAAACAAAAAAAAAAAAAAGAGGAGAAATAATTCATTTGGAGATATGAAGTCATGAAATAGCTTATGTGTATTGCTTTTAACCATGCACTGATGCAAAACTGAAGCAACCATTAAGAATAAAAATTAAAAAGGACATATGTATTTACACACAATCAGACCTGTTGGATCTGAAGCAGTTTGCAGACTCTATCTGTGTGTGATTTGAAATAAAACAAAAAACGGGGATTAGCATGGCCACGGCACACCCTAGTGTAGGAGGGCACACACGGACCGCTTTTCGGAACCCTGAGGGCTGGATCCACTTGATCCAGGGCTGGCTGAGCCTGGTCCAAACACACATGCGCCCCTTTACAGGACTGCTTTCTTATTCCTTTTGTGAATGCCTCTGGAGTGTTCCCAAAAGGGGCAGGCCAGATACTCTATCACTCCCCTACGCGCCCTTCCTGACCCCGCGAGCTTGGGTGCTGGCCCTCGGGCACCAGCCATCCATTCTGACCCAGGGTTCTTCAGACATAGTTCCTGGGCTTAAGCAGTCTGTCTTTCCACATATCCGTGACACATCCCTAACTTCCGCTTCCAGCTCTTTCCCGGGAAAGCGTGGTTACCTTTAAGATCCTTAGGTTGTTCAAGTCTCAGCTCTCCAGGATCCATAAACACCTGCTAGGGCTTCTCTCCTCTACTCTGAACTGGCTTTATGATTTAATTAACTTCATAGTGTTGCCACACTGACCACAGGACTTTTCTAAAACAGTTCTGTTTTAACCAGAAGAAAACGGAAGAGCTCTACTTATCTACCTCTCCCATACTTGACCTTCATCTGCATTGTCCATTAGCATGATCTCACAGGGGCAGACATTCCCCTTGTCTTGAGTTCAACCTAGCCATTAATTTGATTATATTTTTGTTTCAGATTTACATTAAAACAGGACTTTAGTGAGCATGTGATGTCAAGACACCTTCTTTCTACCTGGAAGACGGTGACATTATGTGACACTGAGAAGAGTATTTCAAGACCAGCAGACAACATGAAAGCTTGTTCTCTGCATGTGGTGTACAGATTTATAGAATGAGGGGCGTGGGGGTGGTGGGTGCAGAGAAAGGCAAGTGTGGTGCTTAGAGTCACTACGGGGGGCAGAGATCTAGCCCAAGGAGCTTGGGTTGAGTTGTGTCTCTGGGCATCATTTTCTCTGTCCCTGCCTGATGCTGACCCCTTCCTTCTCTCGCCTCCTCCCTACTCCAGCTGAGGGCCACTGCTGTAGACGGACCCTGCAGAAGGGGCTCTTAGGACACTGTTCTTCTGTGGCAATATGGCACCCAGATTAAATGTGAGTTAACACAGACGTGAATACCAACACCTGTAATAATGGCAATATTGTTACTGTTTTTGACAGTGACCTATCTACTTTGAAAAGTAGATATGAGAAGGTCTTAAAGAGAAGTATTGAAATTTTATTTTATTATCATTTTAAATTGGGGTGAAGGGAAGAATGGTCATGATCAACTTCTTATCTTCCACTTATGACTTCCATGGCAGATGAGAGATGATCTTTCATGAATCAAACCTCTCAAATACCCTACTATCTCACATCTCCCCAAATTAGTTCATCTCCCAAATCTCGCTGGGGAGGCACAAAAAGGCACTGGCCAAACTGGGACAGGCTGTCTGCATCTCTCCTTCCCTAGCCATCCAGCTGTCGGCACACCTAACAGGGCACTATTATCCAAATGAACCCACTGACCTTGTTCTAAGGAGAAAGGCAAAGAGGGCAAGGGGAATACAAGTTTCAAGTTTTAGAGTCCCAGTGGGTCTAGATTTTTAGGCAACTTCAAACTTAGGGAATGGCACGGTCCAATCACTACTGTGGTCTCAGTGAGGGGCCCAACTGGGGGATTCAGGACTCCTGCCCTGCATAGACTCGACTTCCTCCCTTTCCTTTCTTTCACGGTGGTGGGAAGACGGCCCCACCTGCTAAGATCTGCAAGTAGAAAAGCCCAGTTTGAACACCGTGGATAAATGCGATTGACAAACTGAAAGAGGCGGCAGTGATGGGACAGTGCACGGCGCCTGCCTGGCGCGGGCAGCGGCAATGGGACGGCAGCACTTAATTTCGGGGGAGGCGCCGTCGCACACAGATCTTGACCGTGCGCGGCTGGGGTGGCAGGGCCTAGATCACACGCTCACAAGTCTCGGTTGTCCAAAAAAGCCTCTGTTCCCATCTCTAACGTGGAGCTGGAATGGTTAGTATAGTTCAATCTGTTCACTGCAATCCACAATCTGATTGATCGGCAGGTCACACTGGCGTCCTACCTGAGGTATTTTAGCGCTAATGATTGGTTCCTGTAAGACTATTCTATAACAGAACACAGGAAGAGCAGTTCAAAAAACACAGCTGTGGAAGGAAAACAATCATACAAAAAGCCCGCTAAGGGGCCCACCAGCCTTTTCTTTCCTTTGGATGCAAGCATGCTTTTCACAGGGTAAGAATTAGGAGCAGGTTGTTATCCCTCTAAAAAGTGAATTCGGGTGGACCCTGCCTTTCTGACTGGTCAAGAAAAAAGAGGGGCGGGGAGGACTCAAGATCTCTCTGCTACAGTCAAGCCTCCTCCCTGGGGTCTCTTTACAAACTGTGGGCACAACTGCCAGATCAGTCCTCCGGAGAGGAAAGTGCCACGGGAGAAACAGGAAGGAAGTAAATGGCCAGCAGGGGTTACGGACTAACAACAGAACAGGGAAAGAGAGTTAAAAAAAATAAAAATAAAAAAACAACCAAAAAAACCAAAAAACCAACAACTCCACAATTAACAGCCTAAATTAGGATAATGTAAGACAAAACGGGCAGCTTCAACTCTTTTCCCCCATGATGTTCCTTCAAGCTCTGGGTCGGTGCACTCCGGGGAGAGAAAAATCCCTTCACTCGTCCTATCGCTCATCTGTTATTTCTGAGGAAACAAGGACTCCATGTATATGGACAGATCTCCACAGGTGGGAAAATGTACACAGAGAAGCAGAACAGACTCAAGGAAACACAGTGTGGGGTGTGTGTGTGTGTGTGTAAAAGAAGCATCCCTCACTCCCTCACAGCTGAGGTGGGAATACCAAGTTCCCCGAGCCGCAGTCTCGGGAGCCCCTGCTCAGCGGCGACCCCCTGTGCGGTCTTGTCTTCCCTGCACGGGGTCAGATCTGACTGCAGCACTGGGGACCAACTTTTCCCTCCAAGTGACTGCTTTAAGATAGGAACTAAGAAATGACGATAACATTATGATTAATTCTTTTTGTTAAGAAAGCATCACTGGTCAAACTAGTATTTAGTATTTCACTAAATTATCTCTGTTTATTTTCATAAGGTGATCCGGTCAGATTTTTAAAAAAATTTTTTTCAAGAGTATCTTCTCAGTAAGCACAGAAAAATCATCTCTCTCTTAATAAAATCATATACTGTGAACTAAGGAAATGAGAGAGCTATAAGCAAATATTTGGTTGGTTCACTTAAGGTGGAAGTAGGCAAATCTTAATAAGGTAGCAGTAAGCCATACTTTAAAAAAAAATCCCCAAACAAAGAAAACATTAGAGAGAGAGAGAGAGAAACAAAAAAAACAAACGCCTTTGACTTAAGAAATAATTCCAGTGGAAAAGCATGCTCTAATAGATCAGATTTCAGGAAAACAATTTAAATAACATAAAGATGAGTTTTATGAGAATATGGGTACTAACGTATATGGGAGAATGTACATGCTAAGATCATATGCAAATACATATATCTAGAAGTGTCATTTGGTATAAAAGGAGGAGTACTTCCCCAACCTTCAAGTTTCACTGTGAGCCCAGGAAAAAAAAAAAAAAGGTATCTTTCATTACTTCTTGAAAACCATCTGAGGAAAGATGTGGATTTTAATTAAAGCACTGAGAGAGGTAATGAAATATGGACTGAGTTTTGTGCTTGGTATAAAATAATTGATGTAATCTGGGAAAGTCACAATCTCTAAGAAATGTGTATAATGAAGAGAGAGGATTGCACCAATTCATGGCTAAGACTCCTTTAAGCATTTGTTAAACTAAGGCAAACTTGGAAGGTCTGCTCCAAAGAGGACAGGTGTGTCCAATCACCTACAGTAATCCAGAGGACTGCTTAATCCTATCTGTACTTCCTGCAACACATAGAACCTCTAAGTATATTCTGAAAGTGCATTAAAGTTTTCTGATTGCATAGAATCTCTGGCAGAAATCTGTGGGAACAGCTCACTGTGGAGGTATATGTCCTTACTGATTTGGGGAGCTGAGGGCGGAGAAAGCATTTCTGGACAATTCTAACCCACGCCCAAGGAATAATTTCATGCTGACAAGTTTTTCTTAAGAAAGTGTCATTACTTGGTGGTTAGACTAAGCCTGCATTCAGAAACAGATCATCTGGAGAGGTCTTAATAAAAGATTTCAAAGCTCGCAAACTTTTGGATTCTTTGTCAGTCAGATCACTTTGTCCACATTTGAAATAATTTGTGACAAACCAATCACGATATAACAAGAGTTTCAGGAATGGGTAATAATGGTGTTAACATGGCTGGTAGAAACAATGGATCCTACGTGATAGTCAAATGTTCGTAAGAAGAGTCTAGGTTGCTAATTACGCCACTCATTTCCCTCTCGATGGCTCTTCAGAAAACAGACCCGCCAGTTGTGGACCTTTTTGATAAAGCAAGGCCGGAAGCACTGAGTGTCTGGTTTTCTGTCTTTATCCCCATTCTTCACTGGCATTAGCTCCTTCCACCCCTTTCACAGGTAACGCTCTAAGTATATCCAACAGGAGAACACGTAGTTCAGAAACCTTACTACCATCTACGTAAATCAAAGTTCCAATGATCTAAAGAGGGTTATGGAATGAGAAGAAAAGCAGAAAAGAGAGAGTTGGTTTAAGCTACTATAACTATCCTGTTATTTATGTATGCACATGACACGACAGTAATAAAAGACTTTAAACCTGCTGATCATCTCGCAAATAAATCACTGAGACACAGAACATCTGTGGGTATAGGGAAGGGAAAAGAATATGTCCAGTAGACTGACTCTAGCAATGATCAGGAAACCCAAAGGCTCAGTTTTTGCACCCAGGGGCAAGCGCAGTGGCAGAGAAGCATGCTTGCATTCTTAAATATATAAATATATATATATATATCCACAAGGAAAAAGAAAATAAAAATTAAACAAATTATATGTAAAAAAACAAACAAACAAACAAAAAACCAAACCGAACCAAATCAAAGAAACAGAAAAAAAAAGGCTGGCTTGTCAGGGAATGGGGTCGAGAAGGCCCCGGTGTGTGTACTTACATAGAGGTCAGCACCGTAAAATCCGTCCTGGTAAACCACACTGCAGAAAATCCACACAAAAACAAAAACAAAAAACAAAAGAACAGAAACACATTCCGGTTATTGAGGACGGCGGCATGCACATGCGCTCTACACAGGCAGGTGATGTATGAATACGGAACCGGGGCTGGGGGCCCAGCACATCGGTAAAAGGACCGTGCAGGTGCGGGTGCACGTTATACAGCTCCAGGACGTGCGTGCGAGGAGGCGAGGAGCGCACAACTGGAAGGGACACCTGGATACTTGATCGTTGCAGGAAGATTTACAACCATGAAAGGCATTCCCAGAGGGCCTAAGAGAACTACTGGAAATCCGCTGGATGAGAAACAGAGTTTTCATACCCGGAGTTTTTGTTTTGTTCTGGGTTTGTTTTTTTGTTTTTTTGTTTTTCAAAAAGCTTGCCCTAGGAGGAAATTTTTCCTGAGTTTCTAAATGATTGCATGTGTATGGGGTGGGGAGAGGCACGGAGAGAGGGATCTAACGTGAAAAAAACGAACCCAAAGAATTCCATCAGGGCAGGATCTGTATGCAGAGTATGTTTCAAAATTACGTTTAGTAATTTGTTTTCAGTTTCCTAGAAGTATTTACATTTTTTTTCTGATATCCATACATCACCTGCTTTTTTACCCTGCACATTAGACATGCGATAAGATTTGGCTGATCACACAAGCATGCAAAGTATTATTATTCAGCATTTTAAGAACCAATGCAACACCTCAGAAAAACAAGTCAATCAATTCTGACCAAAGTAAACAGAGAAATGTAATTAAAAAAAAAACACAACCAAAAATACCCACAATGCATTGCTTTCACAAGCAGAGATAATGAGCTAAAGGTTAAGGTGATTGGTCCAAGGTCCAAGAATTGAAAGGTGCAGTGGGGATCCCAGATAGTAACAATATAATCCAGAGCGGGAAGGAGAGGAACTGCAAGATTTTAAGGGTTCTTTTTTGACCATAAGCATATTCACGGAACTCTGAAAAATAGAACTGATAACTGAGGTTCTGGGCATGACCAAGGATCATCCTGTTTTATTTAAAAGGATAACACTGAGAAAGTAGCTGATTAGGCATAGAAGGGTTTATTTGCCTGTTTAGAAAAATGAATCTGTATCAAACAAAATACATGAATTTTTGTTTGCTTGATTTTTTAAATCCTGGACAACACTAAACTATCATAATCACAGGTTTCAAGCCTTTTTAGGTATTCTTCTGCATATAGACTTTCCCCAAAACATTATTTTGGGACCAAAAGACATGGAACAGCAGTAGAGACAAAAGGTAAGACTTTCTTCTTCACATTTGTTACATCAAGATTTGGATATTTTAAATGAGAAGATCTGTTTATTGTTTATTCAACTAAGAAAGCTGGATAATTTTCACCACTATCCTCTCTGCTGTAATAAGTAAACTACGGTGAAGTCTTTAAATCATCTATTTAACTTGAATATGAAACAATTTATTTTTTCCAGGTAGCTGGAAAGCTTCCGAATTCTATTTACAATGATATTTTGTTGGGTTTACAGGATAGTATGGCCACACTTTGCAACGGCCCCAATATACTGTGCCTTTGTATCGCACGCACAACAGGCGGGCTGAACTCGTCTGTGATGCTCATTTAGCTACTACGTTCTGTTCTTTTTCATAGTTTTCAATTGCTGTTAAAGCCTGATATTAGAAAGCGATCTGCCTCTCAACTACATTTGAGTCAAAAAGACACTTGTTCTGACAGAGTGGAAAGCACTGAAGCCAAGTGGTAATTAATTAACCTTCGACTGTTTTAGTAGGGCACACAGGCAAAGATTACAAACATCTCTTCTACAAAGAAGAGAGGTGGCATTAAAAACATGAATGAAGTTTACCCTAAGTTGCATCACTCACTGGGACTATTCACCTAAATTCTAGAAGAATTCTAATATTCCCTGTATCAAATGCCACAAGGAGGCTAGAACATAATGATTAATGATGAAATTAGTTTACTAAGCTGAAAAGCAATTTTAGGCCATTCCCCATATAATACTGGACTTATTCCTTGCCATCTTCCACGTAAATCGGTGGTTTAGTTAATAAAAAAGAAAACATGGGAAATCAGTGTTCAATGTAATGCACAGAGATTGGTATGATTAGACATAAAGATAAAATATCTTTAAACGAACACAATCCTGACACAGACTTGGCAGAGAATGGGTTCTCAAGTTTGGCCAGTATGTTGAAATGAGGTACATCAAATAGGAACGAATCCAACGGTTTTTATAAAGTAACTCAGGGAGATTACAAAATAAAGAAGTCCCATGTTTCTGGTGAGTGGGAGGTTATCGCTTTGCAAGCATGACAGTCAACGGTCTTGGACTGAAATGGCGCCTCATGAGCAATTTTCCTGGTGTGCAGAACTTCCGAAAGGTTTGTTTTTATATTTTACTATGAGTATTTCTTGATGAAATCATACTGCATCTTTATTCACTTCTTTAAAGAGATGTCAGAGGTTGAAGGTCAGAGGTCAAGTTGAGAGCAGAAAGAATAAAATTAAAAGCAAGTCATGGCAGAAGATGGAGATGATGGAATGCATGGGAGTTAAACATCTATAAACTGCAAACAAAAGTTTATTTCTAAAGTTCCCTTCCAGCAGCTTCTGGAGCCTGTCCATTTCAACATGCATACTTATCTAGTAAAACTGCTCTAATTCTGTGCCACGGAGGACCCCTAATGGCGTGTCCATTTGGTCTATGAATGAATGCTACATTAGTATACCTCAAAGCCAATTTTGCTGTCAGAAAAGGACCTACGAAGGAGGCTCTTCCCCTTTGAGTTTTAACTAAGTAGCAACGAAGAGGCTCCTCCGCCCCTGCTTTTACTC
Source organism: Neogale vison (assembly GCF_020171115.1). Classification (NCBI taxonomy): domain Eukaryota; kingdom Metazoa; phylum Chordata; class Mammalia; order Carnivora; family Mustelidae; genus Neogale; species Neogale vison. Next base: position 11,932,777 of record NC_058102.1, on the reverse strand, counting down.
CTCAGGAAGAATATGGGAAAAAACCTGTCATAGGCAGAGAAAAGATGAAGAACGCAAATGTCACCTCTTTGAGGAAAGGAAAGTCCTTGGTACAACTAACTTGTTGAAGACCACTCTTTATAAAAATAGACATTTTAGGCTGACACTGAGAAACAACTAAAAACAAAACCTGCCATCTTCGCTCCTTCTCCCCCATTCGACAGCCAAGGATTGATTTGTTGCTATGGAATCAGTCCACTGCATGAGACAGCCTCCACGCCAAATTCAAAGGGTGAAGGACGCTCAGCTCCATTAGTTGTTTTACCATCATTCAGAAGCCAACTGTGGTTTAATTCTTCCTACTTCTCCCTTTCTCCCTGGATTCAATTGGACTTGGTTCATCTTTGAATTAACCTCTTTTAATCCGTTTCCTACAAAGAAAGCAAATCCATTGTGGGTAGCTAGCTCTGCTGCTCACCACCCAGGCAGTGAAACCAAAAGGGAGGGCGATGTGGTAGCCTCAGCCCCAACACAGGGTGGTGGTAAGGGGGTGAGCACAGCAGAGGCAGTCTCGTACTACGGTCTTGAGCTCCTAGTTTGGTTCTCTGCAGTAGCGTTAATCCGCATTCGTGCGATGCTGAGTGAACTCCATGCCAACACACTGCTAGTAAACACAAGACAGTTCTGGCTGCTGTCTTAAGCCACTACCACGAGGGCTTAAGGTGGCCAAAATGAAGATTTATGTAACAAATTGGTATTACGTTACATTCTGATGATGGTATGTTTTGGTTCTTGCCATCTAATCCATTAATGTACAAATATTCATAGAATGTCTACGATGTGGCACGGCGACATCCCAGAAGTTGTGAGAGGGCCATGGTATTCTTTTCTGTCCAGCTGCTTATTTTGGAATCTCATGCTTACCCTGGATAGGCGGGAATGGCTGTTGGAGGTACCGCTCGGACCGCACCGTATACCGTCCGCCCTCTGCCCCTCAGATGGGCTCCTCTGAAAGCGGCCGCCGTGGTGGCTGCAGTCGGGTAAGGGAAGCCAGGAACTAAAGGGAGACCCAAAATATGACAGGAATGTCAACTTGCATTCAGTCGCAGGGGGTACAATCCCAACTTGCTTTGAACCACCTCCAGGAAAGGTTGAGAGATACATGCCCCATCTTTCCGGGGAAAGAAACGGAGAGAGCCAATACGCAAAGCCAATGAGGCGCGCTCCGCTCGTCACCCGTCTTAAGTGAATCCACTCTGCGCCTTCTCCGTTCTGGCGTTTACACGCCCGCTGGTGAGAAACAGGCCCAGCAGCTCTAAGAACTACGGCCGTCCTAAGGGATGAGACTTTTCACTTCTGTGGGCCGTTTACATGGATTGACATGAACTCTCTAACTGGCCAATTATTAATCTTGTCTTCACATGTTATTATGCACATTATAGTAATTATTCTTTGTAAGAATAGTCTTTTGTGTTTGTACATGGTGCCAACCTCCGAGGCACACAATAATCTTTAGACATTTCATTAGTCCACTTTGTTCTTTTATCTAAAATGTTTTAACCCAGAAATGTAAGGGGAGAGGGAAACGGCTTCTCCCCTGTAATCCTGTGGCCCTCAGGGAGGTAGGCAGTTTCTAAAGGTCTATTTTAAATGTCTTATCCTTTGGAAAGCACACAGAAACGATTATTCCATGTTCGCTGAACTTGTTTTAATTATACCTTTCACTGGAGCAAAATGGCTCAGGTCAGAATGACTTCAGCGGTATCCACAGAGTAGAGAAGAACCATTCATTCTGGAGGTGCTTCTAAATGATACTCTATGAGAGGGTCCCTAGCAGACTTGCATAGAACGTCATATATCCCACTAACACCTATTGCTTTGGTTTTCTTTAAAATCAATTGCAGATTAAATGTTCTACACATGCCCTCACCCGCCCCGACCTCTCCCAAGTATTTATGCTTCATGGCAATCTTAGTATCTCAGATTCTAACACAGGTTAAGCGGGACGGGACACTGTGACAGCATTTAACTCTCTCTCTCGAGATCTCCTCCTCTTCAGTTACAGTTTATACTTCAGGAAGAAAAAAAGACGAGCACACATCACTGTTTACTCCCAACAGTCAAGATCCATGCCAGGCCAACATAGGCTACTTACTGATTAAAGGAATGTAAGTGTTAATACCCCCTCTTCCCGACAGGGGCACTGCTGCATCATTGCCTAGGGACACGTCTGCTTGAAAGCTGGATGCTGATTGCATTTAAGAAAAATTAAAAAATGCAAAAAGATTACAAACGAATAGTAGACTGAAAAACAACAGATGTTGTTATAGGTAACTAGCATAACCAGAAAAATCAAAGAGCTTCTACCTGCATATAACTCGGGGCCATATACAGCTCCAACGACGGGGCTTAACTTCCAACCTGGAATGGAAGAGAGAAGAGTGAGCACTGAAGACTGCGAGAGGAACACAGGGCAGAGGGTGAGGAGGGCACGTGCGAGCTGGCTCCAGACAGCCTGACGCACAGCCCGGCTTAGCTCTGCATCACTACCTTCTCTGCAGATGCCAGCTGGGGGGGTTCTAGGGAGGGGGAGGACATTTCCACAGCTGAGCATCTTTAAGCAGGACTAGCACAGTGAAGGGATAATGAGGAGCTGGGGGTGGGGGCAAGGACAGGCGCAAACTGGAGGGAGAGAAAAACTGGGAGGGACGAAGGGAGATGGGAAGGGAATGAGAGGACAAAGAAATACAAGAAATATAAATGAATCCTGGGCTCTGGTACAGTCTCTCTCACAGAACTGCTTAGAGAGGACAAAGACAGAATATGTCATTCTACACCACACTGTGATGCATTTTTTAATGTATCATCTTCACACTGTTGTTGGCTACTCTTGCTGTTATAAAGGTATCCTCTGAGCTCGAGTTTGAGCTGATCTTTGACTCCGTGTTCAATAATACCACGCTGATGGAAATCTGGGTAAGCCAAAATCCCCTTTCTTTGGGATTTACCACTGGAACCTCAGGCAAGTGAGTAAGAAGAGACACACAGGAGTAAAATTCAAGGTACATCCCCAACTTCATGCATGTCATGGGATTTTATTTGGTAATATACATACTTAAGCTAATCAGCCATTTTAGCTAAAGTAGTACCCTTTATTTTATATAAAAAGGAAAAATGTACTACCGCCCAGTTAAGGAGAATTCCAGATGAAAACATTAATCAATACATATTCATAGAATTTTACACATAAATAAGCAAACATGCTCCATTATTTTTCTGAAAGACTGGAGACAATATTCAAGAAAAAAGGCATTCATTCCGAACCAATCCAATCCCCATTCATTATTTTAGGTGCTCAAAGATGATGAGCACATTATTTCACATAAAAATTGAGCAAATACCTCGGTTCAAATCCTACTGGAGTTGTAAGAACTCAATGTTCTGCAATGTCTGACAAATCACGTTATTTCAGCCAACGTAAACTAAACTGCTGGCTGAGAATTCACCAGAAGGCACCTCGAATACTCTTCTCAGAAGCTTTAACCATAAGCAGCTGTAGGTCTCTAAAGTTTGGCTCTGTTAGGCTTGAATATTAATTTAGACTAATATTCAAAAATGACTTTTTTCCTTCCTGCCAATGCCACTATTACTTAAGCATTCCCTTAAGTTAAAATACACATTTTAATATTGGTTTATAATGGTATGCGGTCAATAATACTTTGAATATGTTTAGTTTGGTACAACTTACAATATATTTTGACCTTTACAAAACCAAAGAGAGAGTTAAGAAAGTTGTTGTCCCAGCAGGACAACAAGTAAATACTACACTTCTCCAGGTTTAATTTCCTAAATAATAAGCTAAGAGCGCTGGGTTTGAAGACTTCCATAGAGTCTTCAGGTGCTAAAATTCTGTGACTGCCTATTAATGGAAAGAAAAACAGTATCAGGTTAAAAAAGAATGGCCCAACGACATAAAGCAAAATGAAGAGTCAAATCTAGAAGTAGAATTTCTGTCTTCTGAACTCCAGTCAGTGACTCTTTCTAGGACAGTGTTCTCCCTGGATCTAAAAGAAATTTGACTTATTTTGCTTCTCCTTCCTATTTTTTTTTTTTTTTTTTACAGTGGGTTATCAAAATAACCCACTGGAAAGGCAGCAGTAATAATCTACTACAAGGCAGAAACTTGTGTTTTTGTTTTTGTTTTAAGATTTTATTTATTTGTCAGAGAGAGAGAGGGAGAGAGGGGAGAGCACAAGCAGGGGGAGCGACTGACAGAGGGAGAAGCAGGCTCCCCACTGAGCAAGGAGCCCAATGTGGGACTCAATTCCAGGATCCTGGCTTTGTGACCCAAGCCAGAGGCAGATGCTCAACGAACTGAGCCACTAAGGCATCCCAGAAACTTGTTTTTGTGATAGCAGTGTAAACAAACAAACAAACAGAACACCAAACAAACAAACAAAAAACAAGAGGTAAAGGGGAGGTGATGGTATCACATTATATACCATTGATAAAATGGGTAGGGAAAATGTAAATTACACTGATTCGGACCATCCGTTTGAAAAGCTGGGCTACATGTATCTACTGAAGACATACCAGAATATACTAAGATACTTGTATTTGACTTAAGACATTATCAGTACGTACTATCGTACTCTAGCAGTAGAGTCAAACTTTTAAAAAGCAGCAGAAAACACCCCATTTGATTCTGGATAAAATTCCACGCAGGACGCTAAAATATACGACAGAGAAGGAGTTGCTGCAAACCTCAAGACCCAACGCATGGGTTTCCTCTCCACCCCTCCCCAAGAGCTCCTAGAGCACCGCTGGCCAAACCAGTGGGCACTGCAGCTACAAATTCAGTTCTGTCCCAGGTAAATAACATACGTCCAGATTAAGTGGACACATTTGCTTTTGTCAGGCAAAATATTCACAGGGTTTCCTTCTTATTGAGACACACGTATGAAATGCCCTCTTTAGCATGCAGTCCCGGGACAGAAGATGGAAAACACATGCAAATGCGCACCATGGCTGTTATCTCTAGAGCATACCTTTAGAGGGAGAGCAAGGGATCCAGAATTATTCCACTCCTGCGCAGGAGTGGGTAGGGATCAGCAGTAAAAGTGAGCACTGGTGGGCACGTATTCAGACAAGCCTATCCTACCACAAGGAATGATAGCAGCTAAAAATGAGAGTGCCTTGGTGGGACCCCACTGGGTTAACAGGTCACCCCAAAAGACATGTTTACGCTTTGTGTATGAACTTCACCGCGACCATTACAGCTTAGTAACTGAAAAACTAAGCTTAATTCTAAGAAAAAAGTTAACTTTAAAAATAGGATACTATGGCGCCTGGGTGGCTCAGTGGGTTAAGCCTCTGCCTTTGGCTCAGGTCATGATCTCAGGGTCCTGGGATCGAGCCCCACTTCACGCTTTCTCCTCAGCAGGGAGCCTACTTCCTCCTCACTCTGCCTGCCTCTCTGCTTACTTGTGATCTCTGTCAAATAAATAAATAAAACCTTAAAAAAAAATAGGATACTCTTCTAGTAAAGTACTTTACTGTAAATTAAACTGCCATAAGACTGAAATCAAGAGAGATTCTTTGATTACCAGAAGTTCACTTATTAATACAAGAATAAGTGACATCCTTCTGAAGATGACTTGTAATCTCTTACCATTTGCATATGGTGTGACCATCTTCTTATTGGTCATTACACGTGCTGTAGCATTATTCACCTAAAAATATAAAGGAAAAAGAAGGGGCAGGGAGAAAGTAGACCACATTAGGGAACATGGAGTTGCTCATCCAGTAACATAGCACTCAGTTTAATAAAATGTAAATTTCAGAGAACATGGATTTAAATAATATAGCAATATAAAATATTAATATATAGTATTTTAATTAAAGTGTTTATAAAATGAGGCTAACAAGAGTAAAAGCAGTTTCTTGGTCTCCAAATGGAAAACTTGGGCTAGTTTACCACCAAGTGCTCAAAAGGAAAGATGTATTTGCAAGTTCTTTGGCGATCTCGTAAACAGAAAAGTCTCTGCATTATGGGATATACGGGAAAAAGTCAATAAGAAAAAACTCTGTGCATGAACTTTGAAGTTCATTAATAAAACAGAGGCTTGCCATATGGGTCAGGGAACAGATTTACAGGAAGAAAATAAATCTATGGATTTCACCTGTTTTAATGTTCAGCATTTTTGAGGACTGTGTAAGATTCTACTGTTTGAGGAGGAAAAAAAAATCAGAACTTAGAATTCCATGTTGACCATCTTCAGGACCATGGTGAATTTTTAGACTATGTGGTCTATCCATTTAAGAATAATGTTTTCAGAAGGCCTTTACATGAGGCACTTAACTGAAAAAATAAAGCTCCGGTTTCTTTTGTTGTATGGTTCTCTCCACTCTCGTTACAGAAGTGCAGAATTCAGAGCATTCTCGGTGCTAGGGTAAGTAGGTGTTACAAAGATGGGGCCGAGGGCAAGACGAATGGAGCCTGAAGCCAGGAGACGGCAGCCCAGTGTGAAAACCAGCCTAAAGCTCTTGCAAGGAGGGTGCAGCATCACCACAGAACCTGGCTGTCTGCCGTGTGGTCAAGTCAGAGAACAGGCCAGCGTTTAGAAAAAGAATTCTAAAACATACCGAATATAAATGTCTTATTTTGCCTCTGGGGGTTTACATTAAAGTTATCATTTGTATGGTGATAAATTTGTATTATGGAAAGACCAATTTTTGGTAGAGCCGGAACCCAAGAATGTCTTAACAGGTCCTTCAGGATTGGCAAGAGTGGGAATCTTCCTTTGTGAGGAAAAGAAACTCCATTTACTCTAGTTCGACCCACCAAATAATAGAAACATTTCACATTTAAAAAGAAAGAATGGGATACAACAATGAGGACCGAGAGCATGCAGTTAGAACACACACACACGAGTAAAAGAAAGAAAAAAACAATCAGTTTTGGAAAGAAGGGAGAGAGTGAAGTGCGCGGTTCTCGCAGACAAGGATTAGAACGGGGCCAGAGCTTCCGCTAGCCGCTAGAGCAGAGTGCACCCAAGCGCTCAAAGGAAAATGGCCAGAACCAATCAGAAAACCACCAGTCAGCACGAGACCCAGAGCCGCAGGTGACAGAGACAAGGGGCAGGAGAGACAGAGGGAGAAGGATGGGGACAGAACCTGGGGCGAGAGAGCAAGAAGGCAGGGGAAGAGAGAAGAGAAAGTCAGGGGTGTCGCGGGCAGCAAAGAGAGCCGTCAAGGGCAAGGAAAGACCAGAGCTACATACAGGTTTGGGTGAGGGGAAGGGAAGTAGAGGCGGGAAGTGCATTAATAAAACCAGCCAAACTTGGAGCTCAGTAACTCTGAGTAAGATGTGCAAGGGGGAAAAATCACCATGATGTCAGTAATCAAACAGCTCAGACCGCTACAAACAACATGTACATCCAAAGTCCAGGCGGCACTACTCAAGAGCATTGAAAATAAAAGGGGGAAAGGAAAAGGAAGAGGAACAAGTCAAATCACATTTTGTAGTGTTAATGTGAGATGGCAGATGGACTTTTTCTTTCTTATTTAATTGTTTTGTAATTAACAATTGAAAAAGCTTCTTGTCTAGTGCTTGGTTTCACTTACCGCCAACGGGCACCATCGCCAGCATTGTGTATAGTTACCAGGGAAAGAGGGAGTCAAGTGAAGGGCCCTAAATGCTAAACCATTGGAAAGGGAGGGAAAAAGCAAAATATGCAGACATCTTACTCAAAATGGTGGCTTTTATATTTCATACTTTAAAAAAACTGAGAAAGGGGAAAGGAGCCAGTTAACCTTCACTGCGTTCTTAAAAAGGACTGGCAAACACCACGGGACTGCCGGGAACACGGGAGAAGCACATTCGCCGGGCAGCCGTCAGACCCTCTTGTCTGAGGATTTTATCCACCATTCCCGGTGGCAATTTGTGATAGGAAATATACTTAAAAATGCCACGAGTTTTGGGATCTTTCTGCCCTCCCCACCACCTCTGCCGTCTTGTACTCCTTGATTATCACACGCACATGGAGGCGAACTGGCCGCCCAAGAGAGAGGGTACTGGCTGGCTCCTTGATTCATTATAGGACACAATGTCACAACTGGATCGTTTTTAGACATTTATAAAGTTAGTTTTATTTTGGCCTGATCACAGGTACTCATACGGAGTCTCGCAAACTGAAGCAAAGGAAAAAAATCAAGAGAGCAGAAAGATGAACATTTTGGAGGAAAAAAGTAAATGAGAAACAAATATACATGTACACGCACACAAGTAAATCAAAATGAGACCCCCCACCAATAACCAAAAAAAAGGGGAAAGAGGACAGAAGTGTTACTTTTACACATTTTAGTGCAAGAAGGAGGACACAGAGACACACACACACACACACACACACACACATATGCATGTGTGCAGACACACACACAAGACAGGGCTTCAAATGTGAAATAAGTGAGGGAATACACAAAAAGAGAAATAAAAATATAAACCAGAAATTGAATTATTGAAGACATGCACCTCGATTTTACGGCCCTCTACCACGGTGCCGTGTAATTTCTCCCTGGCCCTGTCTGCATCAGCACTATTCTCGAAAGTTACGAACCCGAATCCCTGCATGCAGCGGGAGAAGGGGGGAAAACATGCACATCGTTATATTGAAATATCGATCTCTTGGTAAACAGAGAAAAAAATATCACAGTATGAAACTGACATCAGCATCGACCCAGCAGTACTCTCCCGAAGTCACATTTTTGGTCCATGCATATTTGGTAAAGGGAAATTAAATCCAGTAACAATATAGAACTGTAGTAGTAGTAGTAGTAGTAATAATAATAATAATAATAATAATAGCAACAACAACAGCAATAATAATAATGATAATGTAATTAACAACAAGAACAATAATAAAATAAAACGTAAAGCATGTGAGGCCAGACCAAAATTAAGGTATAGAGCTACTCGGGTCAAACTCTCCCACCAAGAATCTCAACATTGTTTTAGATGTTCTGTCTCTTTCAATTTATGCTGTTAATTTATATGTCCTTTTATGTAATGCTAAAAAATAATTAAAACTGTCACTCCCCAGTAACTTCTACATGAGGCCTTCCATTTAGGTGTAATCACTGCATAATGGGATTTTCAGGAGATCTCATCATTTGGCCCCACTCTGCCTGTTCTCTTGTAGCAACATAATTCCTCTGGGAACAGAATAATTTAAAACACAGCCTCCATCTATAATTCTGTAGGGACTGGGTGTGGAAGAAGAGAGCACCCATGTTCATCTAAGCTAATGAAAATACCATTAAGCAGTGGCCAATTATGCCTTTTCTTCAACGAATTTTAAACAACCAGACTGGCACTCGGAGTAAAAATAGGTTCAGCTGAATTCCAGAGAATAGCTTATCCAAATTTGCCTAAATTACACATTTGCTGAAGCCTACATCTGCTACTAAATGTATTAGTAATTTTCCATGTAGACGGAAAAAAGGAATCAAAAGGCAGTGCGAATGAGATCTGTTAGTGACATCAGCTGTATACTGTCCAACAGGAAAAGAATACCATAAAACAGCAATATACTTGGTCCCGAGTTAGAATTAATTTATTTGTGCACTGTACACAAAGAAATCATATGGGGCTTTAACTCATTGAGTGGAAAATGAAAATGCTGGAACCAGGGAGTTAACCCACCTACTCCTGCATTCACATGTATCTGAAAAGATGGTCTTGGTCATAATCGTACCATCAATGTCAAAAGCAGGATTTACTATTTATTTCTATGACCATTTCATCAAGTGTTCTATCAATTTCATCCTACTGCTTTGTCCTCCTCTTTCCACTCTGCAACTGTAACATTTTCCCAAGCTATTCACATGTGTAGAATAGTTAATTCTTAGGATTTTCTGGGCAAGTCCCCATTTCTCAAGAGCTGCACTGTCCCTCTTGTATTCTTCTAATATTCCACTGTAGGATAACCTGGAAACCTTTGTCACTTATTTTTACGGAAGTTCTGCTTTGCTGCCCTCCTCGAGTCCTTCCATATACATAGAAAATGTGTTCTTAACTGAGATGGTCAATGGTGTGCAGAGCTCAGTAAGATTTTAGAAAAGTGATTTCATCCTTTTGACGGATCTCATTACTTTGCATTCTACATGACTAAATGGTTGCTGAGTGGCGATCCATGGAGAAGCGCAACGGAGTATCTTTACCTGTAGTCTGGCTATCAACACAAATATCCTGGGAAGTGCAATGCTGAGCTGACAGAAAAATTTAGATGTCTGCTGCTGGATGGAGGTGGACTGCTCCGGGTAACTGTATTGCCATTGTCTTTAAAAATGTAAGTATGTGGAAAATATCAATGGAAACACATTTTCAGAAACAAATTTTGATACCAACATGTTACAGCCACATCGACAGCTCGAGGTATACGATCTCAGGTTACTAATTAATGACATCGTGTGTTTGTCACCTACACTGGGCATCTGCTCTAGACAGGAAGCCAGTTCTCCAATCCTGGGGCACCCTCCAATAAAAAAGTTCAGTAAACCTTTCAAGAAAGGTCACGGTAGTGAGGAGTTTTATAGCACACTGTGGAAGTACTGTAAACTATGTTCCAACTGGTTCCCACAGCCTCATACAGATTACAAGCCTTGGGTTAAATAAATAAATGATAAATTAGGAGCTGGGTAACAAATGACGCGGACTAGCCTTATGACTGACTACCTACATCGACACACCCATACACTCACATACTAGTGCATCTTGTAAATACAACCGTGAGGTAGAGAAAGGATAAATATGTTGTTTTCATTTTTTAAGATTAAGAAAGTAAATCAAACTGAGGTGAGACACCCAAGCACCAACAAGGCGTTCTTCCTTCCAGGTGGCTTCTTCCCACAGCTAATGGTGAGAAAATAAGAAATAAAGCTCTAAACCCCAAGTTCAGTATTCTATTAACCAAACTCCATTCGTCCTGAAACCCTCCTAACTTTCTTTTTCAAATCCAATTGCTAAAGGTGTTCTGCGCGCCTCTGGTCTGTAATGCGCTGACCGAGCACCTGCGACGCAGTGACAGCAGCCGGAAGAATTCAGGGTGGTGTCAGAAGCCAGCAGAGCTTATACTCCACAGGAAATGCTAATCAAAATGCCAAAGATAGAAAATGAACCAATCTTCACCTAGGGTAAAGGAGGAAGAAGGTCTTGCTGATGATACTCTGGGACTTCTGATAGGAAACAGAGGTAAGCAGATTTCCTTCTTTCCTTTGAAGATAAATAGACTTAGTGGCGGGCAGAACAACGGCCCGAAGTTGTCCACATCCTAATCCTTGGAACCTGTGCATGTTACCACCACCTTACCTGGCAAAAGGGATTTTGCAGATGTGATTAAATTAACGATCTTGAGATAGGGAGATTATCCTGGATTAGCCAGGCGAGCCCAGTGTAATCACAAGGGTGCTTATAAGCTAAAAGAGGGAAACAGGAGAGTCGGAATCGGAGTGCAGCAGCCTGAGAAAGACAGAACTGGCCATTTTTGGCTTTGAAGATGGAAGGGAGCTACGGGTCAAGGAAGGTGGGTCCCCTCTAGAAGCTGGAAAAGGCAAGGACTGGATTATGCCTTAGAGCCAGCTGAAAGAATGCAGCCCTGCAACACTTGGGTTTTAGCTTGGTGAGACCCATTTTGGACTTCCGGGTTCCAGAACTATGTATGATAACAAATCTGTGTTTTTAAGCCACCAACTTTAAGATAATTTGTTCAGAAGCAATAGGAAATGAGCATGTATCTCTCAGAAGTCTGTGATTAGAAAGGTGAGAAGTTTAGGCAGCGTTTTTAGAATACTGTTCTTTAATACTTTCCTCTTGTGTTGAAACTTTAGATTTTCCGTCAACTTAACTACAATGCGGTTGTAAGAATAGTAACTCAAATAAAACCTGAAAAGAAGTTTAAGGTACCATTCTGAAAATGTGCCAGGAACTGAGCTAAGGATATTCACAGATTATCCAGGCTTAAAAAGTTACTAACAGGAAAATATGCTTACATGAAATTATGTTTTAGTGTACCTCCATTCTTAGAAATCTAATTCACATTATGTTTGGTCATTTGGATCTCTTGCTTTAAAAAGAAAAATTTAATTTAAAAGACCCCTCATTGTTGACATGTTTGTCTATACCAGGGCTATCTGACAGAAAAACAACACAAGCCACATACATAATTTTAAATATTCTACTAGCCACATTGAAAAAGTAAAAATATATGAAAGTAATGTCAATAATATATTTAAAATATGTGCAAATACTATCATTTCAACATGGCATTAATATAAAAACATTAATGAGATATTCCTTTTTTCTGCTCAGTCTTTGAAATCATGTGTATTTTACACTGAAAGTACACGTGAATTTAGAACTTGCTACATTCCAGGTGCTCAACATGGACACCGTATGGGACAATGCAGGTCTCTATGCTTTATACTACAACCTACCGCTCTCAGTTCTCAAACTTTTTCTGTGTTAAAAATTTAAATAAACCAGTTTTCCATGTGTGATTTATTCCAATCTTAGCTTGTCTTGTGAAAACTGAGGAATGGGATGTCTATTAGGATTACGGTTGTGGTCAAAACTTCTACCAAGTGTGACAAACATTTTATCACCTGCCCTGACATCCGTTTATCATCAAGGGCCTATAGGAACCGAATAACTACGACCTTTTTAGTCTGGCCTCAGACAGCAATAAATAACAAGCAATAGGATGAGCACTGGAAAAATATTCTGAAATTTGTATAATCTTTGAGTTTTTCCATCTCAGAAGAATGAGAAAGAAAATTTACCATGTAACTTTTAAGGGAATCAAAAGCAGACGTTCTCCTGGGTATGGCCAGAACACAGAAATTTAAAAATAAATAAAAGAAAAAGAAAACTAAAAACCATAAGATGGTAACAAAAAAATAAACTAAGCCCTTTGAAAATACATGCACTGTTAATTCAGTTTTACATATCATGAAAAACATTTCAACTCAGCATTACCTATCGAATTTTACTGAAAAGCAAAGGCCTAGTTAGTGCAATTTCAAAGACAGTTTTTTGACCATATTTTGAAAGAAATAAATAATTTCCCTTTGCATGAAATCAAAATCCAGGGAAACAGGCAAGAAATTACAGCACATTACTTGTGTCTGAGGATGGGATTAGGGGCTTTATCTGCCCTAACTCCAGCCTACATGGAAGCCTAACCCCAGTTCAGATGCCCATCATCCCAGATATCCATAGCCACCTGAGAAAAGTAATGATGTGAGCTAAAAACTTGCTAGAAATGTCAATAACGGTTGCTGCGATGTGCTCTGTGGTCCTTCAGGGGACTTAATTAACAGCTGGCACTGTCTGAAGACGTGAAGAGCTCCTACACACTCAGTCTTTATGATACACGTCCCTTGGAGCAACAAGCACACCAGAAGCAGGTCGACAAAACTTTATGGAAAATATAAATGTTAGAATGTGTACATTTCTTTACTTAGTAATATAACTGTATGCGATAATTATCACAAACAAATTGTTATGGGCTGGGTGATAGTGAACAGGATGGTGGAGAGTCATGAATGAGTCAGAGAAAGAGAAATACTGTATGATTTCACTCCTATGTGGGATTTAAGGAACAAAACAAGCGAGCAGAAGGGAAAAAGAGAGAAAGAGAGAATGAGGAGAGAAGCAAATCAAGAAACAGAGACTTAACTACAGAGAACAAAGGGATGGTTCCCAGAGGGAAGGTGGGTGGGGGATGGGTGGAAAGGGGGGGTTGGGAGCGCACTCCCCCCTCCAGGTGTCATATGGAGGGCTGAAACCCTACACTGCACACCTGAAACTAGTCCCTCACTGCATGTTAACCAATTGGAATTTAAATAAAAACTTAAAAAGAGTTTTGAAAAGCAACGCATTCTTAGTCACTAGAAGTATCTAACAGCCAATGCAAAGTCAAGTTGAACTAGGTAACCATTATTTAGAATTCTGCTTAAGATTCTATGTGAGAAAAAAGACTGGAAGGAAATGCAGGAGATTATTAGTGAATATGCTCTTTTAATGAACTATTTATGCTTTTTTGGGGGGGTCTGGACATGAAAAATCACATTTTTCTTTTATAATGGTTTTGAAAAGGGTGCTTTTTAAAAGTTATTACTCAAAGGATCTATAAGGAGGGGCAATACAATTTATCGTTCAAACTGGAGCACTTTGGGGGAGGAAGGGGACATTAATAATTATGCTAAGAAAAGGGCTAGAGACTCTGGACTATTCTGGATAAACCAGGACATATGGTCACGCTACCAATATATTATCTTTCTATTGTTTATAGCAATACATTGTTATGACTGGTAACATCTGGGGAATCAGTAAAGTTACACATATCAGTATAATCATTTTCTAGATTTTGTTTGAGTATATTCCTTCCATTTTTTGGCAGGGGTAGCATTTTTCATCATACATCCTAAGTGAACATTTTCAAAACGAGAGCCTACCTTTGTTTTAGTTAATCACAGAAAATTAGATAGGACTTATTTTGTATTTTAAAAGGAGTATGGGTTTAAAAAAATATTTTTAAAATATCACATGAAATAATTTAAGTATATATTTTTGCATGTGTATGATTCTAAATGATATACATTCATCCCATAACCTAGGAAAACCAAATCTAGGCTAGGAAGGTCAAAGGCAAAAAAGGGAAATTACTCGGCAATTTTTTCAGGCAAGCTGAAAAAGTAGACTGCTGGCAAGCCAGGGTGGGAGGGATGGGGACGGACAAGGCAGCACGACCGTGCTCACCTGTGTTTTTAAGTGAGAATGTTCTAAAACCATAGGCTGAGTGTCCCATTATAAAACAGAAGACATGTTGCTTTTTTGCTTTGGAGCCCTGTGGTTATCTGCGTCACTGATAACTGTTTTACATGTTAGTATCACTTATCTCAGATTTATTTTGTGACTCGTTTTTCAATTACTGCTTCAAAAAAAATTCAATAAAGCTAATTTTTGGACAGAAAAGCACTCAGTTCAAAGACCGAGCAACACTAAAGTGAAGAAAAGCACCACTTATGTCTCCTTATCGCTGGTTCCTTTCAAGACATGTTGTAATTTTATAGTCAACCAGAAACACAGGAGGAATGAGAAAGTAAACTTAATTTACAAAGAGAAAAGTACTCTTTAATTTATGTGAGGAGGATCCCAGAAGAGGCCCCTGGGTTTTGACTCCAAAATAAGCCTCTGTTAATGCATTTCCAGAACAGTTCCCGGGGAACCCGTTCCAGGAGAGAACTTTAGGTGACAGTTAAGAAGGACAAAGGATGCAGACAGATTTTGTATCAGTCCCTGAAGGCAGATCCGGGCAATTCTGAATTCGGTGCTTTGTTTTAAGAACAACTGCCAATGAGTACACAGTCTGTCTACTCTTTAGCACCCTAAAGGAAAACGGGCAGTGAGGGCCCAGAATTTTACTGTGGGGAGCAGCATAGGCTTTTAGATGCCCTAAAGAGAAAAGGGAGGTGTGTGTCATTTATACATGAAAATTACAGGGAGAAACAACTGAATCGGGAAATTAAACAATTTTTGGTAGTAGGCAAATCTTTGAAGTCAATGAAAGAAGCCTTAAGAAAGATCGATTTCCTTTGCTTCACCAGAATTCAACCCAATTCTTTTCTTGGTAAGGAGCAAGGCCCCAGAGCCTGATGAAACCATACTGGGCGTCAGGTTTTTGGGGTGTACTTAACAACAGTTCAAGTGCATACACTTAGAATTTAAAACGTTTAGACTACGACTTTGGATAAACAGTGTCGCATAGAATGCGACATGCACTTCTCATCTCTAAACCACTGTCATTTTTCCACCTTGGATCTAAAAAGCTCCCCCCAAAATAAAAGCCAAGGGCCAGAAATCCACTGTGAAGAAACTACAAGCATAAATGTTTTACTGGTTACAGGTTAAACATATTTTACTTTGAAAATACTTACCAAGTTAAGTGCTGGAGAAAGTTCTGTATAGGCATGTTAATCTTTTTTGTTTAAACTGAAAACTGGAAGCTTAGAGTATAATTACCTCTTTAATAATTAACAAAGATAATTAACAAAGAATTATTATTATAATCAGAATTAAACACTATCAGTGACGATGAATTCTATAAAGGAAGGGAATAATCAGGACCGTTAGAAGAGTACATACATTTGTGCTAGTTTAGATGGGGCAGGAGGTACCTGTAATTCTGTAGGTATATGCTATTAATTCTCAGGGTAGGGTGCATTTGGAGTGGGAAATTGAAGAGCTAAGTATTCACTCATTTATTTGCTTTATTTCCTCAAATTATATTCTTAGAGATTTAATCATAGCCAAGGGGTAACTTGCAATGTTCAGGAGAGATAACCAAATGAAAAATTCACTCAAAAACGGTTCTACACTAAAAATGCAAGTAGAAGTGAACACAGCAAGGTAAATATTTACAAGCCTGACCACGGCTGATTATGTCTGTGGCAGGTATTTCGTTTGTTTGAGGAGGAAGAAAACTGTTGAATGAAACTGTGAAATTCGGTTCATTAAATATTTTTTCACACCACTGTAATACTTCATCATTCCCTCCTTCCTAAAATCACTGCTGCTTATTTTAGTGCATGGAAATTCTAAATCATACAGATTGGGAATTTAAAATAGTCAGTTATCAGGGGGAAATCAGTTTTAATTAGAATGATCAGTTCCCATACAGAACACACTCCGAAGACTGGACATGCAGGCAATTGTGCGCTGTTACTACTTTTACTCCGATGCCCAAACTACCCCAGCTCACTATTTGAAACGGAAGGGACTCTGTATCCCGAAGCTTACCTCTCTGGGTAGAACTCAGAGGAGGAAATCAGCTTACAGTGAATTCCTGAGTCACTATTCCCTGTTTTTACGCCTTGTCGAATTTATTCAAAACAGAGAGCAAGTCAACTGAGGAACTGAAATATTACATTTGTTCTAAGTATGTCATTTCAAAGTCTGATTTTTAAGAGCAGAATTCACAACAGAATTCCCATAGAATTTCACCCGAGTCTTCTCTCTTTTCCTTCAAAATAAGCTGGTGAGGGCGATTTTGTCCGAGAAAGGGCGGGTGTCTCCTGCTCCCGACCTCCTCCTCACACGGGTCTTGCTCCTACCCCCGCCCCTTCACTCCCCCAACTGACGGATCAGGATAAAGATGGGCCATGTGGTTGCTTAGTTTTAGAGATAATCTGATCCAAGCCAGGTAGGTTGGGATACTTTCCGCAGACTTGAAAAACCGCTTTAAATTTTCTGATTCCTTGCTATTTAAAACAAAACTAAAAAGAAGCCAGGCACACTTAATACTGAGAGGGAGCTTACCTTAGAGCCACGTTCATTAAAGATTATTTCTACATCTAGGATTTTGCCAAACTGCTGCAGAGACAAAAATAAAAAACATTTATTCATGGTCAGCTTTTTGACCACATACTTTATTCCCTCCTGAAAAAGGCACAGGTTTTTTTTTTTGTTTTTTTTTTTTAAACTACTTATTCAACCTCCATGTTTTTACTTGTTGGCAAGTCCCAATACCAGTTTCTGATCTTCCCTTGACAATGAGCCCACAAGGCCTCCTGTTTCCGTCCTTTTTCAGTTCGCCCACTCACACGTCACCCACCTCTACCTGGCAGGGGCCGTTCTGGGAAGACCCTCACAGTGTTACCCTGCGGGTACTTCCTCAGGGCCAAGAACCGGGGCTTTTCCTAACTACGTGCTTAATGTTTTAAATGTCTCTGTTTTTAAGAAGCACATCCTAAGCACAAAGATAAGCTAGTGAAGGCTGTTTATCTTTTTCTTCTTCTTCTTTTTTTTAATTGATAAAAGTAAACCATATTCACTGCAGAAGTCAGGAAATACAGATACATAAAAAGGAAAAGAGGAAACAGAGAACGAAGATCGTCTGCATACCTACCATCTCCCCATTCTGGTTCACAGCCTTCGCCGCTTTTCCTTACGTATACTTGGTTAAGGGCATATTTCCATGTATTACCTTTTTTTTTTTTTAATGTGCTAGACAGCTTTCCAAGCCATTAACTCTACAGTGTGTTCTAATTTCTACAGACTACATGCTATTTTCCATCGTACTTAAACATTCATGGACATTAGACACGATTTCATTTATTTGCCATTTTAATATTTCGGCACTGAACATCATCAAGAACATTTTAAGTAATAACTCTGTTTTGCAATTAATTAAATATTTTAACATTTGGGAACAAGCCAGAAACACCAAACCTAAATAACTGGGTTAGTGGCAGCTCAACGGCTAACTGGAGGGGCGCGCAGTCACAGCGGTTACACAGGAAATCTCCAGATCTTTCTGCCCCCACTTTCCTCGGAGTACTGGCCTCACAGACCCAGTGATCTCTTTCACTTGGATTTTAAATCAGAATTTGGGAAATGTTAAAACACTAAAAAAGAAAAGAGCAAAACAAATCATGCTTTCTCACTGGGCTGAATCATTACTATCTTTTTCAGAAAACATGTTTTCTGAGCCCATGTTTTCTAGAGTAAGGCTTCTGGGCTTGATTCCAGTTTCATCATTTAACAGAACATTAGGAAATTAAAGGAGAGAAGAAAATGTCTTATTTTAGGTAGGAGGGGATTTAATTTTATTTCTGTGCCTATCCAAATAACTAAGATTGGAATGGTGTTTTAGAGTTTTCCTTTTACATTCTCTAATGCGTCTTTATACCGTCCTGTTAGGGTTAGGACTGCCTTCCTTTAATGGTTAAGGAAAATGCGGCTGAAGGCAGTCACTGGTCAAGTTCACACAGCTAATAAAACAAAGCATGGAATCCTTGCTCTACACCGCTGCTGGTGTCCTTCCGAGGGACAGGTGCTGACCAGGCAGGAGACAGAGCAACCGTACCAGGTATCCCTTGTGAGAAACAATTTCTTTTTTCTTTTCTTTCTGGATGTAGCAGCCTTATAGGAAAGGCCTAATACATTTCAAGAAGTCACTGATTAACTCGCCTAGGCAGATCTTCAACGGACACAATTTTTCTGACCTGAGAGAAAACACACTTGTGACAGATGAGAATATACTCCATTTTCACTATCTCCAGAGACTAGGACTCCATATTATCTCTGATAATTCAGTAGAGAACCTCATAACTCCTACTCCTGGGAAACTTCTTTTTAAATATAACCTCAATTCTTGAAGCTGCCCTTTATATATTCCGTTGTTTTCTCTTCTGGAGAGATGAAGAGTTGGCTACCTTTTTCTGTGTAAAGTCTTTCCTAGTACTTCAAGAATGTTATTAAAACTCAATGCTGGCCTTGGCTTCGGTACAGAAAACACTCCAGGTACACAGCTGTCAGTGACAAAATTTTGCTCCAGGGTCTTGTCGCCG
Source organism: Neogale vison (assembly GCF_020171115.1). Classification (NCBI taxonomy): domain Eukaryota; kingdom Metazoa; phylum Chordata; class Mammalia; order Carnivora; family Mustelidae; genus Neogale; species Neogale vison. The sequence goes on along the minus strand of NC_058102.1, from coordinate 11,913,388 downwards.
TGACCAGGACTTCACGCGGGGCGCCTGTTTCCCGACAGAGCACCACACAGCAACAGCCATGACAGTTTTTTAAAAACCATGATCTCTTGTTTCTAGTTCAAGTTAAGAGTTTGCTCAAATGAAATCTGGCAACAGCGCATACGCCCGGAAAAAACCCAAGACTTCCAGCAATCATTCACTTTCTAGTAACTTAAATCTTTGCTGTTATACTATGTTTTCATGATGGTGATTTTGGGAGGAAGGGGAAGCTGGCAGAATCCATCAGGGTAGCGAATCAAACACCTACACCTGATTTTAGATACTGGTCTTGATGTTGCTAAATTACAAGGAGGGACTATCCGCTTCAGACACTAGGTCACTGAACTTGTAACACTCTGAAAAGGATTACTGTCTTTGTCCTGATTTTAGTACTGAAAGGCTCACGCTCCAAGAGACCCCTTGGTCCCGGGCAAACCAGGCGGCACAGTCACCTCCTGTACGTGAGAACCTGCAAGGTCCACGTCTAGAATGACAGGGGTGACAGCGCCAGGTGACAGAAGTCCCTGAAGACCGATGAAAACACTGACTCACCTTAGGACCTCTCTCAATCTATGCGCAGTCTTATCCTAAAGTCCTAATGACTTATTAAAGTACACTGGCCGGATTAAATTGTATACCCACGGAAGGACTCCATAGACTTACCCCAAACATCTGTCGGAGGTCGGGGTCCCGGAAGCGGAAGGGAATATTAGAGACGTGCAGCCGTTTAGGGGTGGATTTGCTCTCTGAGTTCTCACTACTTTGTGTCTGTGACTGCTGGCCATCTGTCTGGGCTCCCCCTTCCGTCTGCTAAAGCGAAGAAACAGACAACATGGAGCGAAAAATAAATAGATTACTTCACAAGAATTCTGTAAAATTAAGGCCCCGCCCAACCCCACATGTTCTTAAACAATTCTCAAAGTGTCTTTAAGCAAAAATTAGAGTTGTCCCTTCACAGGGAAAAAAACAAAACCAAGCATGATACCTCGTTCAAATTACTATCATTTATAATTCGAGTATTTTTTTAAAAAGATTTTTATTTATTTATTTGACAGAGATCACAAGTAGGCAGAGAGGCGGGCAGAGAGAGGGGGGAAGCAGGCTCCCCGCTGAGCTGAGAGCCCGATGCGAGGCTTGATCCCAGGACCCTGGAACCATGACCTGAGCCGAAGGCAGAGACTTTAACCCACTGAGCCACCCGGGTGCCCCTCAAGTATTTTGAATATTTACAGAACATTATTGAAATGGGAGAAAAGAGGAAAACTAAGTGACCTGCCCAAGACCACGTGAAGATCCATTAGATATGAAAGATACCAAAACTGAAGACATAAAAATGGTACCATTATTCTTCAATTCTTAGTGCAGTTTTCCATTTCTGAGATCTTTCTATTTTGAAAGTGACGAGTCTGTTGTATGTAGTTGAGGTCACTGCATTTTTGGTTTATCATTTTAGGAAATAAGGGAATATCTGAATGTTTCATTCCCTCTATTAGTTCAAGAGTTTAGGACTATGGGGTCACCAAAGTATCCCTACATTATTCCTGACGAGGAGACACCTAATGACAACGGGCATTTGGCTTCAACCTGGAGGAGCGTCTGCTCTGAAACCCATCAGCGCTCTCCTCCTAATCCATGTGACTGCACCTGACAAACCCGGCTGACCTCAGCCCAGGGACCCCCAGGCTCCTGCAGCCCAGAGCAAGGCCCCATTTACAAAATCTGCTGGGAGAGGCTTTAGGAGTCCAGCATAACCTACTGGACAATGTAAACACTGGGTCTATGTACCCCCACAGTGAAAGGGCACATGTAAGCAGGGGTGTACTTTTAACCCTCAATCTCTTTTGCAACACGGCAGGCTTTTTTCCCTCTCGATAAATCCTCAAAACAGTTGTGACAGACAGAAACACTTTCGACAAACATCCAACAGGTGTGAAACATTCTAGGTATTCAAAACACATTTATTTTAAAGTTTCATCTGGCAATTTAGGACCCTTATGTTTTCACTATTCCCTGTGAGGTGCACACCAAACCGGAGGGCTCGCGGAGCTGATTAAACCAAGAGTGGAATTCACTGTTCTTAGTATCTCGAGTGAGTTACAACTGAGTCCCTAACGAATTCTTCTGCGTGACGCAGAAGAGAGCCCTCCCTTTGACCCAACCTTCAAGTCAAAGAAACTGTGAATCACAGATACTTTTGGCTCAGAGACATTACCAACCATCTCAAAATGGAGTTTGAGACTTTAAAATATAAAGGATAATCAGGAATAAACCCGGAATGAATGCTAGCTTTTCAAGTGTCAGGCGAAGTGATGGCAGCTTTTATCTCCTTCCATTCAGGCCTTGCAGATGGCTTAAATGTGCAATGATTCATTTGATACAAAAATAGCAGAAAAGGGAAGAGCTATGAGGCAATGTTCTGCGAAAGTGTAAGGTTTTCAATCATCATTCTGGGCACAATGCAGACTAAACAAAACAAGTCCATCCAAAGACGAAACTCACTAAGTTACTGAAACAGCATCAGGGACACCAAAGCAATAAGCAGTCAAGTATAAGCATCGACTACAACTAATGACCACCCAGCACCTTCAGACTCGCCTGTTACATCTCACAGCTGGAGCCAAAGTTTAAAACCACCAGATCTGACCTGCAGGATGTCAGTGCATCACTCTGATAAAAAGTCACCAGTTTTATATATAACTTACCCATGTAGTTCATACAATGAGGTGGCAGGATAAATGAAAACTGATTATTTCAAAGTATGTTGCCCAACGTACTTGTCACTTCAGGTTTTTACGGCCTCGAAGACACAATTTAAGCAGGATAGAAGCCAGATTGGATCATTTTCTGCCTTGTAGTGAAAACCTACATTTTAGTTTTTTTCTTATTTAAGTAATCTCTACACCCAATGAGGGGCTCAAACTTAGGACCCCAAGGTCAAGAGTTGCACGCTCTTCCCACTGAGTCAGCCAGGTGCCCCTGCACATCTACATTCTTTAAAAGTACTAAATCTTTAACTCTAGGGACACTTGGCAAGTTGGAAAAGTAAATTATCATTTCCAAAATTCTCAAGTCTTCTGACTTACTATGTTTCAAAACTGCAGTTTAACTTATATAAAAACGCAGAAATCAGAAGCATGAATGAATGTTCAAAAAGAAAATATACCCAAGTGAACTATCAAATCAGATAGCAACAGAACCCCAGGAGCACCCTAGTCACTGTCCCCTTGTGAAAGGGGCCCCACTGCCCCAACTTCTAATTCAATAGATTAATTTGGCTGTTCCTGAACTGGAACAAAACAAAACAAAACAAAACAAAAGAAATTAAAGAAAAAGAAAAGAAAAGGAATTATACAGTATGTATTCTGTTGTATTTGTCTTCCTGTATGCATTCTGTTTGTCTAATACACATACCTACATTGTTGTAATTCATCCATTCTTCTTTCATTTTATAAACATATAGGACTTACTGGAGTTGCTTCCAGTTTTGGGGTATTAAGGATAATGTTCCTGTGAATATTCTTGCTACATTCTTGTCTTTCGGTGCAAATAGCCATTTCTGTTGGGTACACATGCACGTAGGAGTGGATTTGCTGCATTCAGGACACACACTAAGTTCAGCCTTACCAGATATCACCAGTTTTCCCAGTGGCTGTACTGACTTATTCTCGGCTACGCATGGCTGTGAGAGTTCTATCTGCTCTCAGTATTCTCATTTTCATTGTAAAAATCCTGGCAGGAGGCAGGGGCACCATATTGTGGTTTTAATTTGCCTTCTTCTCTTTAAACCTCAGATCCTTCCTGCTTTCCTCTTAAGAGAATTTTGTTGAAAACTGGAACTCCCTGTGAAATCGCAACCATTTCAGCCCATACTACATCATAGACCCTCCTGTAAACCTTTTAATAACACTTATACTTTATATAGTGTTTACTATTTGCCAAACACTGGCCTACGCATTTTATGTCTTTTAATTAATATAATTCTTAACAACAAACCCCAAGAGTAGGTACTGTTTCTTTTTTAAACATGAGAATGTAGGAGGTACTATTTTTTACCCCACTTTTCAGATGAGGAATCTGAAAACCAGAAAGACTGCCCAAGTTCTGAATCAGGGGTTCAAACATAGGTAGTTTGGCCCTAGAGCATATGGTCTTAACCACTAGGTCATGTTGGAATGTATATGCACTTGTATCTTCTCTAATCCTCACAATAATTTACAAGGCAGGCACTATTACTACCCCAATGGACAGAGGCAGAAAGTAAGACGCAGAGAGGTGAAGCAGGTGCCCAAGGTCCCATTAAGTGGCAGAGCAGCAACTGAAAACCAGGTGGCTTTCATGTGCGAGCCTCCTGCCCAGTGTGGCGCCCAGCTTCCTCCTTCCCATTAGAAGGGAGAACACATGTGGATCCCACTCTCTCTCAGGACCCTCATGGGGCGGAGCAAGACCTCCCCCGGGGGTGCTGGCAGGCATGGGGTAAGACAAGGAAAGCTGTCCAAGAATGACATATATCCTATATTTTGAGGGAAGAGAAAGAGGGCAGGCCACAAAGGGAGGAAAAACAAGACTAAGAAAACTGGTAAAGGCACACTGGCACTCACAGGAAAGCAGCCAGACAGCTACTAAACAGACACTCAAAGGCGCTGAGCAGCAGATTTCTGCACATAGTGGACACAGGAATATGAAATATACATTGGGGGTGCCTGGTGGCTCAGTCAGTGGCGTCTGCCTTCGGCTCAGGTCATGATCCCAGGGTCCTGGATGGAGCCCTGCGTTGGGCTCTCTGGGGAGCTTCTCCCTCTCCTCCTTGCCTGTGCTCTCTCATTATCTCTGTCTCTCTCTCTCTCAAATAAATAAAATCTTAAAAAAAAAAAATAAAGGAAATATACACTGAATGTAATTAAACGAGATACTTCCCCATTTGACACCCCCAACTTTAAGTTTGCCTCAATATCAACTACTAATTGTTGAAATACATCAGACAGAAAAAGTAAGGCGTTTTTAGGCTGTGTCTTTTTTTTTTTTTTTTTTTAAGGCTGTATCTTTGGCAAAGTGGACAGCAGAACTGTTTGTTCTGAGAAAAATCTCAGTGTACACTACTGGTTTGCTTTATTTTCTATTGTTAGCTACTGAGACACTTTACGGACTTTATAAACAACCTCCCAAGGTTCTGTTCTTCCCTTCTGTGGTCATTTTCTGACCTAATTTATTCGCTGGGCAGGGGATGAAACAGAAGAGGCTGGAGTCTGTGTGCAGCAAGTTTACGGCAAGGGCTGCCCGTGGCACCGCTGATGCAATCTTGGGACTAGTGGCTATGTATCTTTTTAAACAATCTGGCTGCCCCAGTGAGGTCTAGCTATCTGTCCACACCGCAGAGGGGCCTGGAGCTTTTTACAACGAGAAGCAAATCAGATTTATAAGTCTCAAAGCCTCATTCTAGAAATGAAAACTAAAAATGTCTTGGTTTGATGAACTCACGCTTTTAAAATTCCTAGAGCTGTGAAGTGGATTAATTTTCTGACTTCTCTACGAAACAGTGGCAATATTTCCACTATGGACTGTGAAAAGAGTGTTCTGGGCAATATGAGATGAAGTATTAGTTTCCAAGTCTCTATCATAGTAACATTTAACACATAATCTGTGATAGTAAGGAATCTCTTGATAAATTCAGAAATAATATACTTTGATTTATGGATTTTCTTCAATACTGATTTTCTTCAATATTTATTCCTTTTGTTTTCTGAGATGATTTCATTTCTTATTTTCACCTCTGTGAGGCTGAAGAGGAAGAAGAAATTTCATTCACAGCAAATTTCTTGAGAATCAGATTCATGTCTGAAAACATCTACTAAATTAATCCATGTCAATGACAGCTTGGGTATCTAGGTTGAAATTCTAGGTTAATTCTAGGTTGAAAAAAATTCCTTTAGAATTTTGAAGGCAGCTCTAAAGTGTTGTCTAGTTTTCCACGCGGCTGTTCAGAAACCCGAAGGCATTCTTTCCTCCCATTCTCTCCGGTTTGGAGACTATCCAGGGTGTCTAGTGTGCTATAATTTCATAATGATATCCCTTAATGTGAGTTTGTTTTATTCTGATCTATTTTGCTGGTAATTCTGTAGTCTCTTTTAAATTGAAAATTAATGTCCTTCAGTCCTGGGAAGTCTTCTTGAATTATTTTGCTGATGATTCCCACCCTACACATTTGGTCTTTCTCTCTGGAATTTGTATTATTGGACACTGGCCGTTTTGGACTGGTCCTCTTATTTTCATACTTCTTTATTTCCTCTCTGGCTTTGGGGTCTTTTTTTTTTTTTTGATAATAGGTGTTTAATTCCTTATTTGAAAACTTTGGGGCCAATGGATAACAGAATTCAGAAGTTTTAGGATTTTTAGGAAGGTAATGGGTATAACCGTAATGTAACTCAATCAGATTTGGGACAGTGATATTTCTTTATGTGCATTCATATAAATGTGACAAAGATATATACAGGTTGTGAATTTTGCTGCTAACTTATGAAAAATCATCTGATTTTCAGAACATTTTTGGATTTTAGATTGTGGATAAGGGACTATAGACCTTTACTTCTTTGATCTCATCTTCCAGCCCTCCCACAAAATTCTTATTTTGTTGCCTTTTTTTCCTTTAAGATGTTACTTATTTATTTATATGACAGAGAGAGAGAGAGAGAGAGAGAGAGAAAGAAAGCAGGCCCCCCACTGAGCAAGGAGCCCCATGAGGGGCTTGATCCCAGGACCCCAAGATTATGACCTGAGCCGAAAGCAGATGCTTAACCAACTGAGCCACCCAGACACCCCTGTTGCCATGTGTTTAATTTCAAGGTTCATTTTTCTTCTCTGAATCCCACAGTCTTCACCCTTTAAAACTTCATTCTTGTTTAGTATCTTCTATATCTTCTCTTTATCTCTCTAAAGCTGTAGATTATTGCTTTGGTAGTTGTTTGGAAGTAAAGGTTTCTTTTCATCCCCAATTTCCTTTTAGTTTGCTTCTGTTTGTTCTCTATCTTGCACATTGTAGATTTCTCTCAGGAATCTAGCTATCCTTGGTTTTGGCTTAGAATTAAGAGTCAAGTTGGAGAAGGTAGCTAAAAAAACTGGTAGTTCTAAATGGGTGGGGTGGAGGGGCATGAGGACTTGGGACTCACTCCAGTTAGGGAAGCGATGTTAGGGGAACCCACTGACATGTCCATCTTCAAGTCTTTCCTCTTGAGTCAGTTAGGCTCCCAGAAAAGAGTTTTCCAGTCTTCTATCCAGAGCTGTCAGTTTCTGCAACTTCTAAAATTTTTGTGGTGTAAATGGAATTACTTCTCGGACTTCTCCCACAACTGGCTTAGAAATAAGTTCGTGTGGGTCTGCTAAGCTCATCACTAACTGGGACATCTGCTTTCTAGCTTCCAAAATTATTAATTCTCCTATTCTTACTGGTTTATAGCCCTAAAAACACACAAACACCAAAACCATTTACTGCATTTTTGGAGGAAGCAAAACTAGATGAGTGTATTCAAAAGTAACCTGGAAATAACTCTTGTTTGATAAAACCTTGTAATACTGTATGTACATATGCAACAAAGCTTATGTGTGTTTTGGCTAACACGTATAAAATATTTTGGCAAATACCGCTTGCTTTCAAAATAGCCTTTGTTTCTCAAGGAGAGCCTGCATTACAGCCCTTTGCCAATGCACACTTAAAAGGCTGTGGGAGAAGAAGCAGAGACCTTGACAATGAGACACGGTTCTCAGCTACCAGTAAGCCTATAAATATAAATACAAAGTTTTTTCCTTTCTCTGTTCTTCAGAGACTGAAACTACTCCAGATATAAGCTGAATATGATTAAAATATTTTGGAATAAGGAGACATGACAACTAACTGCAACATGAGATCTGGAACTGGGTTTAGAAGAGAAAAAAGGACATTAGTGGAAAAACTGGTAAAATGTGAATAAGGTCTATATTCTGCCTTAGTATTGTACCAACACTTCTTACTGCCTTGTTTGGAAAATTGTACTGTATCTATGTAAGGTAATGACATTAGGGGAAGTTAGGTGAAGGATTATGCAGAAATTTTTGGCATAATTTTTGCCACTTTCCTAGGAATCTAAGATTATTTCAAAATAAAAAGTTAAAAAGAAGGGAAAGGTATTTGGGGATGCCAGATTCTAAACCCTAAAGAATATTAAAACACAAAGAATGTCTAAGTTGGTTTAATGAGTATACACAAGCACAACTGTGGACAAAAGCTTGAAATTGTATTCAGTATGCAGGGTGAACCACTTATCAAAGTCAGAAATGGGTTGAAAAGTCTATTCATTCCAAATTACTGGCATGGTGAAGAAAGAAGCACATTTAATCTGAAACCACTATTATGTACTCCCAAATTAGAAGCAATTTAACTTACAAATCTCCTTTACTTACAGAAGGTAAGCCCCATAAAGTGCCATCTCTCGCAGCAGCTTCCCTGAAGATCTCATCATTTTGAGAACAAAAGCATGATTCCTAGTTGGGTTCAATTTCTTTTGGATGGGGACTGGTCTTCAGTTAAGGTTTAAGCGGATCCTTCTCATAGGATGAATCAGGGATTTTCACAGTGTTACAAAGTCAGTCACATACAGTATAAGGGACATGGTTCTGAAAACTGCAAAGTTCAAGACTAAACTTATGAAAGATAGCAGATATTTCTCTTCACTGCTAAAAGTAGAGCTGCCTTGTCAACCGCCATGTATTTCAGACAGCTGTGAAATCAGGCAACGATTACCAAAGGCTTCACTTGGGAATATTCACATCGGTTCTGTTAAAAGAACCACAGTGTATCCAGGAGGGAGTCACTCATGCCAATAAGGCCCAGTTCAGCAAACCAAAAGTGAACTCCGTTTCTTTGCGGGGCGCTCCCAGAAAAGCAGGGCCCAGGTCAACCAATCAGACTTGCCTGCTCAGCAAACGTTACCTGACCTGGCTCTGCAGGACGTAAGGAAAGCAACCTTGCTCTAACCAATCAGCAAATGCCCAGTGTAACTTCCTTGTTCCTGCTCCTTTCTGCCTATAAAATCTCTTGTACAGCTCTTCCGGGCTCCTTTCTACCTGCTTAGATTGGATGCAGCCCAACTCACGAATCACTGAGCACGGCCAAGAAGACCTGCATAATTTACTCAGTTGAATTTTGTTAACAGTTAAAAATTTACACAAAAATGAAATTTCAGGGGTGTCTGGGTGACTCAGGGTTAATTAAGCCTCTGCCTTCAGCTCAGGTCATGGTCCCAGGGTCCTGGGATGGAGCCCCACATCGGGCTCTCTGCTCGGCGGGGAGCCTGCTTCCCCCTCTCTCTGCCTACTTGTGATCTCTCTCTCTCTGTGTCAAATAAATAAAATTTTTTAAAAAATGAAATTTCATTAATTTTTCTCCATTACCCTTTTCAAATTTGAATGATTCAAATTTATACGAGATAAGACCATGATGGATGTTATACCCAAGAAAATCTAACGAAAAGATCACTCCCAAAATAGTTTTAAGTGCATCTAAAAGCACATGTGTAGGGGTGCCTGGGTGGCTCAGTGTTAAAGCCTCTGCCTTCGGCTCAGGTCATGATCCTGGGGTCCTGAAATTGAGCTCTGCATTGGGTACTCTGCTTGGCGGTGAGCCTGCTTCCCCCCTCTCTCTGCCTGCCTCTCTGCCTGCCTGTGATCTCTGTCTGTCAAATAAATAAGTAAAATCTTAAAAACAAAACAAAACAAAACCCACAGATGTATGCAGGTACTTCAAAAATCTCGCAGCAATCCCTTCCAATGGGTAGAATGGCAGTTCTACAGGATGTTAACTGGGTTTCATGGTCAACTAAATTTGGGAAATACTAAGCTAAGCAAAGTCAACAGATTTCCTGTTTTCTCCCCGAACATGTATTATACATATAATTCATTCCTTTCTTTTTGTAGAGCCGGCTGTAACATTCACTCATAAAGGTATGGCTCTTAGGGCACCAGCTCCTATGCAGGCAAGGGAAGAAAGATTCTCTCAGGAGAGAGAACTGGATGGCCCATTCACTTCATAAATTAAGGCTGCCCATGACACCTTCTTTGAAATAATTATATAATAACAGTATTGTAGCTAATGCTTACTGACATTTACTCTGTGCCAGGCATTATCTTCAGTACTTGCTCTTCATTTTCTCATTTAATCCAAAAAACCCCTATCAGGCAGGAACTATTATCACCATTTTTACAGATGAGGAAAATGACCACTAGAGTTATAATTTTCAGATGGTTACGCATTTAGCAAATGGAAGGAGGAGCTGGGAGCTAAACCCAACTCTACCTGATTTCTGATCAGAGAGATTTCTGGGCTCAAGCACCGTAACCACAATCACAGTAGTATGTAATAATGTCTTTTCTAAAACAACTTTTAAAAACCAAATTTCAGTTTTTCCTGATAAAATTTTAAAAAGTGGGTTGGGGTACAGTTCATTAGGTCATTTTACATTACCTTAAAGAAAGGGGGGGAGGGACTACAACCCATGTTGGTCCACCATTTGAAGTATTTCTATAAATGTTTATATTGGAGTGTGTGATGGCTTAAAACGTGGTGGAATCAGAGCATATGAATTCCTTCTTCGAGAGTCAAAATGCCCTAATATGATCAAATGATTTTTCTAAAGAGTGAAATCTTGACCTCATGCTTATTTGCTGAAAATAATGGTATTTCACTTTGCTCAAACTTGTGATAGAACACTTGCGATATACTAAACATAAAATTATTTTATCTAATGCCACCATTAGACACAATTTTTAGGGCATGGAAAATTGAATATGTCTCTGTAGAGCAATTCACTAGTCAAGAAAAATTACTTTTAGATTTAGTTATTTTTAAAAGAAATGCTCATGCATTTCCTTTGTGTATTTGAATATTGCTATGACAACCCAAATTCTGAGACTCTGGTCTTGTCTGGGCATTTAAATGTAAGCACACTTTTTTTTTTTCTTCAATTAACTAGTAATTCAATTTTCTTCAGATAATATCTAGTTCCACCTTCTCAGTAGGTCAAAGTGCTATAAAAAGGAATTACAAAAGGCATCATTTGCGTATGTAATATCATCATAAGCTGGTATCCCACTGTGAAATAGAAACCATAGCAAGTCACTTATTTTTTTAAACCAAGAGTGAGAATCATAGAAAAATTATATATAATGTAAAATAGGGAAACACACATAGAAGATCACCTCAATTAAAAACTTTATCCTTAACTGAATGATTCTTTAATATTTTAATGTACATTTTAGAATGAAAGATATCTGTTTGTACATTCTAGGTGGAGTTCTTCAGTTTAAAGTCGAACGATCAGTGGAAGCTAAGAAGACGTCCCTATGGATGCCTTTTATTTTTTATAATTTGCATGGGGAAGCTGAAGAAAAGCATGTGGCTGAAAGCAGATTTCCTGAGCTCTGTTACTGTGTTCAAGTCACTTAGAACTGTTGACCTCTGTTGTAAAAGGCAGGCATAAAATGATTTCTAAAATCCATTTTAGCTTTAAAACTCAGTGATTCTAATCAGTTACTCATTTCAAAAAATAGTACAAGATATTTATGAAAAATGTACAACTCTTTAGACAGGTTAAGAAAAACCATGCCCATAAATGAACCATTAGCGCTTCTTTATCCTGGCCCCAACACAGGAGAGCAGGAACGGGCAGCAGAGCACAGAATTACCATTCCCAGCACTGCTTAGTTCTAGTTGCTTCTGGCAGGGGAGGGAGCTGGTGGGGTTGGTAAGTAAAAGTAAATAAAAGTAAAAGTAAATAAATGAATGAAGACACGCAAGGGAGAAGCAGCAATCATCATGAGGCTAACAATATTAACAATATGCTGAAAGGTGTCTTGAGTGTCATGAACCAAAGGGCAAGTTTCTCCATTAAAAATATCCACGTCTGGGGCGCCTGGGTGGCTCGGTCCCTGGAGCATCCAAATCCTGATTTCGGTTCAGGTCATGATCTCAGGGTTAGGGTTAGGGTGGGATCAAGCCCTGCATCAGGCTCTGCGCTCAGCAGGTAATCTGCGTCTCTCCTCCTCCCTCTGACCCTCTCTCCTGCTCTCATGCGTGCTCTAATAAATAAAAGAATCTAAAACAAAAATATCCAAGCCTGGCCTGGAGTGTGGTTTTCTGTAGCAACCCTTGCACTTTCAGACCAGCCTACAGTCTGCTCATGGATCGAGCTCTGAAACGGCCAAGACGATCACAGGCATCATAACTGGTAAACTGGAAACAACTGTGGATGGTTTGTGCAGGCTCACCATCTTCTCCCTTTTATTACTCTGGAGGGGAAATGAGGGATTCTCCTGGGAGTAGACAGTCAGAGGAGTAACTTCCTCTGTGCTCCCAGGCCTTCTAGTTCTAGCTGGGAAGCAGGCCTGCTAACGATGATGTCTATGCTGCAGGCTGGGGGTCACATGGGCCATGACACTCAATGTAAGAGAAGGACTTGGGCCCCATGCTTCCCATTATGTTCCAGAAATCCTCACTTGGGCAAATGGACCCATGTTAAGGGCTATCACTTCTTGGCTCTATTTTAGTGGGATACCGGTCCACACGGCACTTGCAAGTAAGGGAGTCAGTGGGATTATGGAAGATGGTCACACTGATCTTCTGATAAAGAAAGTGACAGAAAAGCTGGCTTCAACTCCAAGAAAGGGCATGCAACAAAGCAAAGAAACCGAGGATGGTGGACAGCATGGTGTTCTAGTTACCTTTCATTCAGAAGTGTGCCTGAAGGCTACCAGTGAGGAGGGCTGTGGGGTCTACGGCTGACCCACACAGTAAAGGAGGGTCCCTCAGCTATGCCTTCAAATCTCTGCTTTACAGCCATCAACAACTCTGCTCAAATACTTCAAAAGAGGATATTAACATTTCCTACTAACCAGCCACAGATGCTGAACCTTTATGATTTCTTTTTTTCTTCACTCAAAAAACACTTACTAGGGTGCCTGGGTTGCTCAGTGGCTTAAGCCTCTGCCTTCGGCTTGGGTCATGATCTCAGGGTCCTGGGACAGAGCCCTGCATCGGGCTCTCTGCTCAGTGGGGAGCCTGCTTCCCCTCCCCCAACCCGCCTGACTCTCTGCCTACTTGTGATCTCTCTCTCTGTCAAATAAATAAAATCTTTAAAACAAAACAAACAAAAAATACTTATTAAACATCCATTATGCGCCACTGGGAGTAATAAGAGGGCAAACAGTAACTCCCGTCCTCAAGGAAAACATAGTTGACTAGGTGGGCAGAACGTGCACGTGGACACAACCCTCTGAAGAGGACTCACAAAGCCTGTCTACTGCACATGCTCCAGTCACTTACGGCTGCCAGCACTTGGAAGAGCATCTAAACACACACCAGCTGAGGTCCTTTCTTCTCCGCAGGCAGGCGCAGGGTAATCAGGACCCCTGGCTGCCGTCTCTTGGCTAACGCACTGTATGGGACAAACTGATTGTCTTGTCTAAAGGGCACAAGAAGCTTCTAGCCCAATGTGAAACGCAACTTCTGAAATACATTTTAGAAACAAAATTCCAGATTTCATCACTTATTTCTCATTTTTGTAGTTTTTTTGTTTTGTTTTTTGGTTCTCTCACGCAAGATAAGACTATTCAAAATAAACAAAATCTCTATTGCACTATAGCTGTGGCTCACAATAATAAAACCACAAATCAAGGGTATCAAAAGACAACTGATTTTAAAGATGGTTCTAAGGGTACCTGGGTGGCTTAGTCGTTAACTGTGTACCTTTGCTGAGGTCATGATCCCAGGGTCCTGGGATCGAGCCCTGCATCAGGCTCCCTGCTTGGAAGGAAGCCTGCCTCTCCCTCTCCCACTCTTCCTGCTTGTGTTCCCTCTCTCACTATCTGTCAACTAAATAAATTAAAAACAAATAAATAAAACTAAAAGATGGTTTTTTTTTTTTTTAAAGATTTTATTTATTTATTTGAGAGAGAGAGAGACAGTGAGAGAGAGCATGAGCGAGGAGAAGGTCAGAGAACGAAGCAGACTCCCCATGGAGCTGGGGGCCTGATGTGGGACTCGATCCCGGGACTCCAGGATCACGCCCTGAGCCGAAGGCAGTCGTCCAACCAACTGCGCCACCCAGGCGTCCCTAAAAGATGGTTTTAAAAAGCAAGTAAAGGGGCGCCTGGGTGGCTCAGTGGGTTAAAGCCTCTGCCTTTAGCTCAGGTCATGATCCCAGGGTCCTGGGATAGAGCCCCACATCGGGCTCTCTGCTCAGCGGGGAGCCTGCTTCCCCCTCTCTCTCTCTGCCTGCCTCTCTGCCTATTTGTGATCTCGGTCTGTCAAATAAATAAATAAAATCTTAAAAAAAAAAAAAAAAGCAATTAAAGGGGCTCCTGGATGGCTCAGTTGGTTCCAAGTGTCCAACTCTTGGTTTCGGCTCAGGTCAGAGCCTGAGTTGGGCTCTGTGGTCAGCAGGGAGCCTGCTTGAGATTCTCTCCCTTTCCCTCTCCTCCTCCCCCTGCAGTGTGTGCACCTTCTCTAAATAAGTAAAATCTTTTTTAAAAAAAGGCTATTAAAGAACTCTTTAAACCAGTAATTTCCCAAACATCTCTCATTCCTGGTGAGTACAATCCTGTAACTAGGCACTGCTGGCTCATGTAATAGATGGGAAATCTGGAGTTTGGGAGGTGAAATGATTTATTCAAGACACAGTTCTTGCACTACGGAGGACACACTCTTTGACTCCGCTCTCCTTGTTTCACTCCGTCAGCTGTCGTGTATTCTACGGTGGCAACCTCTCTCCCATTCATCCTTCCTCTCCATAACCGCTGCAGCCCCCGAGTCCAGAACCTCGGGAGACTCTTTCCTAACCGGCCCCCTCTTCTCCCCCTCATCTGGTACACAACATATTGGTCTTCTGCAAGCACAGCTCTGCTCACTTCCATTTCCTGGCTCAAAAACCTCCGATAAAGTCATTTCTCAGCCGGGCATTCAAGTACCCTTCCCGATTTGCACTCAAGTGACTTTTCTTCCACTTTATTTTCCTCTGTATCCACCAACCACCCCAAGCTTCAGGCTGCTGGAAACCAGAAACCATTTTTATTCAAAGACATCTGATCTAGTCCATCTCCCTAACTCTGCTTTGAGAAATGACTTTCCCAATTTTTCCCATCGTGTTCTAATCCTGTTCACGTTCCAATTCTAATCACTCTTCATAGGAAGACCAGGACCGATGCCACCTGCCTCGGGAAGTCTCAGCTTCTCCCTCCTCAGGCCTCCCACCGCACCTCCTTTAACTACCCCGAGCATCTGAGAAACTGCTAAGTGCCAGGCACTGTGGTAAGTCAGAGAACGCGAAGATGAACTAGAAGAACTTTTTCTTTTGAAAGCTTACGGTCTAATTAAGGAGACAAAAGGGAATAAAAAACAACATCTTGTAAGTTCCACAAAAAGTGGTCAGCCCAGGAGTCTACCTGAGCCTCAGTGAAGGACAAGCTTGGCTTTGCTTGGGACCCTGAAGCAAGGTTTCACAGCAGAGCTGACACTTGAGCTGAGTGGGACAAGATGCACAGACGCCGGCTATCGGGACTGGTGCGTACACATCCGCTGCCTCCTGTCGCTGAGCTGGAGCTGGGGAACCGAAGTGGCGGAATGGAGAGAATGGACTCTGAATTCCCCTACTGCAAAACACATGCTCGAAGGACTAGTTTATGAACCACAATAAAAAACAGTGTTTGTGGAAGCAGGTTTTAAACAAAGTGTTTCAGAAATTTAAGGAATCATTTCTTTGTAAACAACAAAGCTTCCTATCTAACTTTTTTTTTTTTTTTAAAGATTTTATTTAGGGAGCCTGGGTGGCTCAGTGGGTTAAGCCGCTGCCTTCGGCTCGGGTCATGATCTCAGGGTCCTGGGATCAAGTCCCGCATCGGGCTCTCTGCTCGGCGGAGAGCCTGCTTCCTCCTCTCTCTCTCTCTGCCTGCCTCTCTGCCTACTTGTGATCTCTCTCTGTCAAATGAATAAATAAAAATCTTAAAAAAAAAAAAAAAGATTTTAATTATTTATTTGCCAGAGAGAGAGAGAGAGGGAGAGAGAGAGCGCACGCAAGCGAGCACAGGCAGACAGAGTGGCAGCAGAGGCAGAGGGAGAAGCAGGCTTCCCGCCGAGCAAGGAGCCCGATGTGGGACTCGATCCCAGGACGCTGGGATCATGACCTGAGCCGAAGGCAGCTGCTTAACCAACTGAGCCACCCAGGCGTCCCTCCTATCTACCTTTTGAATGTAACAGGCCATAGGAATTACCAGATCCACTTTAAGAAACATGCTAGTAGAGAGTAAAAGTTTACCAGAATAATCTATTCATGTTGTCAAATCTAAGTTTTATGATGTACTGCTCTACTGTTCAGTCTGTGCACACGTTCCCCCCAGAACACCCACACACTCACAACTGCCAAAGGCAAATGGCTTAAGAGCAATGAATTCACACTCCCATTTAAATGTACACATTAAACAAATAAGAAGCGTCTTCAACCAGAGCCTCCTAATTTCTCATTATTAGGATTAGGGATGGGGGGGCGGTGGCCAGGAGAAACCCACAGCTCTGTCGGCTGAAAGTGGCAAGTCTGATAGAGGCCCTAACGGGGGAAACACAGTTCTTCTATCTTGAGCTTGTGTTCTGACTGAAGTGAGCAGTGGAGCAGCCAGCAACGTGAAGGGGAGATCCTGGAAATGAGAGAATCACAGAGAAGCTAGATAGATACGCTCTCCTCACACTTGTGGCCAGTGGCGAAACTACAACCACAAGGAGGGGACACATGAGAGAGCCCAACAGAGAGAAAAGGTCAAGCAGACCTGAGAAATGGCTGGACTCTGAACTCTTCCCAACTCTTCCCAACCCACAAACAGATGAATTGACAGAGGGTGGAAGATTTACAAGTTCAAGGTGCTTAAATACAACCTCTGCCCAAATCCCTGGCTGACCACTGAGCTACGGAGACACAGGGTTAACGCCTGGCCAGGCTAGAAAATAAAAATGAGAGGGGAAAAATCACTAAGATTTTGTGCAGAAACAGCAGTGGCTGCACACCGTTGAGAAGTCACAGTCCACAGTTTAAGTCAAGCAAATCACTTGAAATATTACACATATACACACACCTATACCTCTAAAAAAATACAACACTTCAGAGTTGCTGAAAAAAATCTTATTATTAAAATGTCCAGGTTATTAAAAAAGTTACTATACCTATAAAGAAACAGGAGAGTTTGGCCCAGACTCGAGATAAGAAATGGACCCTTGAGTGGGTTTGGATGTTGGACTCAGCAGGTGACTTTAAAGTGGCAATTACACATGTATTCAAAGAATGAAGGAAATATGATGACAAGGAATCTCAACAGAGGAACAAATCACAAATGAGAATTATAGAGTTGGAACGCACAGTAATAACCGAAATAAAAAATTCACGAGATGGGATCACAAGCTGAAACGTCAACAGAAACTCTCCACTCTCGTGAACAGAAAGACAAAACATCAAAGAAAAATGAACAGAACTTTAGATTCTGTTTCGATTGAACTCAGAGACAAATAAACAAAAAAACCAGAACTTGAACCTGTGGGTGACTGACATCAAGTTCCCAACATATTTGTGGTGAAAGTCCCAGGAAGAGAGGAGAAAGAGAAAAAACAAATAGTTGAAGAAATTGTGTTCAAAAACTTGCCAAATATGATAAAAAAATTAATCTACAGACCCAATCTCAATAGATTTCAAGTATGATAAAAACGAAGAGATCCACATCAGAGTCAAACTGCTAAAAGCCAAAGATACACTGAAAATCTTGAAAGCAGCAACAGAAAAGCAATTCATCACAGAAAGGGGAACAGAGGATGAATGGTAGACTCCTCAGAACCAGATGGCTCTTGTCAGAGGCCAGAGGGCAGTGGGGCGACAGGTTTAAAGTGCTAGGAAGCAGTGAAAAAACAGTCAATGAAGAATTCTACAGCGAGCAGAACTAGCCTTCAAAAGTGAAGACAAACTCAAGACATTCCTAGATACACAAAAACAGAGAAATTTGTTTCAAACAGACCTAGTCTACAGAAAACACTGAAAGAAGTCCTAGGGGTTGAAAGGAAATGGTATCAGAATACCATTCAAATCCACAGGAAGATTCAAAGATTACTGAAAATGGTAACTTCTTTTGAGAATATAAGATTCCTTAAAGTAATAATTACAAACACTGTGTTGTTACATTTCTAATGTATATTTGTCTCCATCAATACTTATCCATTTTGTCTGATATTAATATAATCACTTCAGGTCTCTTATGATTACTATTTGTATGACATCTTTTTCCTTCATTTTGTCTCAAACTCTTTAAATCTAAAGGGTGTCCCTGGTAAAAAAAACATACAACTGGAGCTTACATGTATAATGCAGATGACAGGAACAGTACAAAGGATGGTGAGGAATGAAGCAAAGTTGCAATATTTTACCAGAATAAGACACACATATATGTGTGCACCGACGAGTAAGTGAGCGAGCGCACGCATCAGTAAATTATGATAAGCTAAAGATGAAGTCCTTGATCAAGAACTAAGGAAATATAAAAATAACAACACAAATAACTAATTAAAAAATCACAAAGGGATTTAAAAGGTACAGTTAAGAATTATTTAACAGAAATCAGTAGAGAAGGAACAGAGGAACAATAAAAGATTGGAGACACAGAACAAGTAGTTACACGGCAGACGTAAATCTACCCACATTAACAGTTACTTAAAGTGTAAACAGACTAAATGCTCCGATAAAGAGGCATTTTCAGATGGGTTAAAGATTCAGTTTTTTTTTTTTTTTAAACCAGAGAGACATCTTAGATTTTAAGAGTTTGAGACAAACATGAAGGAAAAAGATGTCATACAAATAGTAATGACAGGAGAGTTGAAGTGACTATATTAATATCAGACAAAACAGACTGAAGAAATAATGACAGAGACAGAGGAGCATTTTATAATGAGAAAACACCAACTGGTTAGGAAAAGTCTGTAGGAAAGACCATCTACTAAGCCTCAAAACAAATCTCAATTTTTAAAAATTGAATCATACAAAGTATGTTTTCTCTCTACAGTGTGATTAAATTATAAATCAAGAAAAGAAAGCTGGGAAATCCTCAAACATTTGGGAATTAAGAAACACATCTATGTCACCCAGGACCAAAGAAGAAATCATAAGGAGAAATTTTAAAATATCTTGAATGAAAACTAAAACACATTTTATGGGAAACTTAAAGGGAAAGGTATAGCTTTAAACACATATCAGAAAGGAAAAAAAAAAAACAACTAAAAATCAATGATTTAAAGCTACAACTCAAGAGGCTAAAAAATAAAGATCAAATCAAAGTCAAAGCTAGTAGAAGGAAGGAAATAATAAAGATCAAAATGGAAATCAATAAAATATAAAACAGAAAAACAACAGTTTTTTAAAAAAAAATCCATGAAATCAAAAGCTGGTTTTCTGGAAAGATCTGCAAAATTAATAAAACTTAGCTAGACTGACCAAGAAAAAAAGCAAGAAGGCACAATTACCAAAATCAAGAATGAAAGAGGGGCTATCACTACAGATGCTATAGAAATTAAAAAGGATTATATGGGATTATTATTATAAATAATATTTTGTTGTGCCAACAAAATAGACAATTTAGTTGGAAAAGAAAAATTCCTAGAAAGTCACAAATTACCAAGATTGATTTTATATGAAACTGAAAGTAGAAATAAAAATAGGAAAAGGACAGATAACTAGTAAAGAAACAGACTTAGTAATTAAAATACTTGATAAAGCCTCAGACTTCTATTTTATTCCTTCTTTGCACAGTTGTTCTGGTAAGACTGTGAGTTCATAATCATTTGAGTGATTTGGAAATGCAGCCAAGATAGCAGCCAATATATTCATGATTCTAGAACAAATGCTACAGAATCCTCATCTGTTACCCATCATGCTTCCATCTTCCTAATAAATTGTCTACTGTAGTCCATTACTTATGAAGTATAAAATTATGTGCTTATGTATAACTGATCAACACCGAAAAGATAACATGTTTGCAAGGAAAGAATGGATTTCTTTGTGGCCTGGTATCTAATAAAAGAAAATGGAAAGTATTTGAAGGTTAAATCCATCCTTATGCAACAAAAGCTTCCACTGTAAGGCTCTTTATTAGGAAGTAAATCATATCAAGTGGTTTAAAGGCTGAATAAAGCTCTCCTGATAATCTGAAACAGGAAGGGCAAAAAGAAATCTAAAAACCAGACACAGATCTTTCTATCCAGAGTACAGAACATGTTTATCTTTGGAGACAGACCAGCAATCTCATAGACAATATGACTTCCTGTGTATTGATATATATGTGTTATATACCTACTGGATGAATTTTAACATTTCTTTTACTTTAGCAGGTTATGATCTGGCTACGATCATAGCGGGGGTCATGATCTCAGGGGTGTCTGTGTTGAGTTCTGTGCTCAGCAGGGCGGCTGCTTGAGATTCTCTCTCTCCCTCTTCCTCTGCCCTTACCCCCACTCCTGCGAGCTCTCTCCCAAATAAACAAATCTTGTAAATAAATAAACAAACAGAAACTTAAAAACATTTAAGAAACAAAAACTGAACAGACAGGAACCAGCAAAGGGGACTAAACGAGAACTGCCATGCACAGGAGGGAAACGGAGCGTCTGAGAGCCAGAGACGGAGTATGTCAAGGAGGAAAGAGGAGGCAACGTGGGGGACGCTGCTGAGAGACTGTGTACCACGACAACACAGGAAGGACCAACAAGGTGTGGCGAAACGAAGCTTCCTGGTGAAACTGACCCAAGTGTGCCCTCGCGGCAGCGCTCACCTTGTGTTGGCGGTCCTGTCTCTAGACCCTAAGCTCCTGGGCAGGGACTGCGAGCTCAGATTTGAGCCCTTAACTTCTAGTTTCAACACAGTGTGGGGGTGGGGGAGGGGGATGAAATTACATAAATGCTACGTAGTGTCATGTGATGTCAGAGGAGTTCAAAGGGCACTCTGGTGTGATGACTCGGGAGGGGACTGCGGCAGGACGGCAGGCGCTCTTGCACGTCCCACCTCGCAGGTCACATACCGTGAGAGATCCGTTTTGTGTGCTGGGTGAGTTGCTGCTCTGCTCCCCGTGGGCTTGCGAGCTTCCGTAGAGTGTCAGGTTATGCTCACTGGTCTGGCCGGCATAGTCCTGAGTGTGTGGCACTCCATATTCTGTGGGAATTCCATTCTGTGGAGGTGGTGGAAACGGGATGGTAGTAAAAGGCTGAACCATTGCGTCAGGAGTTGTTGTTGGCTCCTGGTTACCCTAAAACAAATAGTAGAAGAGAAAATAAGGAGAAAAAAGTGACTTTAGTTCTTGTTACATGACTATTTTTAAGGTGAGCATACAAAATTCTCTGAATACTCTCTTTGCTCCAGTAAAATGGAAGGCGTACTGCCTCAGGACTGGGGCAAACACTGCCAGGCATAGAGATGTACGCACACAGCCACACAAACATACACCCAACACCGCCAGGCATAGAGATGTACGCACACAGCCACACAAACATACACCCAACACCGCCAGGCATAGAGATGTACGCACACAGCCATACAAACATACACCCAACTTGGGCCAATCTGTGGTTCTTAAACAGGTCCATGACCATATAAAAGTTGATTAGCTACCGAAGAGATAAAAAATTTCCTTTAACCCAAATTTTAAAAAAATGCATGCCAGGAAATTTCTCACACAAGAAGAGTTTTAAGAGTTGAAATTAATTTGGGCCATCAGTATTTTCTTTAGGACACTCTATCCCTTTATAGAGATTCAGGGAAAAATAAAGCTATTTCATCAAATTACAATTCATAACAATATGGTAGGGTGACATTAGAAATTAAGTTCTCAAAACAGGACAACCTAGCTCTCTAGATTTTAAGAGCACAGAGTTCAGAAGAAACTTCATTATTAAAAAACTAATGTTTGGGGGCGCCTGGGTGGCTCAGTGGGTTGGGCCGCTGCCTTCGGCTCAGGTCATGATCTCAGGCTTTTGGGATCGAGTCCCGCATCGGGCTCTCTGCTCAGCAGGGAGCCTGCTTCCTCCTCTCTCTCTCTGCCTATTTGTGATCTCTGTCAAATAAATAAATAAAATCTTTTAAAAAAAAATAATAAATAAAAAACTAATGTTTGGATTTTAAGATAGAGATTTATTTAAGTCTGGCTACTAGTTAATAGTTTAAAAAATATAGGTTCTTTAAATTACAAATATTAGAGATACACCAAAAAAAAAAAAAAAAAAAAATCCCCAGATAAAAAAAGTTCAAGGTTCTTCACAATCCCTCTGAGTTTTATAAGGCTAACAGCACAGCAGGACACCTCTCCATGTGATAACCATTCCCAGATGCGTACCTGGAATTCGCTGTGCTATCTGAAATACCAAAAGAGAGTATCCAGGAACTACAGGGAACTGTCAGAAGGAGCCATTGTGGCTCAAAGCCCCTTCCTCACTTCTGTCCCAAGTTCAGATACGAAAGAGTCCGAATCTTGCACCCCCTCCCCCCGCCTCCCATTTTATTCCAGAAAAAGCAAAGCCATTATTTTACTGAAGATACACAAGGCTGCAAAGTCTTGGGCCACTGTACTTCTGTAAGTAATTGGCAGAGATGGATAAATGCTTCAGACCGTCAGCATTTTGATAGGTGCCCCCCCACCCCTAGTTTTAGACATCATATCATTAGTTAATCAAAGAAAATCTGGGTTTACGTCACTTGGTTTCCTTCTACCCGTGAGCATCACTGCCATCAGGCAAGGGAGCAATAATTCCTCTTTCTCTCCTAGTCCCAATTACCCTTCTTTCCCCTCAGTTCAAGAGGGGGTTCTCTATCCACTGAGAGCTACAGGAAACGGAACTTTAGGTGAATTTTCTAAATACCATCCTAAGCTTTCGACACTATCTTGATGGCCATTAAACTCATATATATCGCAAACAAAATAAATCCAAAGCTGCAGAAAGATATCACACCATTTTTAAAGAAAGGTTCTGCCATCATTGTACGATAAGTTCTTCTACATAAAATGAAACAGAACTGTACAAAGGCTGTTATGAATGGAGAAATACATGATCATGGACTGGAAAGCTAGGTTTTTTTTTGTTTGTTTGTTTGTTTTGTTTTTTTAAAGATTTATTTATTTATTTATTGACAGACAGAGATCACAAGTAGGTAGAGAGGCAGGCAGAAAGAGAGAGGAAGAAGCAGGCTCTCCGCTGAGCAGAGAGCCCACTGTGGGGCTCGATCCCAGGACCCTGAGATCATGACCTGAGCCGAAGGCAGAGGCTTTAGCCCACTGAGCCACCCAGGCGCCCCGAAAGTTAGGCATTCTTAAGACAGCCACATACCCCAAATCCCACACACTCAATCAAAATTTCTGAAATTTCTGCAGAAGCTGACAAGGTGTTAAGTGGACATGCAAACAGCCTAGAAAAGGCAAAGTAATTCTGAAAAAGAACACAAATTGGACTTACTACCTGATTTCAAGACTTAACACAAAGCTGCAGTAATCACAACAGTATGGCACGAGCTTAACAACAGACAAATCAATCAACGAATCAGCAGAAAGGAATCCAGACAGACACATACATATACAGTCAGTATTAAGTCATCAAAGTCAGTTCAGGAGGAGAAAGAAAAGCCTTTTTAACAGATGAAAAACCGAATACCCAGAAATACCCAAAAATTAACCTCAACTCATCCCACATATGCAAAAGTTAACTGGAAAGAGGTAACAGACCTAAATATAAGAGCGTTTTAAAACTCTAAAACATCCAGGGGGGGAAAAAAAAGAGGACAATTGTCACAACATCACAATAAACAAAGAACTCTTTGGTCATAACAAACAAGAACAATTGAAGAAAAAAGTAGGGGCGCCTGGGTGGCTCAGTGGGTTTAAGCCTCTGCCTTCTGCTCAGGTCATGATCCAGGGGGATAGAGCCCCGCATCAGGCTCTCTGCTCAGTGGGGAGACTGCTTCCTCCTCTCTCTGCCTACCTGTGATCTCTGTCTCTCAAATAAATAAAATCTTAAAAAAAATTTTTTTTGAAGAAAAAAGCTGATAAACCAAACTCCATCAAAATTTAAAAATTTCTTACTCTTTGAAAGGTACCACTAAGATAATGGAAAGACAAGATGGAGACTGGGAGGCAGTATTCACAGTACACATACCTGGCAAAGAACACACAACCAGAATCTACAAAGAACTGTTACAAATCATAATGAAAAGAGCAAAGCATATTCTTTTTTAAGATGGGTCAATGACTTCAACAGACAAACTCCCACAAACAGATATGTCAATGGGCAGAAAATAACTGAATGTGTGGCTCAACATTAGTTATCAGGGGTAGGAAATTAAAACCAAACAAGCTACCATTTTTTGCCCCCACTAAAAGGGCCACAAGACTGAAAACTCCGAATGTTGACCAGGATGTGGAATAAGAACTTTCACGCACTGCTTGTCAAAGTGTAAAACAGTATTCATGTTAGAACTGTTCTGCAGTTCTACTTTTTTATACAGTTTGAATACTCCTTATATTCACCCCCAAAGAAATAAAAGCATATGTGTACAAAAACACTTGTGCAAGTATGTTCATGGAAGCTTTATTCATAATAGCCCCAAACTGAAAATGACTGTACTGAAATCAACAGGAAAATGGATAAAAAAATTGTGGTTTATTCACAAAATGGAATGTTAAAAAAAAAAAAAAGAATAAACCACCAACAGCATAGATGAATCTCAAAGATGTGCTGAATGAGATATAAATCTACTGTAACAGAAGTGAAGAAAGTAGTGGGTTTTTTTGGGGGGAGGCAGGGAGTGATGATGGAGATCTGGAACATTCTAGGATGGAACACTCTAGGATGACAGAAATGTTAAATTACTTGTTAAGGATGATGGTACCAAATTGTTAAAATTTATTAAGCCAGACACTTGATAAATATGTCACTACATGTTAATTATAACAAAGGAAAAATAGGGCTATAACTGGCAAACATCATATTAAACTGTGAAGTACCTGTCATCATTATAAATCACTGTCCCTATGACTCATTCTACACAAAGTAAGGTGACAAACCTGAAATGGAGATAAAGAGAACACAGAGGGGCACCTGGGTGGCTCAGTGGGTTAAGCCTCTGCCTTCGGCTCAGGTCATGATCTCAGGGTCCTGGGATTGAGTCCCGCATTGGGCTCTCTGCTCAGCAGGGAGCCTGCTTCCTCCTCTCTCTCTGCCTGCCTCTCTGCCTGCTTGTGATCTCTGTCTGTCAAATACATAAATAAAATCTTAAAACAAACAAAAAAAGAGAACACAGAGACAACTGTAGCTAAGTACTTAGAAAAGCCCACAAAATTAACTACAAATGAGTAGACCCAACAATAAAATTTTGTAACATTTATACACTAACTATTTTATAGCCAGCAGTAATCAGTTATTCAAAAGGGCAAGAAAATGTACAGGATAAAACACACGACAGAGGATACAAAACAAGGCCTGAATAAACAGAGATGTATTTTGTTTCTGGAGTAACGCTTCACATAGAAATGCTAATCCTTGTTAAAATGTACACCTAATGTCATTTTTTAAGACTTTATTTAGAGAATACGTGGGGGGGGGCAGAGGAGGAGGGAGAGAGTATCTGAAGCAGACGCCCTGCTGAGCGCGGAGCCTGCCATGGGGCTCGGTCTCATGACCCCGAGATCAGGACCTGAGCCAAAACCAGGGGTCTGATGCTCAAACACTGAGCTACCCTGGGTTCCCTACCTAATGTCGTTTCCAATCGGAAGCAAACAGAGCATCGAGGAAGAAAACAGGACTAAACAGAATTCTAACTGGGATGTGAAAAACTACTATGGAAGTCTGGAAAGGAGAGAAGCTATGAAGCAGCGCACGCTCTATCATACAGTAAGACCTGCCATAGAGCTACCGTGACAAAACACTAAGAGTACACACAGTGATCACAGAACACTGATTATCCTGAAACGGTTTCAAGTTTATACAGAAAATTAATAGAAGATAAAAGTTGCATTTCATTTCATGGGGAGAAATGGTTTTTACCACAGAGGATTTGTAAAAGTTGGCTACCCACCAGCAAGAAAATAAATAAGCCCCTTCACAGTGTATACTCCGTATGAGAAAAATTCAAGAAGGAATAAAGTCTAAAGGTTTTATTTATTTATTTGACAGAGAGAGAGAGAGAGCACAAGTAGGCAGAGTGGCAGGCAGAGGGAGAGGGAGAAACAGGCTGTCCGCTAAGCAGAGAGCCTGATGCGGGACTCGATTCCAAGACCCTGGGATCATGACCTGAGCTGAAGGCAGACACTTAACGACTGAGCCACCCAGGCACCGCAAGAATAAAATCTAAGGTAACAATGAAAACTATGAAAATATAACAAAACCTAGGAGTATAACTGGGGTTGGGGGACTCGCACATAAGATAGCAAGGTAGGAAACCTAAAAACGAGGAAGGACAAAAAGGACTGACATGGCCACAGAAGTTAGGAAGGAAGGAAAGTGGGTGGGGGTACGGAAGGCAAAGGAAGCGGGGGAGGGAATGGCCTTTAAAGTCAAAAGAAAAACCAGCTGGGGCAACGAATTGCAAAAGATTAAGACAGACACTGGGGGGGGGGTGTTGCCTGGGTGGCTCAGTGGGTTAAGGCCCCTGCCTTTGGCTCAGGTCATGATCTCAGGGTGCTGGGATCAAGCCTTACATCGGGCTCTCTGCTCAGCAGAGAGCCTGCTTCTCCCCCCCACCCCGCCTGCCTCTCTGCCTACTTGTGATCTCTCTCTCTGTGTCAAATAAATAAAATCTTAAAAAAAAAAAGACAGACACTGGGTTGTCCTCACTAATGTAAGAGCAGGTTACACAAATTGACAAGAAACACAGAACAGAAAAAGGCGAAGACCATAACAGAACAATTCACAGATGACGAAATACCATTAAAATGTTCAATCCCACTGACATATGGAAAAACATATTAACAGCAAAACAAGTCCAATTTTTAGTCATCTAATCAACAAATTTTTAAAAAAAAGTTTTACTGTGATAGAATGGACCTAACACAACGAACTGCATTTACTTATTCATAGCATGAGCGCGGACGTATATATGTGCACACTCGTGAAGTCATCACTGCAGTCAAACTAGTGGGCACATCCACTCCAAATCCCCAAGTTTCCTCATGCTCCTAATAATAAACATGTATTACTTTTGTAATAAAGCTTACCAAGTATTTTTTTTTTAATATATAAAAGAGGATGACAAGAAAAATGTAATCAGTAAGAGGAAGCCAATACACCGAAGCCCTGAGTAATTCCTGGGCTTTCCTGAAGATAATGGTAGTGACATTGTCTAAAGACAAAATTCATAACTGTCTTTCATTTTCAAGTTATACAGCATCAAAATTCAGCTGTCTCCAGTGTCCAAGAATCATCTTTGAGTGGTGTTAATGACTGCTTTACATAAAAATCCTTCGTTTTAGTTTTTAGAAATTAGGCTATAAAAATCTTAAGTTTTCACTATAATTTTTTAGGAAAAGGTCTGTCTTTGTCACCCGTCACCATGTAAGATGTTCTCGTGATCTCCAGGTGAGGGTACTGTATATGACTTGCATATGACTTCTTCTTAGCTCATCTTCAAGTCACACAGGGCCGTATTCACATCCACCTGCCCGCCTGGGCCCCCCGAAGCACACCGTCGTAGAAGCCCTCCTGGGATTTACTGGCCTGAAGTCAGATACGAACGAGAAACTCAAATTCAGGTGGATTGGTGAATGCAACCGAGCAAGAGCACCAAAGGTCTCCGGAGAGCTGGTCTTCCAGCTCCAGGCACAAATAAATTCTCACAGTATTTAAGGGTCTACTAAATGATCTATAAGGCTAAAAGACACTGCTTTCTAGTTATGATTAACACAGCAAAAGGACTTCCTACCCATACTCCAACTCAGCTCCTAGCAGACTCTGTCCTGCTCTGGCCCCCATTCGCCCCCAACCCAACCAAGCGGGGAGTGAGGCGCTGGTACCTGAATTCCTGGTACCGGCTTTCCCACTCGACAAAGCTGGCTCAGTCAACTGAATCAACACATCAATTAGAGTGGGGGGTAGGGGGAGAAAGGTAAAAACATTTTATAGGATCTACTTGTATCCCTGACACTTCATGTTTCAGAGAAATACAAGGCAGGTGGAGGCTGAACTATTATTTCCTGAAATAAGGGAAATGTAAACCTTTGTTACAAGGCCAAAATAAATTCTTAGCAGATTATTTTATTCCTTATAGAATTTTTTTTTTTAAGATTTTATTTATTTATTTGACAGAGAGATCACAAGTAGGCAGAGAGGCAGGCAGAGAGAGAGGAGGAAGCAGGCTCCCTGCTGAGCCGAGAGCTTGATGCGGGGCTCGATCCCAGGACCCTGAGATCATGACCTGAGCCGAAGGCAGCGGCTTAACCCACTGAGCCACCCAGGCGCCCCGAAAATTTTTTTGTTTTAAATCATGTTTCTATATTAAGGGAATGAAATGGGAATAGGAGCAATTTTGCATTTTATTTCATACACTTTATAATGTCGAAAATATCCCTGATAATTTATGATGATGATGATGATTGTGAATGCTAAATGGTTTCAGATTTCTATTAAATTCCCAGGCTATATTCCAAAGTTATAAGTTCAGAAGAGAAATATGATAGCCCCCAGGCAAACTAAGAGCTAACAGTTCACATGATCATTTCCAGGCAAGATTTTTACCTCTACGTTTAATATGAAAATGTTTCATTTTTAAAATCATAGGTTAAGTAGCTTAGGTATGTATCACCTGAGAAAATGAGTTATTAACTTTTTTTCTTGTAGTCCGCAAAACGAGGCATAATTTCTTTTTACCTAATTTAGCAGTCTATAAATTTTCCCTTCCACAAGATGAACAGATAATAATACAGATTACTAAATGCAAATACAGTTTGTACCTCACTTAACAAGAATCTAATAAAGATTTAATTTTAACTCCTTTCTTCCCTAGAATATAAATTGGGATTTTATGTGAAAGATGAGGAGAAAAACAAACTGCATTTCCTGTTAGTTCTTACCAGTATATCCCAGAAAGATGGAAGTTCTCAGAGAGCAGGACGCCCTGCCCACCCCAGAGAGGCCCGGGTCCAGAAAAAGCCCTCACAGGACTGACCACTCTGCACCCCAAGTATTCCAATGTCTGCGGACTTCACACCTCCCTCACAGCTATGCTAAAATGCCAGCTTCCCTGAACACTCTAAAATCTCGATCCCTATTTCTCTCTGTCCTCTCAGCTTTAATAATACTTCATTCATTTCGTGTCCTCTGTTAGAACACAAGCAAGAGGTTTTGCCCGTCTGGCCCCAACACATCCCCAGCATTAAGAGCTACAACAGGCACAGGGTCTCACAGCGCGACTCTTACTTATGGGGTTCGCATGAGAATAATGAAGTAGAACATCTAAGATGAAGAGTGGTCCCCATCTTGTGGAAAGCTAACTGTGAAGACAGAGTGGGTTATATCTAATTCTCCCAGGATCCGCATGAATTTACTACAGGAATTGGCGGGGAATTAGAAACGAAGCCGTTCTTTGGTTAACGGCCTTCCCATCAGCAGCACGACTGAACAGTCACATCTTCCAAATTTCCAAAAAAGCTACTTACATTTCTAACTCTCGGGCTTAAAAAATAAGATGTGGCTCACTCATCAATGAGTAGCAAAGCTGCTTTTCTCAAGTTATTTTTAAATAGAAGGAGAAGGAGAAGAAGAAAAACCCCGAGACTGACATGAAACAGATACACGTGGGATACAGAATTCTCTGATAGTTCAGTAATTACTCAACACACCAATTCCAGGTCCCACCATCTCACTGTTGTTTTATCACCTACACAGAAGTTCAAGAAGAGAAATATTAACAGGGCAAAAAAATAGTATTTTATTTCACACGGAATGCAGGCCACTGTGACTTAATTTTTAGGATGCTGTTCTGATGAAAACCTCAAGATGATGCCCCACAGGAAAGGAATGTGGGGACATAATGACTGACAATCAGGTTTCCAATGTTTTATTCCTCAACACAAACAAATCTGTTACATGACTTAGACACTACCTAAAAGATTATCCAATCCGCCTGAGACCCAATAAATATAACCTTTCACCAAGGGCAGTGCTGAAGTCCATGGTTAGAACATAATTTGAATCTCAGCTTTCTCATTACTATAGCTGTAAACACTTAGTTACGTCATTACCTACCTTTCCTGTGCTTCGGTTTCTTCCTCTATAAAACAGCAATGTTAATGTCACACTTTGTTACAAAGACTTGTAAGATAAAATGGGAAGTGACTAAAACCCTATATTCCCAATAAAGATTGCTCTCAACCACCGCAAGCACTAGGCAGATTGTGGGACCAAACTTCCACAGTTTAGCAGATGTTAAAATCCTGCTAGAGGCCACTGTTGTGGATGTTACGTGAAATTTTAAAGTAATTGTTCCCATGTTTCCCTTAACCACAGTGGAAGGGAAAACAACTAGCCAAACAACAACAACAGCAACACAACCAAACAAACAGAAAAGAAAAAAAAAAAAAATCCACCAATGTAGTTTCTAAAGCAATCACAAGCCAAAAAGGCAGTGGGGAGAGAGATTTGTAATTCTATTTCAATTCTAAGATATACTCATACCTGCTATCGGTCCACGACTTGTGGGCACTGAAAACATCATAACACAAGTTAGAAATCTCCCTTCCAGGAGTTTTCAAGCCTACCATGAACTTCAGTACAAGTCTGAGCGCTACATATGAACCCCAAATTGGTGACACAAAGGTTCACCATCATCTACTAAACAATTCTAACTTCCTCTAGGCCCTCCCTCAAGGCTATGTAGTAAATGCCTACATTTAATGAATGCTTATTAAGTATTTGGCTATAGACCAAGCACTTTGTATGTACCTACACACCATATCCATAAACGGATTTGATTCTCACAGCTGTAAAAGGTAGATATTGCCATTATTCTCCTTTTACAGATAAGGAAACTACCATTTAAAAGGGCTAAGTACTTTACTGAAAAACCACTTGGCTAATAACTGGCATAAACAGACGCAAATCCGAATCTAAGCCGTTTCTCAAGCTGGTGTCGCTAGTCGCTGCTCCATGTGGCATTTCCGGCGGTGTCCGCAACCATGTTCCCCCCAGGGCAGAGCACACACAACTCCCAGCCATTAATTCTGTGTTGCAATGAATCTAGACTTCTACATCCCCCGCATACGGTGCCGCCCCAAACCACAGCCAGCCTGCTACCGCACGGATCGGTTTTGCTCCCCATGCTGTATCCTCTATCAAGAATATCCATGCATAATGAAAACTTAGCTGGACATAAAGGATCAGCTCAAATAATCCCTTCTCCCTGAAGCTATCCCTAGAAAGATATGGCATAAAGCAGGGGTCAGGCCAGATAGTATTTTAGGCCTTGCAGGCGGTCTGATTTCTGGGCCTCTGCTGCTCTAATATGAAAAGAGCCACAGACACTATGTAAACCAGTAAGCATGGCTGTGTTCCAGGACAACTTCATTCACAGGCACCGACACATTAATTTCATCTAATTTCCCATCTCAAAATCTTCTTCTTTTGATCTTTTTCTAACCATTTAAAAATTTAAGAATCATTCTTAATTCACGAGCCTTACAAACACAGGCCCTGGGCCAGATATGGCCTGTAGGATAATTTTTTGACCCCTGATGTAAAGCGAAGAGGTTAACGTTTAGAGCCAAATAAGCCTGGGGTCGAATCCTGACTCGATAACCTGTTAGCTCTGTGACACTGAACAGGAAAGTCAGTCTCAGTTTTGCCAATTACAGCACAGGACTGCTATGGACTGTGAGGCTAACATGAGACAAAGAAAAGGCCACAGACCAGGTCTCACAGAGCACACTTGCCAGCAAGTGTTACATTCCCATTTCCAGTTAGAAGAAATTCCTTCCTCTCCTGTATTCCCATAGCACTTAGCTTGCACTAGGACTGTACAAGATCTATAAATTCAAAGACTTAGACTTAACTTATCAAGGTAAGTGTCTTATCTTTCCTACTAAAAGCCTCTTTCTAGGTGCCTGGGTGGTTCAGACGGTTCGGAGCAGGTCATGATCCTGGGGTCTTGGGATGGAGACCCACATTGCTTCGGGCTCCCTGCTCAGCAGGGAGTCTGCTTCTCCCTCTGACTCTCCCCTCTGCTTGTGCTCTCTCTCAAATAAGTACAATCTTTTTTTAAAAAAAACCTTCTTCATGATGAGAGGGGATTGTTTTGCACATTGTAGACTCTCACACAGTGCATGATAAACACTGAGCATTAAATAAAAATTTAAATGAAGGAGGATTAAGATGGAGAGTCAGATGTATGTGCACCATAGCAGACCGCCTTGTTTGGCTGAAGCAGGGAGCATAACTCATGAAGATAATACATACTGAAACAAATCTTATCTTGGGTTGATATCAAGTTGGAGAAGAATGTTGGAGTAGGAACTGAGAGTTGGTAGAGTACCATTAAGAGAGAAAAGACCCAACGTTCATGTGTTTGCACTTTAGGTCCACAATTTCCTTCACTCCTGCAAACACAAACGTTAAGAATGATGTCTTTCTCCTTTAGGTAGTAACAGAGGTGATGCATTGCCATGTATGGACTTCTGGTATACAAATGTGGACTCTGCTAAATATTTTGATTCTAAATTCAAATACACAATCACAATCACAGTAAACAGGTCCCATCACACAGGAAAAATGTATAACCCAAAGACCAAGTTTCAACCCTTTTATCGGTCCATTTCCAATTACAATCTCAGAGCTTCAACCATTACCCACTTATGGGTGACTTCCAAATATTTTTTTAGGTCCAACCGTGTCCTTTCTCCCATGCTTTCACGGGAGGGAGAGTAAAAACAAAAACAGAAACAAAAAGGAGCGTGAGCCTGACAGACCCGAGTTGAAATCTCAGTTGTACCTCTTACCAGGTACAGGGGAAATCACACAAGCCTTCCCAGCCTGCTTGCTCATCTGCAAAATGGACCGTTCACTGCAGAGTCTGCTGCAGTGGATGCACTGGGAGCCAGTGAACTACTGACACGGTGCCAGGCACCCACCTCCATCAGGTCTCTTGTCCCGCTTCCGGTGCTCGCAGCTGCCTATTTCCACCTCAGATCTGATCCTTCCGCCCTCGGTGTCTCACGTCCACTACAAACTGTGTGTCTAAAAAGTGAGTTTACTGACGTCTTTTCATAGCTCTGCTAACTGAGTGAATCATCTTTTCCAGTCAAACATACTAACTTGGAACCTCTCCCTTATCCTTTATGATACTTTGCTCTATGTAGTGAGTATCCCAATATCCAAGTCCGTTGGCTAGTGATGGTTTTAACCAGTATTTCCTGGTAAGAAAGAACCATCAAAATAGGAGAATAACAAACTCATAGCTTATGTAATGTTAATAGCAAACAGGATGGCACGCCCATTAGGGGGTGGCAGCCAGAATGCAGACAAGAGCATACTGGAGCCTGCTGGAGAGGACATGCGGGCCTACGCAAGGCCAATGGGGCAAAGGCAAGGGAATTAAGAGATGCTGTGGAGGGAATTTAAGGATGTGGGAACCAACCAGTTATAGGCAAAGGGCAAACAAGATGATTTAAGACTTACAGTAGCAGCCTCACTATTCGGGACTTATTAACCCTCCCACTTTCATCAACAGTTTACAGAACAGTTTGCTCATTACTTACAAGTCACACTATTTGGGGTAAAGGAGTCTGTGTTGTTATTGTTTCTTAACCATATTCTCTGTTACACTGAATTATTCTGAGTATTACTTGAATCCCCCTTTAATGATGTTTAAGCGGCTACAACATGCTAGTCTTTAACATCAGGGAGAGCGAAAACACATGGGAAAAAATAAGATTTGCTTTTGTACGACCAAAATTAAAAGGTGAGAAAGGCATTTAAACTAATAATTATATCTATATTATTTGTGCTATAAATAAAGCTAAGCACAGAGAACGATAGGAGAATACACAAAGAATGGCCAAATGGAATTGCCCGAATTGTTCCAGGATCCTTAAAGTCTATGTAATCTTAGAGTACTTTTATTTATATCTTCCCATTTATTTTTTCAACTTCATTCTAATTGTTCCAGTGTGGTAACCCTGAGGCCCACTGACATAGCCGATCTGCTCTCGTGCTTCTACGCAACACGTTGCAAATCCTACCTCAAGAGAAAAGTTTCCAATCTCTGTATGACGTCCATGATCAGAATGAATCACTGATAAAAAGAGATCAATGTGAGTTTTACAACAATAATCATCTTGGGCTTTAGGCAGAGCATCTTCTAACCAGTTTAGCACCACGGTCAGTGTCACTTAGCATTTTTGTCACGCTGTAGAAAAATGGAAATTAATTCTCTAGCTTTGTAACAAAAAATGTTTTTGCCCTTAGGTCTTTTACAAATTAGATCATTTGTATCCCCTGGGATCTGCCTAGACAGGCTCAAATTTCAAACTCTACCTGCCTTAGTGAGAAAGAGTTATTACAAAAGTACTCAGCTGACAGAACCTAAGCAAAGGCCCACCATTCTTCTGAGACCTTGTCCTGAATGGTGTCTACCTGATGTCCGTGACCCTATCACAGAAAGAACACCGGATTGAAAATCATCAAGAAGTAATTAAAATAATTTTTTTAAAGATCTGTGCCTGGGTGGTTCAGTTGCTTAAGCATCTACCTTCGGCTCTGGTCATGATTCCAGCAGGTCCCCTGCTGCAGGGAGCCCGCTTTTCCTTCTCCCTCTGCCCGCGCCCCTTCTCCCCAACTTGTGTTCTCGCTCTCACATAAATCTTTAAAAAAAAAAAAAAAAAAGCTCTGTAGAAGAATGACAAACCGAGAAGATGACTTAGAGGAAAAAAATGAACGGAAGGATATGTACAAAGACAAAACAATGCATTTATCAGACATACAGTGAGATCCATTCTAGAGTCTCCATTTACTTACACACTTAAAACAGGGCCACCCCAAATCTATGTCCTTTGGTATTTGAAATACTCTGTATTGAAAACAAATGTCCCTTCCATCAGTCTAAAAACAGTCAGGTTCTCTATTACACTACTGGTGTCTCCTTCTGTTCTTCAAACTACCATAATAACCTGGGGGGGAGGGCTCTAAAATAAAAGTATTCCACTTGCCATCTCCATAGAGTCTCACCCTCTGAACACCTAGTGCTGAAAGCATTAGTATCTAACAGTCCTGAAATTATTTCTGGTAGCAAAGGTAAGTTAGATAAAAGTCATGTGCTTTCTCTTTAGCAGTGACTATAATCATAACCAGAGCCGTAAGATGTCAGACAATGTGCAGGTAAATAAAAACTTGAAGGAAAAGGCTATACATGGAGTTTCCTTGTAGCCTCCGGTTTTCAGGTTCAGGTTCAATTCCAACAGTTCATTCTTCCACTGGCTGTCTGTGACTTATGTAGATGGTTGGGATCCCGAGGAAATTCACAACAACAGATTTAATGATTATATGATAACGATTATAGTAATAAAAAACCCATCACCAACTAAAATATTAAATTTATACTAAAGTATTATCTGATTCCAAGAAAGGAGTCTAGGGACGCATTTATTCCTGCCACAGTCTCCACAAGATCACTCACCCTAGGCGGTACCCACTTCCACGACACTCTGCCTTGCACACCCACAAACTCCTTTTACTTGCTTCCTTGACAACAGAGATTCCCATATTTAATTGTGCATAACAATCACCCTGGGAACATGTTTTCTTTAAAAAAAAAAAAAAATCAAGATTCTTGCCCCAGAGATTATGATTCAGTGCGCTGGGAGTAGGCCCTGGTACTCCAGGTAAAGGCGGTTTGGGAAACATGGAGAAGCACAAGGAGGCTTTGCTGGCACCACCAGAGAGCAGTATGGGGATGAGAGGTACATCGAGAAAATGCCCTGCAGCATCTACACCTCCTAGAAGAAGGACAGAGATTACAGAGGGAGGAAATTATGAGAGGAAAGTAGACGTGGCCAGAAATGTAAGTTACCTGAAAGCTGAGGGACCTTCTTATATGGAACCCACAGACAAGAGAATCAACCCTAGTTGTCGCTGTTATTGTTTTTTAAAGGCAAACCTAAGAAGTACAAGCCTAACAATGGTCCTTCTTTCAGAGTAGGTATAACTGATGCCCCAGCACCCACAGCAGGAGTGGGCTATAGCCACATGAAGGGGGGAGGGAGTGCAGGAGGGGACCAAGTGCAAACCTGAGCGCTTGCAAATGAAGAATAAATAAAAGAAATATTTCATACTTAGAATTAAAGTAATTTAGAGGATTTGGCAATATGCAAGTCTAAGGATAGATACAGGCTTGGCCAACAAGTCACCTACATGCTTGTCTCCAAATCACTTGTCTTCAACACACACACACACACAAACACACATCTTTCAAATTACTCAGAGAAAAGCCAGCCTGACCTCTCCCCTGAGGCTGAGTTCTGCCATCTCAAAGCAATGAATATTTAAACAGAAAAATAAATATTTCAGAACAAAGTCATTCAAACCAATAGTCTATTAGGTTAAAAATGAGAAACCCTATAATAGTCTTCATGTCTCCAACCTCCTAAAAGCTCTCTCTTCCGTATCTTCTGTAAGCAGTATTTAGAACCTCAAACATCATGAATCATGTCTTCCATCCACAAGAGACAACAGGAAAATACTTTGGTCCAGCTACTTGCTTCCTTGGATACGTTAGGTCCCTAGACCCAACATGGCTGGTTGTCTATTCTAGTCAATATAATTGATTTATACAATTCATGGGTGATTATTTTTTCTTAACCAAATTTTCAAAACAATTTAAATTAGCTTACTCTTTATTTTCATCTTCATGGGCAATTAAGTTTGTATCCTCTATACGCTGAACTGCAATATCCTTGAAAAAAGCCATAACTCAGGTTCAGAATAAAACATAAGCAAGATTTTATAGTGCCTCCTGAATCAGAAAATACTGAATTCTTCTCTTTATAGATATTGCACTGGATGTCCTATTATAGTTCATGTCTTCAAAATGAGTAAGTCATACTACCTATAGGAACAGACAATTTTTCCCCATACCCTTCCCTAAACCAAACTGCATTCAGTCTGCAACCACAACCACAGGATGGTTTATATTTCCTCTCTTGGCTTCATCAATAAAACCCCTATGTAGATCAGGGGCTGAATCACCCGCCCTTTGTCATCGCTTCCTCATCAAATAAATGGTAAGTGCACAGCAGGTAATTTTTAGAAAGTGTCTGCTAATTGAAGTGGCCAGATAGTTGAATATCTGCTTCTGAGGCTGTAGGTCTGTAAGAAACCCAAGAACCCTCTCTTCTAGATTTAGGAAGTCTGAAGAAAGCTCACTGTGATATCAAAATTGTTCTTGAGTATGCGCGGCAGAAACAAGTGATTACAGGTCTTTTAAATGCATGTGCTGATGGGAAGGCTGTGGGAGAATTCCTTGCTCAGCGCGCAGGAGACGGCGGTAACAATCGTCTCTGCTCTCAGCAGCTCCCATCCAGGCTGTTCCGAGCATCTCCCTTCTAGGAATTCTCCTGTCTTGAACAACCTCAACGTGATCAATTTTCAAGCAGTTCCCAAAACAATCTCTCTAAAAGAAGTCTGAATCAGATATTGTTAATCAATTCTCTTCTGAAAGTCCTAGGCTCCTAGATGCCCCTGGTCTCAAGTCCAAACACCTTTGTATGGAAGTCCTACCTCCTGCCCCCTTCACCCATTCCGCTTCGATTCTGGCCACTGAGTATTTACTGAGTACTCCTGAGGGGGGAGACACTTGGTCTGGGGAAACAAGGGTGACTACAGAGACAAAGTTCTTACCCTCAGGGAGTTTACATTCTGGTAAGGAAAGACAAAAAAACAACAGGCAAGCCAAATGGGAAACAGCTGGGGAAACAGTTGGTGAGCCATGGAGGAGAATAAAGCAAGAAAGGGGGTACAGGAGCACTGCGGGGAGCACTGGGCTGGAGCGACAGAGAACTGCTCTTTGATACCGGGTGGCCAGGGACGGGAATGACTGAGCAGACACCAGAAGAAAACCAGAGAGCAAGCCATGTGTCTGTCGGGGTGGGGTGAGGGACAAAAGGAATACAAATGCAAAGGCTCAGCCAGGACAACATGCTCACCTTATTCTGGGAACTAGAACAAGGAGGCCCCTCGTGACAGAGCTGGAAAAAGCAGCAAGGAACAGAGCAGCAGGAGATGAAAGGGAGAAAGGTGGCAGTGGGCAAGGAGAGACGGGGGACAGACATCTTATAAAGCTGAAGGGCACTACAGGGATTTTGACTCTTACTCTCCAGTAAGGATTTTGTGCAAAGGGGCGCAGTCAGGTCTAGGTTTTCCAGGGACCACTCAGCAAGGCAGAAGCAGGTAGACCAGTTAGGAGACCATCGCAATACCCCACCGGAGAGATGACAGCGGCTCAGCCCAGGTGCTGCTCTTGTATGTACTAATTCCTGGAAGACACCTTGTGCTGTCTCACCTCCGGTGTCTTTGCACCTGCTATGCCTTCTGCTTGCAAAGCCTTTCTCCTTCCTACCCATCTGGCTAACTTGTACACACTCTTTTAAGATTTAGTTCAGTCATCCACTGTTCTCGGACCCACCCAAATAGGGACAAAAACATTCCTTCCCTTTATCCCCCCCGAACCTAATATTTATATTCTATTATAGTTATCTGTTTACATAAATACCGCTTCTATAGAACATGGATTCTTTAAGGGCATGTAACTGTCCAGGTCTAATTAATCTTTACATCCCCAGTGCCTTAAAAATGTTCAGTAAGTCCTTGTTTCGTTTTGTTTTTTTCTTAAAGATTTTAATTATTTATTTGACAGACAGAGGGAGAGAGCACACAAGCAGGGGTAGCAGCAGGCAGAGGGAAAGGGAGAAACAGGTTCCCCACTGAGCAGGGGATGAGGGGGCTCCCACTGATGCGGGGCTCGATCCCAGGAC
The DNA here is from genome assembly GCF_020171115.1 of Neogale vison. NCBI lineage: Eukaryota > Metazoa > Chordata > Mammalia > Carnivora > Mustelidae > Neogale > Neogale vison. The sequence continues at coordinate 11,874,295 of NC_058102.1, read as the reverse complement.
CCTGGGATCATGACCTGAGCTGAAGGTCGACTGAGCCATCCAGGCTCCCTCCAATAAATCCCTGTCAAAGGGAAAAAAAAAAAAAAAAAGAAGAAATACATTCAAATTACTAGAGTGTATAACTAGTTAGAGACTTTTGTTAGTTTTTAAGAGAGACAATGAAATTAGTACAGGAAGAGACCCAAACCCACCCAGCATGAGGAAACATGGGTGAAATAAGGAAGAGCAGACAGACGGATCTGCAGGGACACCACAAACTCTGACGGGCTTACAACAGGATTATGAGCCAGAGCAGAGGCAGAGGGAAGCACATAAGAGGACAAGTGCTGGGGGTAATCGGGGCGGTGGGGAGCTCGGAGTCTGGAAACGGGCATGGAGGAGGGAAAGAGGCTCCTAGATCTCAGTCCGAGGGGCTGCATGAGAAAAGGCAGTGAGAGGGGAATGGGTAGGCAATTCTAGAAGTCTAATTTTCTTAAAAAAGATTTTCCTGATATAAACTATTAATTGGATTTTACCTTTCAATATTTGAAGTTCATGTCTCTTTTCAAATGCATTCCAAAAGATCTTTCATAGTTATTTCGAGGGTGTTTGGGGCAATTTATTTTCCCCTTTTAAATTTAGTTTTTATTTTTCTCAAATTAATGCACGTCCCTGATAGTACATCAATGGGTGCAGAAGAACTCATCAGAAAAAAAGAGCAGTCTCCTACTATTCTTCCCTTTGCCAACCCTCTTGTGAGTGACCCTCTTTTAACAGTTTCTTAAAAGGCAGCAGGTTCAAGGCTGGATGCTGCCGTTAGGGGTACCGACTCCTCTCACCTCTCCAGGCTTAGAGGACACGTCACTCTGTAGATCTGCGCACACAGGATGTAGGATTGGCCTCCCCCTTGAGGCAACTATCGGGGATCAGGTGGGCTAACTGTTCATATGGTAAACTCTGTCCAAAAGAGGGAGGAACGGACAAAAGGGAAAAAGTAGATAAAAGACCTCTCCGCACCCCGTTTGAAGGACCAGCCAGAGGAACAACAGTTCTACAGAACCTCTCTGAAGACTTCTACCAGAATCTGGTACAGATGATCCCCAACTTAACGATGGTGTGACGATTCAACTTCCCCATGGTGTTAAAGAGATACGTATTCGGCAGGAACTGTGCTTCAAAGTTTGATTTTGGATGTTTTCCCACGCTTGTGATATGCAGTACGGTCCTCTCTCCTGATGCTGGGCAGACGCAGCCACAGCTCCCCAACAGCCAGGTGAGCCCGAGGGTCGGCAACCTGCACACGGACATCCCTTCTGTCCCCAGCCAGCTGCTCTGTCTCTCACTTTCAGTACAGTATTCAGCAAGTTACATGACACAGTCAATACCTTATTATAAAATAGGCTTTGTGTTGGATGATTTTGGTAACTACAGGCTACTTGAAGTTATCTGAGCATGTTTAAGGTAGGCTGAGTTAGTACGTCTGGTAGCATTAAATGCATTTAAATGCATTCTGACTTACCACATTCTCAACTTCCGCTGAGTTTATCAGGGCATAAATCAAGGAAAATCTGTAATCTGGAATATCTGTTACAAAGTTCTGGCCAGCCCACCTTCCTTGTTTCACTCCCCTTATCACAGCCCTGCTTTCCTAGGACTCTAGTAAAATGTAAATGAGGAAGGTTTTTTTCCTGTTTTGTTTTTTTTTTTTTCATTTTTTCATTTTCAGTGGAGGTAAAATTGGTACGACATTATGTTAGTTTTAGGCGTACGACATTATAATTTGTATTTGTCTGTACTACAAAGGGACCACCACGAAGTCTAGTGATCACCGGTCACCGTACAACGGACCCTCTTCTCCTCTGATAAGCACCAATCTGTTCTCTGGATCTAGGAACTTTGTTTTGTTCATTTGTTTTTTTTTGTTTTTTAGATTCCACACATAAGTGCAATCATATGATATTTGTCTTTCTCTGACTTACACTGTTTAGCACAATACTTTCAAAGTCCACCCATGTGGTTGCAGCAAATGGCAAGATTTCCTTCTTTTTATGGCTGAGTAGTATTCCACAGTTTATGTGTGTGTGTGTGTGTGTGTGTGTGTGTGTCACATCTTTATCCATTCATCTGCTGTTAGACCCTTAAGTTGTTTCCGTTATCTTGGACATTGTGAATAATTTAGCACGTAAGGTTTTGTCTTGGTCTTTGCTTTCTAAGATGACTGAGGAGATCATCTGTCTTACCTCTTGTATCTTCCATCTTTGTGTCTTAAGGCTCAACATTTTGGGAGGTACCTTCAATTCTATTTTCTATTTGTCTGAGGCATGTTTTCCTTTGACAATCACATTCCTGATCTCGAATCCTCCTGTGCATTTTCAAATTGCTCCTTTCCATTACGCCCCACCACCGTTTTATGAATGTATTATCTTCTTGAACCGGACTTTAGCTGGAATGCTGCTTTAAATTTTCCTCTCTCCCTTGGATTGCCTATTTCCTTGAGGGTCAACTTTCCTTTCTGTTCCTACTGGTCTCTTTCAAACTGAAAGTTTCTCTCATATAGCTAATGGTCTTCATGCACTAATTATCCAGGTAATAAGGACTTGATTAGCGGGTGTGGGTTTTCTCTGCTATTGTATAAGTAAACCTGTTTTCCAATTAGCTCTCTCCCTAGAATTAAAATTTCTAACTGGGAACTCAGTATAAGACCAAAAAAAGAGCATGTCAACCGCAGGATTCATTTTGGTGTAAGCTGCTAGGGAAGTGTGGAATGATCTCTTCCCCAAATATAAGACTGAAGGAAGGGTTGCCAATACCTAATAGGAAAAGAAATAAATTAAATTTCCCCAAGCATTTTGATCTACTTCTTTAGAGCCAAACCATCTGGCGTCTTTGTTTTTCCTTTTTTTTTTTTTGATGCTGGAGAATGGGGACAGCCCAATACTTGCTGGCCATTTCCATTGGGAAAGCACTGGAGATGCCGAACAGGTCAGTTATCTCCGCATGATATACACGGAATCCCTGTTCGCTCTTCCTCCTTCACTCCTGCTCTGAGTCCAGAGCCTCTCTGGGGTTCCTGCTGGGCAGACTGGCTTCCAGAGCCCTAGCAGCCTCCTTGTCCTCATTGTTAGGCTTTAGTTTCCACTCCATGTACCCATCAGTTGGTTCCCATTTGCTTTAGTTTTTCCAGAAATTTGTTTAACTCTCTTGTTCATTAGTAATACCACTTTTCGCCCTTTTCTCGTTGCTGTTACTGGTTTAGTTCTTTCTATGTTTTCATATTTTCAGTGGGGTCTCACAAAGAGACACAGGTTGTGAAAGTACCCCGTAACTTGACCCAGAAGTCATGATTTATTTTCTGCAAAAGAGTTCAACCACAAGGAAGCTATAGAATTCAGGTTCCTTTTTAATTCTGTGAAAGAACATGGGTTCGTGAATTTCATTGTTTCTTTAAAATAACCCTTTAAGAACACCAAGATTCATTAAAAGCGAACTAGAGAAGCTTCAAGGAAAATGAAAAGTATGTACTGCAATTCCTCAAAGAGCCCTTGTACTTATGTTTTTGTAAATTAGATGCATTTGGATCACAGGGAACAAAGCAATTCAGGAAATATCAGCACTAAACGCACACTATAAGTCACAGTCCAAACATCACCTACAAGCTTACTCAGCACTATGTGATAAATCCTGATAAATACAAAACACCTTCACGGATCTAATCACTCTCAGAAAACAAAGCAAAAACAAAACAAAACAAAAACCCCCAATCAAGTATTTACCGATTAGAATGCCTAACTCTTCACCTCCTACCTCCTTCACAGAACGTAGGATCTGGCCAAGGTCAGATGGCAGTCTGAAAGGGAGAAAAACACTCCCCAAAACCCTTCTGATCTCTAGCACCTGGATCAATAAGGCATGCCATAGACTCTGACCCTTCAGTCAGGAATGGAATGGCCATGAAATATAAATGAGTGGCTGCAATATTTAATCCTTTATCATAGCGAGACAAATAAACCCAAAGAAGGAATTACGCTGGAAAAGTTCACCCAAAAAGCGATTTTGAGTAAGCTATTACACTTAAACAGGAAAACCTGTCCCAGAGTAAGAGAGAATATTCAACTTAAGAAAACAAGCATGCAGGAAACGCAGAATGGAGATCCAAAATCAGTTCCTAGGAGCACCAAAAAGAAGCTGTCTAAACTTCAGTGGTTGCTTAGTAACAAAACACTTCTCAGACTTCACTCTACACTTCTTTCCATGTCAAACCAAATGATCCAAAACAAACACAAAAAATCTTTAAGCATCTTTAAAAAACAAATAAACAAACAGAAAAAACAAAGGGCATATCTATTTCTTCTTCCTACTTACCATCTTCCTTCCCTATAACTAAGTTATCATTATTCCATCAACTGGACTAGCCAGCTTCATTCAAGAATAATTTTTCAGCAAAGAATGCCCAAAATACAGGAATTGAACTTTTTACTCATTCTAGGATTTTCCCTTTGAGGAATGAGGAGCATAAAGACTTGGTATTTTAGCCTTTACAGACTAAACAACTTTTGTTAAAGGTCTGAACTTCTCAGGAGGATGTTCTGATAGCAGAAAGAACACCAGACAGAGACTACGTAAAAATGAATTCCAGGGGTGCCTGTGTGGCTCACTGGGTTAAGTTAAATAAAGCTTCTGCCTTCCGCTCAGTCATGGTCTCAGGGTCCTAGGATGGAGCTCTGCTCAGCAGGAAAAGCCTGCTTCCCCCCCCCCCCATGCCTCTCTGCCTACTTGTGATCTCTGTCAAATAAATAAATATAATCTTTAAAAAAAATTAAAATGAATTCTAGTTCCAGTTCTGCCATTACTTTGCCATATGACCTTGGACAATTCACTTCCCCTTGGGATCCACATCCTGACTCAGTAAAATAAAGTTCACTTTAGTTCTAAGAATCAGTGATTCTGTGATAAAGAAGCCCTATCCCAGTGATTCTGTGATAAAGAAGCCCTATCCCAGTGATTCTGTGATAAAGAAGCCCTATGAGGGGGGGGGGGCAGAATGCACTAAAAAAGAAGAAACATTAGGTGTATTACCATGTGAAACTAAGTATTTCCTTTGTAACAGAGAGAGTCAACGAAGTGCCATTAGGTAGTTTATCTGCTCCCAGGCCCAAAGTGGCTAAGAGGTACTGTAAGGAGCTAATACCTTGATTTCTCTCTTCTCCTGAACAAATGCTCCCACATGATCACTAAACCATCGAACTGCAAAACCTTTGTGCTGAGATAAAATTTCAGGAAGTTAATGCTTGTATAGAATTGTCAAATTGATCAATTCTGCACTTTCCCATAGGTACCTAAGGCTCCAAGAAAACTGGCAGACATTTCTCAAGGTTTTGGCTAAGGATGAGTCAGAGATTCTTCTAATATAAAGAAAAAGTTAGGGGAACTTGTCCGGCTCGGTCAGTGGCGCATACGACCCTTGATCTTGGGGCTATGAGTTCAAGCCCCACACTGGGTGCAGAGATTACATGAAAAAATAAAATCTTTTTTAAAAAGTTAAATATTAAGAGCCTATATTCATGTTATACTTTATACAGTGGCTATCATCAAAAAAGGGGTACAAATAGCATAAACTTTGGAGTAAGATAAACCCCAGGCTCTGCCATGTGTGTGACTCTGGAGAAGTCGTTTAATCTCTCAATGCCTTAATACTTTTATCTGTAAAACTAGAGAGAAGATGGCCATCTAATGGGGTATCTCTAAGAATTAACTGACAAGGTATATACGAAATTCTTCATTTCTGGCTTAAAAAAAAACATGAACGGGGGCGCCTGGGTGGTTCAGTCAGTTGGACGTTCCACTCTTGGTTCCAGCTCAGGTCATGATCTCAGGGTCCTGAGATCCAGCCCCCCATCTGGCTCCATCCTGGGCATTACGCCTGCTTAAGATTCTCTCTCTCCCTCTGCCCCTCACCCCTAAACAAGCAAGCAAACAAACAAAAAACCGCACATGGTACAGATAATAACCACTATCTGCGGAGGAAGACGACAAAGGTAAAGAGAATAAATACAGTCCACAGTGTGAGACCTAACAGCTGAGCTCTAACCTTGAAGATCTTCATGCTCTTTTTCAAATGAACAGTTACATCAACATAAACAGGGGGAAAGCAACCACATTCTTCTTACTAAAGGTTTTATATAAAAACACAGGTGAAGTGAAATTAACTCCAACGCAGCACAGACATTCCCAGCTTCTCAAAAATCTCCTGGTTCCTCAAGAGAGAAGACTTGAAAGCATATACGTGGATGAACTCTTGCTTTGCTGCTCTGCCAGCAAATGACGGACAACCATGTCACCGGAAATCAAGAGCACTGTAAGCAATGCCATCTACCTTCTTTAGTTTATACAACGTGTGTAGTTCCCCATGCCCTCTCCCTGCTGAAATTTCTAGATAACCTGAAAATCAGTGAAAAAGCAATGGCTAAAAGTCTAACTACTGCTTTACTGAGGCTTTCTAAAGTTGACACGTTTTAGAACAATGATCATCATATCCACAGTCCACAGTATCCTATTTTCTACACTAAATGAACAAATGGTACGTTGACTTTTCTCCCTCCCTATTCTGCAAGAACTGCAGTTAACAGATAATACACAGGAGAAAAAAAATCTTTTTCTCTTTCCACAACAGACCACAAAGCATGCTAAACTATAAAAACATAGAAACCCTACTTCTCCTATGATCTTGATCATATTTTTTGTTAAAGAACTATTTTTACCCTTAAGTCAGTCAGTCCTAGACATCCTCTGAAACTATTCTACCTCTGAATCTCATTCAGTACTCAAGAATTTGGTTCCAGATTCATATAAACATCCTGCGTGTCTCTCTCTCTCTCTCACACACACACACACACACACACACACACACACACGCTTTCCTCTCACCCAAGGCCACTGCCAAACTTCCCAAACTAATGCTCTCCTCATCTGAACTTATAATGGTAGTTTACTGACATCATATTCATGGAATTTACCATGTTCTGCCTTGTATTTCAACTATTAATAGATATATGTATTCTCCAATACTCCTGGGATTTACTGTTCAAATGAGCTTTCATTCATAAATTAGGAATATATTAAATGAGGTACCACTCAGTTTTCATTTAAAAATAAGTGGTCTCACTTCTGCTTCCAATCAAGATGGAGTAACAAGAATTGGACTTATCTTGCTGTCTCAAAACAAAACAAAACCCAGAAAAAAAAAATATGGAACAACAGCACTCAAGACGCTGTATGGCTGGCAAAGGACACTGATCCATGAGACAGGAAAAAACAAGGTGTAACTGGTCAGCTTACTGCCTGAAGGAAGCTTCCAGGCTGTGGGATGGATAGAGGGAAGCCAAGGCAGCTAGAGCTCCCAGGGCAGAGTGCCACAGCACAGAGAGAGAATGCTGAAGAGGAACAGAGGGCTGTCCTCGAGTACTCAGTTAGGTCATGACCACTGCACGCGTGTGAAGAGCTACCTGAGGCTGGAGAACGGACCACCTAAAGGAGTGGGAGGGAATAATGCCAGGAGGTCACACAGTGCCCGGAACAGAGCCTGCTCCCAAAGATGAACGTGCACGAGCTGGTAATTTAAGAAACATCAGGTAGAGACTAAGAGTCTTGCACCTCAACAGTGAAGAAAAATTAAGCAGAAACTGAACAGCTCTGGACCCTTCCAAAAAAACTTAAAACAAGACCTGAAAGGAGCAAACCATTTCTAAGAAACTCAGCTGTGTTGCAGACAATGCTCAAGAACATATGTAAAATGTATAGAGAGATGTATAAAAAGACATATATCCAGCTTCCAACAAGGTAAAAAAAAAAAAACAAAAAAACCCTCAGTGTCTGGCACCCAATCAAAAATTACCAGGCATGCAAACAAGCAGAAAAATGCAATCCACAATGATGAAAAAAATCAATAGGAACTGATCTAGAACTAATACAGATGTTTGACTTAGTAGACAAGAATACTAAAACATTTGTATTTCACACACTCAAGGAAAATTGTATGTAAAAGAAAAATTGAACATGTTAAAGAGACATAGGAAAAAATATATATATATACATCAAATTCCAGAGACAAAGACTGTCATGTCTGAGATTAAAAAACCAACCAACCAACTACACACTGGCTTGGATTGATGGCATTAGACGTTTCAGAAGAAAAAAAGTAGCACTCTTGGTAATACCACAAAAGAAACTATCCAAAAGGAAATACACAGAGAGGAAAAGACTATATAACAATGAATAGTGAGCCCTGAAGATGACATGGAATGGTCATGGTCTAATATGCATCGGTACTGACAGCTTTTCAAAAGGAATATGCAAAGAATCTAAGTCTTGGTCATCTTGAGTAGAAGGAAAAGAGAGGGAGACGGCAGTACTTATGTGCATGTTTAATATACTTACAAGGTTTGGCCAAACCCTAAAATTTCATTGTCACCTTCCCACGTCTCTTTGCCCTTCCCACTGGTTGGGGCCAGGCTCTTCTTTCCCCCTTTCCTGGCTTCCCTGCAGACTGGAGCTACTATGCCACTTACCTGCATGCTATCTTCTGGATACATGCTGCCTTCCACTAGAACATCTACAGAAGATCTGTGTATTCCCCAAAAAACTGTTTGTTCCCCCAAATCCTCCTTCTAGCCAATTAAAGCACCCATTTCTAAAATGACACTTATATTTTAGTTATTTACTGATTTAAGTAATCAGCACTAGGATGTGTGTGATTACCCAATTTAACTCTCTCATTTTTCATTTCAAAAGAAAACCCTGTTAATGAATTTAAAAAAAGTTAAAATTCATTAATTCAATTACAAAGTATTTACCAGATACCAAATTGAACCAGACAATAATGAACACTGGCGGTACAGTCACAGTCCTGAAAGAAACCAGTGTGGTGGGTCAAAACAGATCAATCTACTCACAACTACAACCCTGAATAGTGTGGGCTAAGAGAGCAACACACACACAATGCCAAAGAAGCACAAAAAAGGGACAAGCCTATGAGACAGGGCAAGCTTTACGAAAGAGGCGAAGTCTAAGCTGCACATTTAAGGCAAGAAATTAACCATGCTGGAGAGAAAGGTATTCTGGCTCAAAGTAATAGTACATGAAAAACTATGAAAAAAAGGAAGGTATAAAATATGACATATTCAGGGACTGCAAATGGCTCAGATTTGGGGGTAGAATGGAAGGAAAAAGGAAGAGAAAAAGGGGGAAGAATTTTGATATTTTCTGGAGGGAAATGAGAGAGCAAGTCAAGGGTTTCACTGTAACAGGGCCCCAAGATGACATGCGAAAACTGCTAGGAACTGGGTCCCCGCCCCTGTCATCAAGCTGTAGGAGAAAACCTTCCCACTATTAGTAAAGGAAGGAGGACCCGCATCCCTCTAAGTCAGGGGTTGGCAAACTATGGCTCTGGCCTAAAGGCGGTCCACCACCCATTTTTGTACAATCTAAATGCCAAGCATGGTTTTTATATTTTTAAGTAGCTAAAAAAAATTCAAAAGAAGAATATTTTGTGACACATGGAAATTATATGAAATTCAAATTTCAGTGTCCATAAATAAAGTTTTACTGGAACATGGCCACACTCATTCATTTATGTATCGTCTATGACTTCTTTTATGTTTCAACAGCAGAGCTGAATAGTTGTGACAGAAACACCATGGCCCGCAAAACTGAAAATATTTACTATCAAGACATTAGCAGAGAGTTTGTGGACCCTGATCTTTCAAAAAAATCTCATCTTCTTCACTTATGTCTCAGTTTGTCTCTTCAGAACTTTTCACAAGGAATCTTGACATCAATATTAGATTAAAACATTGTTCTGTTATTTATGGATATAAAAGCATTATTTTATAATTTCATAAAATAATTACTGATTTCCACTTTCATATTTTCTAGTTAAACATTCCTTTATGCATGAAATATCAAATTCTGATTGCAGAACTTTATCCTGTAATTCTGAATGAATCAAATGTCATTAGTTATATGATTTCAAGTTACAATTTTAAAAACTGCATTTCCTTTTGTTTATAGCAAGACTGGCCATACTTATTTCCCAAGCCTTAATTAAATAAGAAATATCATTCTAATGTCCTGAAACTGGTAGTGCTTTGAAAGAACTCATGAGGCAGGATAAGAAGAATATACCAAAGGAAGGGAATCTAAGAGTGTTTCTATGATATGTGATTTATAATAAGTATTATTACATCAGAATATTTTTCAAGGACTGAAGGCATCTTTTGGCTGTGTTTTACCTCTATTCTCAACAGAAAAACCAGATCGTGTTTTGCTGTCGCTACCAAGTGAAAAGCCTCTTATACTTCCTAATTTTGTCCTTTCAACATATTTTGATACAATTTCAACATCTCAAGGGAAGTTATCATATTTACATTTGCTGACCTTGCTGAATTGAACAGCTGACAGCCTGCATAGCTTTACAACGGAGAAGAAAATTAATATTCTACCTAAGAGATCCCCACATTTTTAATTTGAGAGGCAGGGTGGGGGGTCGTGGGGGTTAGGGAGGGAAAAATTGAAACAAAGTGGGACCAGGGAGGCAGACAAACCATAAGAGGCTTTTAATCTCAGGAAATAAACTGAGCGTTGCTGGGGGTTTGGGGAGTGGGTTTGGATAGGGTGGCCGGATGGTGGACATTGGGGAAGGTACGTGCTATGGTGAGTGCTGTGAATTGTGCAAGACTGACGAGTCACAGACATGTACCCCTGAAGCAAATAATATATTATGTGTTAATTCAAAAAAAAAGAGATCCCCTCATTTTTGAAGTTATAAATTGCTGATAACACTACATGATCGATAAGCTATGAAAGCTGAGTGAAGTCAAAACACATCAAAAAATAAAATTTATAATAAAGATATGATCCTTGACACTCATAATTGATATCTCACCTAATAATTAGATGTAAATGGTAAATCATTCACAGAAATTGAAGCGATCCGTCCGAGACAGTCAAGTCTCTGGAAACCGTATGTTTTCTACCTGTGAGAACTGAGGCAAGGAAGTAAGAAGTACAAAAAGGACAAAGATGAAAGGGAACACTTAGCAGTTATCTTCACATATTTAGCTTTCATGAAGAAGAGAGATTAAATCTCTCTGTGTGACTCTGGATAACAGACTGAGGTGAGGTGAGAAAACCCTAATGAAAATAGCCTGCTGTAAAGAAAACTCTTCTACCTTTTAATGGCCAACAATGGAACTATTTATCTCATGAGGCTGCTAGTATAATGGAAGCGTATGCAAAGACAGAATTAAACAGATTTCAAGTTGGAAACCTATCTCTGTGTCTAGGGCCACCCAAGTGCCTGACCTCTCAAATCTCAAAGTCTAATGTATGGTAAAAATACCACCTATCTCAAAAAGAGATTAAGATGCCTGGGGGGCTCAGTCACTTAAGCTTCTGCTTTAGGCTCAGGTCATAATCTTGGGGTCCTGGGATGGAGCCCCCCCATTGCATGGGGCTCCCTGCTCAGCAGGGCGTCTGCTTGTCCCTCTCCCTCTGACCCTCCCCCTGCTCCCTCTGTTTCTGTACCTCTCTCAAATAAATAAAATCTTAAAAAAAAAGAGAGAGAGTGACAAGTGATGTATGATGTGACCACAATAATGATTATGTATGTAAATTATGTATATTATTGTACATGTAAGGTATGTGTTGTACGTATGTTATTGCAAGTACAGCTGACCCCTGAACGGTGTGGGGGTTGGCGTGCCAACCCTGCCTCTGCCCCCACATTGTCCAAAATCTGCATATAACTTTTGACTCTCCAAAAACTTTACTAGTAAATAGTCTACTGTTGACAGAGCCTTACCATTAACAGTCAGGTAACCCAAACAGTGTGTGTTATATGTACTATGTACTGTATTCTTACAATAAAGTAAGCTAGAGAAAAGAAAATGTTGTTAGGAAAACCATAAGACAGAGAAATAATTTACAATACTGCACTTATGGAAAAAAAAAATCCATGCTAGTGGGTGTGTGCTGTCCAAACCCGTGTTGTTCAAGTGTCAACTATATTCCATCAAAGCCTAGAATAAGTCAGAGATGGAAATTCCAGAAGTAAATCAGAGAGTCTCAACTAATAATTTAGTTTCATTCACACATTCAACAAACACGTACTGAATACGTAATACCTACAAGAGGCACTGGGGTACCACTGTTAAGAGTGTGGATTCCCAAGCCAGTATATGCATATGAATCCCCACATCTCTTGGCAGCTGTATAAACTTGGGCAAGTAACCTAACCATTTTATGTCTAGGTTTCCTCTTCTGAAACCAAGGGGAGAATGACAGGGTTGTGGAGAGGAGTTCAATGAGCTAATGTAGACGAAGTGGTTAGCATGGTACCTGATAGTACCACATCCTGGATTTAAGGATTAGCTGATTAGCTGTATTCTGACCGTATTATGACTACCCACCAGAGGCAGAGTATGCCACAGACTGCTGACGAGGTCCCTGACCTCGAAGGGCTTCCAGTCTTTGTAGGAGTTGTGTGGCACAGAAAATAATCAATCAAGCATACCTATAACAAGTAACGATAAGCGAAAATCAGTGTTAAGAGAAGAAAAAGCAGCATATGCGGATAGGGAAGTTCAGCTGAGATGGGCTGGTCAAGGGAGCGCTCTCCCACGAGAAGCCTGTGGTTATCTGGGTGAAGAGCATTTCTGGCTGAGAAACAAACAAACAAACAAACAAACAAACAAGAAGGAAAGGCCCAGGGCAGGAGGATACAGGTGTGTTAAGAGATGAGCAGAGAGGCCATCATCAATGGAGTGGAATAAAAGGAAGAGAAAAAGAGAAGTCTGGGGAGGCAGGCAGGTTCCTGACCACACCGAGTCTCCGAGACCAGAGTAAGGGACACCGGATTTTATCCTGAGTCTGCAGGGAAATCACCGGGAAGGTTTAAAGCACAGGAGTGACAAAATCAGACTTGCACTTTAAATAATTCACTCTGTCCACGACCTCTAATGAATTATCTGACTCTAAGGTTTCCCGAATGTCATCATTCGAACAGAATCAGCGGCACCCTGAAGCACCCGGGAGGCGGCAACCCTGCAGCATGGCGGACGGGCCGCAGGGCTTCTGACGGCTTAGCCTGGATGCTGAGCACCGAAGCCCAGGCATAAAGCAGCTGCGTTCAAACCCGCAGAGCATTTACAGCAGGGGTGTGTCCCATCTAGGTTTGCTGGATTTCAGAGACCAAGCATGGTGAAGGAAGTTTAAAAGAAAGACTGGACAGTGGTTCTGGAATGATGAAACAGAAAGAGCAAGGGATTATGGCTCCAGAACAACATGCTTGGGACACCAACAATGTCGGGTTTCGGAGAGGAACCAGAACACCAGAAAGAGGCTGCTGGGCGGAGGGGCGGTAGCAGCTCTGTGACTGGCTCCTGGTGATGACCCAAGTGTCATCTAGAGATGCCCAAGAAACAACCCGAGGTAAGGAGTTACACAAAGAGATGTTAAAATGTGGCTGTCCACAAACCAGAAGTCAAAAGAGGGATGAGACTGTTTTCACATGGCCATCTGCGTGGATACGAGCTTGGAAATTTTCAGGCAAGAACACACAACTAGAGGAACAAAACTAGACTTTTACACCACACACTGTCACGGGGAGCGATGAAGTGTCCTTTACCTTGCCACAGAGAGATGTCCTCCAGGACCATGCAAACTTGAATAGTGGATTATCAAATGCTAAACTCACTGAGTCTCAACTGTAAAACTAAGGAGAAAGGTGAAGTTAAAAAAAAAGAGAAAGGGGCCAAAGAGGTGTGTGTTTGGGTGGCAGGGGTGTAGGCACAGGGATGACCGGGAAGAAAAATCATCTAACAAGTCCAAACTGCTCAGATTTAATCGCATTTATGCAATTCTGGATATGTTTTCAGGAAAGCTTAGTAATTGTTGGCATAGCAATCTTTTTCAGGAGTCCATCTTGGCTCCGGCAAGGCAATGGTTAGAACTGAAGATATGGAGCAATGTAGAAGAACTCCGAAAGAAACCAAATCTCTGGAAAAAGTGAGGCTTTTTTTGGTTCATTGTAAAGGAACATAAATCAGCCTCCAAGCCACAATCTCCAGCTAGCCCCAACTTCCCAGCGTCCTGCGCAGCCCATAGAAAGGGGAAAGTGTGCCAAAGCAAACAGCGGGGCAGGCGCTCTGTGGATGAAGAATGGGATGAGGTTCGGGTGGGCCGGGCTGGCAACGGAGTGGACTCACTTTAAAGAACTGCCACAAAATGGAGACTAAATAATCCCAAGCACTTTCAAAATCCACAGAAGATGGGCTATGCTTAAGCTAGATCACAGAACCGATTCCCCTACTCCAACTCGTTCCAAAAAAACAAACACAAAGAGGAAAGGGGAGAAAATGAAACAAAGCAAAACATACCTGCTCTGTTATCTGTCTTTAATTAAAGCAGAAAATACCCTCCCTCTTCTCTTCTCCCAACCACCCTGGAACAGAATAGCCAGAACCAGCCACGGCTCAGGTGAAAGACTTCAGCCTTCCAGCTACAAAGAGGGGAGATAGCAGACAATGGAACTGGTGATTCATTACAGAAGAATACACTCCAGAGCCGGCCTGCTGCCACATGGGCTCACTGCACTATTTAAAGGAACAGCAACCCCCTTTCCAACCTCCCTTTTTCTTAACACCTTCCCTCCTCTGGTCCTGATGGAAAACAGATTTTGAAGAAAATGCCAGCAAAGCACTGAGCTGTCCAAGAAAGGGAGGGCTTTGTGTTCCACAGAAACTGGCAGTCTTACACTATAGGAGTACAAAAATTTTCTTTCACATCCATACTGTGAGATCTTTTCCTCTCTGCCCGGTATACTTTTCCTTCCAACAACAAACAGTTTAATGGAGTCTGAGTCTGGCGAAACACTTTTTTATTAACTAAAGTCATTTGCAATTTTGTTTTTCTAAATTTACACATACTAACAATGACTTTCCTTCCTTTCATTCTGCGTGGTTTTCATAGATGTGAAGAGATGCGGTAATTTCATTCACATACTCAGAAATAACAGAGTATCTCAGGGAAATACTCCTATGACATTTACATGAACAATGGATACACCTAAAGTTGTATCTTAAAAAGTCACAGGAGCATGTCTGTCTACTATATTAGAATTTCGTGATTAAATTGTCATTTTTTTAAAAAAACAAAACACTGATTAGCTATTGTAAATGACAGAGCAGTTTGCAAATTACCCCCAAAACCGGCCTTATGAAACTAGAGCCGATAAGATAATAAAGGTACAACTACTGATACAGGTCGAATATTGTCATCCACTGAAAGCCCTTCACCCTTCTTCCATCAAAGTGAGCAATTAATTTAAAATAAAGGGATACAGAAATGTCAAGATCTAATATGCAGAGAACCTAGGTGATAAAATGATAAAAACATATCTAAATACCTTTCTTAATATACTAAAGTCAAGACCCTAGACACCATAATTAACCATCTCACTGTGATAATTGAACCCTGAACAGCGCAGACATTTTATATTCGGAAAGTTTATCTGACAGATCATTATCAAATATTGGGATTAGATGTCTGGCTTGAAAAACAAAAACCAAAAACAAATTAAAAAAAACCCCAAAGCTTGTAAGGACAAATGAAAAAGATCTGTCCCATTTGGTTATTTCCTTTTTTTTTTTTTTTTAAGATTACTAGCAACCACGTATGTTACATTACACAGAAAGAATACACACCAAAATAAAATATGCTGACATACATACTAAAATTCCACAAATCTCATACTCTGTACTTGCCTGTTACAGAGATTCGGGATGGGCAAAAAGGTGCAACTTCCTTCTCAGCATCCAGCACATCCTGAGACAATCACAGTGATTCTAATTTACCTCTTAGAATTCTTAACCATCAAGAAATCAATCCTTCTTTCCAGTTCTTATTTCTCTCTTCTGCTTCACTGCTAAGACAACCGTTTTCTTAAATACTAATTACTCAGCCTGCACTAAAGCACGCATGAGCGTAAGCATTCGAACTTGTGCTTACACATGCTCACCCAGCTCCTCCAGAAATGAAGGGCACATGTTCCAGGAGGCCACAGAAACCCTCTGATTAGAAAAAGCACTAGTTTAGAGAACTCTTTCACTGATTTTAAAATATATATAATGAAAAGTCAAGTAGTTGGAAAGCCCTCAGTAATAGCTGAGAAAGAAGAGAGCTGTCGCCCTGTAATAGTGCCAGTTAATGAAAATTGAATGAGGGCTCCAGGGTTAAGAAGTATCATTTCCCAAGCAACAAAGAGAATCCAGAAATAGGTCTTCTCTTTTATGGAAATTTTTAAAAAGTAAAGCAATATTTCTAAAGAGCTAATTAGGCTAACAACAAAGGGATAAGAACTGGGAGAGAAAATATGTCAAAGATTTCTCCCCTTTCCAAACGAGGAGGGTTTCTTGATCATCTCCAAACTCAGATCTGGTGAAAAATCACTTTGGAAAGATATATTCTTCGGAACTTTGTTTCCCTCTAGGTCACGTTGGCAGAATCTCCCTAATGCCTTCCCTCTTTCCAAACAGCACTGCAGGGCATTATATAACATTTAACGGAACAGTGTTCCTGCTCCTAAAAATGATGCCTCTATCCAGATAGCTAGCTGACTCTCTCGCCCTCCGGTGGTGACTCGGAGAGGAAAAGAGGAGAGAATACCATCCCCCCCCCCCAAAAAGGCAAACTCCTTAAAAGGAAAGCACTGTCCAGAGATGAAATTTCCCTACAGAGCATAAAAGCCTGGAATGACACTGATCCTAAGTCTGAGCCTAAAGGACAGGAAAGCTCACTGTAGCAAATGATTTCACTGATCAATTGCAGTCTTACCATTCCCCCTCCACATACACGTAAATAAAAGAGGGTAAAAGGAACATACAGAGGGTGCCAACGAGAAAAAGAGCATGGCCAGGGGGGAACCGTGGAAGAGTATTCACGTTTTCATTTCTCAAGTCATTTCAGGAATGACTTGCTAAAATGCAGATTAGATATTGCCTGGCATAACCAAAGACAGGCAGAGAGAGAGAGAGAGAGAGAGAGAGAGATCTTCCATTTCCTACTCCCTCTCCTTCAAATGCCTTTTACTGCCCCTGTGATTGTCATTTATGCATTCAGATTTGTTCTCCTGAGTCTCACAGAGGGCTCTACCTGCCTCTGCTACACCTGGATATTCCCATGGTTCCTACCGAAAACATTCTTTGCCAGTAACAAAGCCATGAAAACGAAGCCCATTTTTCTAGCCTTCATTTTTAATAAGCCATTTACGGCGAAGGCAGCAGAACGGCAATTCCATAGCCAATCCTGAGAAACTACAGTGGATCAGGAATCAGATTTCCCTAGAACACAAATTCTTCTGCAATTCTTAAAAGGAAGTCAATCCTTTTCCCCTCTTTTTTGGCAGTCTGTTAAGAATCTCTTCCTACCTCTGCAGTCTCTCTCCCTCCCTCTTCTCAGAACCAAGACAAAGAGGTAGACAAATCCCCACAGGGTCTTTCCTGAGCTACAGCTGCACAGTACAGGAAACAGGAATCTGCTACGGAGCTGAGGGAGGGGGAGAGAGAAAAGGATATGGATACATCTCTCTCTCTCTCTCACACACACACACAGCAGACACAGACTAACACTTTTCAGTTGATAACAATAAATCTGGCCTTCTCTGAGAAGACAATCATTATTAAAACTCTGCCTACTATGCCCGACCCCCAGGTCTTTATATAGATCGCAGAAACCAGCAAAGAGGCACGCCGAGGAAACACAAATCTTACCTGAGTGACCATTTTCTTTTCCTCCATAAACCAAACGGCACAGAGGATGAGCCCTTCAGGGCGGTCGTGCTGGGGCGCACCTCCACAGCTCCCCCCCACCCCCCCCAGGCCAGCTATTTCGGGGCGGGCAACTGATCTCCTTTTACCCCGTTCCCCTTCCTTTTCTTTCTAGCGTTTCTTCCTTTCTTTTCTCTTCCTCTCTGGCAGCCTCTCCCCCTCCTTCTCTCTCCAGCTCCCTCCCATATCTCAGGCAGATGGCTGAAGGAAGCCCCACCCCTGAATGCCTAAGGTAATTAATCAGAGTGGAGCCCCACCTCTTCCTCCTCCCCCCACCCCTCCCGGCAGGCTGACATCTCCCAACTCCAGAAACAGGCCTGCTGGAGAATGGCAGTTTGGTGTGTGCTCTGCGCACGCGTGTGTGTGTGTGTGTGTGTGTGTGTGTGTGTGTGTGTGTGTGTAGGAGGGAAGGAGGGGGAGAGGGAGGGAGGGGCAGGCGCCATGTGCAGGCATATTTTAAGGAATGAATATCTTCTATGGGGGCATTAATTACACAGCACTGGAAGCATTCATAGCAGCCCGGCATCGTTAATACAGACTTAAAGTATTCAACCCGTGAATATCTGATCATAAATAAGAAATGAAACAAAAATCATTAAAAAAAAACATTTCCACTTATGTACAGTTTACAGATGTAGTGGATTTAATGAAAGACGGGGAAGCTGCTGAATGACCACTTACAGGAGGGTTTTCAAGGAATGAGAATGGGCAAGAACCTGCCTGTCCTAAATCAGTCTAATGACTGCAAGGCTGAAAAGCGAGGAGGAAGGTGATCTAAGTACTTATTTTTTTCTACTGTAAAAAACCTGGGGATTCTGGAAAAGGTCGTCTATAAACATGACTGCTTAAGAAACTGAAGGTGTATACAAAAGCGCATACGGATTTGACTGCTGAAGGCTTCGAGTTTCATTATAAATTCTGGTTAACAGAAGCCGCCCTTTGTGTTCCCCAGGCCTTCTGGATTTCAGCCTCTCTTGAAAATCAAAAACCCTTTCCTATATGCACCCCAGGTACCTGTGTCATACTGTAAACAGTAATTGTTACTATTGAGTACTATAGTTATAAAAGATTTGAGAGAACATTTACTGAACATAAGAGTTTCTCTTATTAAAATGACATAATGAAAAAAGCATAAAGGGGTGACTCAGTCTAGAAGTCTGGGTCTAAGTCCTGATTCTGCCCTTTTCAAGTGATCTCATTAAAGTCTTTAACTTCCAACTATAAATTCCATAATCTCCCTACTTTAAATTATTAAATTTTCAAATAAAATAATCTGTGTAGATGATGAGTTTATGGTGTTTGTCATTTACCTAATAAAAATGAAGATGTCCTATTTTTTAGTATTCTAATAAATAAGATCCTATTCTAAAGAATTTCTCACACTTTCATTGATATTTTTATTGTTATAATCTCTAACAGATTACCCAAAAGCAAAGAGATTAATTCTAAAATTAAGCTTCCTATTTTTAAAATAAACCCTAAAGAGATCAAAATTTTAAATCACAAATCAAAAAAAAGTAAAATAAAAACCACAGATCACACCGAGAATACACTGTGTTTTGCTATCTCTATGAGGATTTGTTTGGTGAAATGCATAATCAGGCTTTTTTAAATGTACTGTATAATAACGTGGGCTGGCACACTGCCAATATAACATCATCATGCTCCTACCCAAATTAATAATCATTTTAACAATTCTAAAAAGAATACAGAAATTACCAATTTGGAAAACCTGCAGACTATTTACTGAACACCTACATACGTCAGGCACTATTCGGGGCATTTTACAAATATCTGCATACTTTTGGTACAATCCACAATGTGTAAAGAAATTTGTACCAAAGAATGGGATCTTGAAACATTGGGGGGGCGTGGGGGGGAAATTCCACTATGAGAAAAGGAATACATTGGTACTAGACTTGTTCTTATTTAACATTTTTAGAAATGATCTGGAAGATAGGACATAGTGCATTTTCTGAGTCTGCAACTGAAAAGCCAATTAAGAGATAAAACACAGTCAAATTTTTTAAAAATACAAGAGTAAGCAGAAAAGAGGTAGGCGAGTTGCACTGGAAGCAAAGGCAACCCAGTGTACTTTTCAAAATATCTAAATCATGCTTAAGGAATAATTATTTATATTTTTAGTTCTAATATAAGAAACAAATCTGATAATCACTATATACCATTCTCTGAATCCACTAGTCCATATAGTGCGAAGGACAAAAAACCCTGAGCAAGACAGACTCCCCCACTCCCCATCTCTCTCTCTCTCTCTCTCTCTCTCTCTCTCTCTCACACACACACACACACACACACACACACACTACCGTTATAAAAGCCATGGTTATCTTGAAGCTTGCGTGTGACTGCAGCCTCCATACATAAAGACAGACAACAAGGCCCCAAGGGAAAAAAAAATTTTTTTTAAATAAAGAGTCAGATGAGGAATCCCTACTTGCAAAAAGCCCAGGACTAGGGCCAAGACACAAGTTTCCTTTGGCCTGGTATTCATGCTCCCTTTGCTCATGCAGGACCAACATTTTATGCTGCAAATAATAAGTTTACAACAGTCATTGCTGCAAGAAAGAGTTAGTATGAGCTAATGTCAAAATAAACATGACAGTGATTTTCAAAAACTCACCAAATAACAGGATCATAGTGAACACTGGACAAATTCTCGGGTATTTTGAAGTGTGTCCCTGCCTTTCAAGGCTTGCATTACAGAGGACAATTTGCTCCCTAATGCCCAAGAGAGAGAAGAGCAATTCAACAGCCTGGATCTGACCCAGCAAAACAACCGGAGTCCCCTAGTGGCTCAATGTGCCCTGCAGCGTACCAACGAGCGACTCATTCCAGGGCATTTTTGGGGATGGAATGTCTGGGCCCCTTCCAAGATCCTCCTTCTTACTCAACACCACACCAAACCAGAAGCAAGTCCTTGTGATTCTGTGAAATCTGCCCTTTCTTTCCACCCCTAACACCACGAACTCGGTTCTGACCATATTATTTTCCATCCGGCCTCCCATTTGTCCCTCTGCCTCCAGTCTACCAGTCTTGCCATCCAAGCTGCTCATCACTGCTAGGGACCTCCTTCTAAGCGTAAATCCCACCACGCCATTTCCCTGATTAAAATCCTCAACTATTCCCCACAGGCTAAAAGGGGGGAGAGTCCTAACTCTTAAGTAGGTGCCTACCCTATAACCAACCTAGCCTCGCCATACCAAGTCAGAGTCCCTGCTTCCCCCTCTGCTGCCCACTGCTCTGCTCCTAGCACACTGAACCTCGCTCCTCAATGATACCATGTTTTTGTTCTTTTCTGTTTCATGTTCTTACTCCCTTGAACAGGGCCTTCTATCTGGCTAACTGGTGAATTCTTCCTTCAAAGCTCATTTCAGGGATTCCCTGCCCAGAGCCTTTCCTGACCCCACCTGCTCCCACATCTGAGGTAAGTGCCCCCTTTCCCTACACCTTAGTGCCTAGCCCATGGTTTGTAACTGCTGGGGTTACTGTTTCTGCGTAACTGTGACCAGCCGATGAGCAATGTGAGGGTAGGAACTGTGTGTTTTGTATTGTATCCCCAGTTCCCACTGTAGTGCCTAAATATACAATAGATACAGTAGATGAAGGAAGAAATGTTTGCTGAAATCAAGCTGTAATGCCTTGATTTCTAACTCTACCCATTTATTTTACATACATGGGTACCTAAGAATGAAAAGTATCCATGTGGTTATCAAAACATCATAAAAGTATTCTCTTCTTCCAAAAAGGTACTTGGAAATATGTTCGAATTTATAAATTTACTTCAGTATCTCAGAAATTTGAGGCTGAAAGGAAGATGTACAAAAAAGAGAGTGGGAGAAAGGCTTTATTTTCAAGTTGATCAGAACAGTTCAGATTCTGGACAAAATAATACTCACTGATTTAAGGGGGGGAAAAAAGCCACAAGTCTAGGTGCCCTTGCTCCTCACAATTTTACATCAGCTGTGACTCAACTTCCATACCTCCCACCCACGCACCAGCAATGCTATAGAGGCAGATCCACCAGTCCCTGGCTGGAAGGCAGGTTTTGCTCATACTTTCCCAGGCTGCCTCTGACACCCAAGTGAAAAGCAACATTAAAGGGATAGCATTTCCGGCAATAATAAAAACTTGTTAGTATAAAAGCTTTTCACAGCACACCCCCACACAATAAACCTAAGTGTAAATAACAATTTACACCTAATAGGTATCAAATACCTTCCCAGAAGCATCTCTGACACAATGCCACTTTAATGGCCTTTGTCCTCACACTCCCTTTAGCCTAAATGAAGCCGAATTAAGGCTAACTCTAATATTTCCTCGCTTTTCACTAGTTTTGGCAGGATTCAGTTTTATAGAACCCATTCTCCCAAAAAAAAAAAAAAAAAAAGATGAGAGCAAGATTTGAAGTGACTGCTTTAGACTTTGCATGTTCATAAAGCCAAAATAACCCTCACGTTTATTTCTTGTCCCTAAAAAATCAAACCTTTAGAACAAGACCACAAATAACATACTCTGAGGCAGAGGTGGGGCCAGAGAAATTAGAAAACATTACTTCACAAATTATCATCTAGATTTGGGCAACATATTCTTGGATCTTTAAAATATCCCCAAATCTAGACAACTAGAGTTATATATACAACTGAAATGATGTATACACTCTCTGTATTCTGCGAGATTCAGGAAATATGAGATAAATATAAAAAGGGATGGGATGTAAACAAATTTATCAATAACCAGATTATCGAGACAATAATACCTAATGAACCTGTGAAAACTGCAGTGTGTTGTTTCTTCAATACTAAAATATGCTGTCTCTATAACTAAATAAATTCCTGGAGACGCGACTGTCTTCTTCGCCACCAAATCCCTGTGTGTGGCACAGTATCTGGCACAGAGTAGGCACTCCAGAAAAAGTCCTCAAAATGAGAAATTAAAGAATACATATATCCCTCTACAACAAGGTCACCTTCCCGTAAAGATGGATCGCCGATGAGCTAATTCAGTCTGCGGCATTCTGCAGCCCCGAGCACGCAGTGGGCAAATGGATGCTTCTTAGAGGCAACTTTCTTTCTCCCCACCTTCCAGATGCGGACTATCCGTAAGCTGTATCTGGCTGTCCTAAATTCTCAAATAGGGACACTTAGCTGCACCCTGTGTAACCTAGGGCCTCGCTTCTTCCTCAACGGCTCATTCACCTCAAAATGATAATCAGTGCCGATGTGTTCAGCAGGTGCCAGTCAAGCAAAACTGCCTCGGGAAAAACTGGGGTAACAAGACAAACCTTTGACTTCCAACAACAGTTACATTTCCCCCCTTAATATTTTCTGTTGTGGAAAAATACGCATAAAACTTACTCTCTTAGCCATTTTCAAGTACAGCTGATCCTTGAACAACACAGGGGTTAAGGGCCCTGGCCCCCAAGGTGGTCAAAAACCCATGTATAACCTTGGACTCCCGCAGAACTTCACTACTAACAGCCTCGTCCTGACTGGAAGATGTACTGAGAACACGGACCGTCACTGAACACGGATTTTACGGGCAGTATTACCCACGGTGTTATTATTGTAAGCTAGAGGGGAAGAAAACACCCTAAGAAAAGAACATCGTGAGAGCAAGAGAAAACATCCCCAACACCGTCCTGTAAAAATTCCACGTGGAAGCAGACCCGAACAGTTCAAGGGCCCACCAAACACAGCTCCATGACACCGAATCGATTAATAATGTGCTATTGCTGCCACCATCCACCACCAGAACACTCTTCATTTTTTAAAAGGAAAACTCTGTACCCACTGAACAAGAACTCCCCATTCTCCTTGTCCCCAGGAGCCTCTGGCAACTACCGCTCTACTTGCTGTCTCTGTGAATCTGACGACCCTCAGCGCAGCACAGACGTGGCATCCTATGGTATTTGTCTCTTTGTGAATGGCTTATTTCACGGAGCGTAACTATCCTCAAGGTTCATCCGTATTGCAGCTTCTGCCAGAATTTCCCTTTCTTTATGACTGAGGAGGGGCGCCTTGGTGGCTCCAGTCGGTTGAGCATCTGACTCATGATTCCAGTTCAGGTCATGATCTCAGGGTCGTGAGATTGAGCCCTGCATCGGCTCCGTGCTCAGCAGGGAGTCTGCTTGAGATTCTCTCTCTCCCGCTCCCCCTACTTATTCTCATTCTCTCTCTAATAAATCTTTAAGACTGAGTAATATTCCACTGTGCATGTGTACCATATTTCAGTTATCCATTCATTCACCCACTGATGGAAACTTGGGTTGTTGCTTCCACCTTCTGGCTATTGTGAATAATGCTGCTGTGAACAAGGGTGTACAAGTATCTCTTTGAGGCCCTGCTTTCAATTCTTTTGGGTATACACCCAGAAGTGGAATGCTGGGCCATATGGTAGTTCTATTTTTAATTTTCTGAGCAACCACCATACTGTTTTCCATAGCAGCTGCACCATTTTATATGCCCACCAACAGTGCATAAGGATTCCAATTTCTCCACATCCTCACCAACATTTGTTTTCTGTTTTGGGGGTTTTAGGGTTTTGGTTTTTTTTTTGTTGTTGTTGTTGTTGTTGTTGTTTTTGACAGAAGCACCCTAACAAAGTTATATTTTAACCATTCAGTCAGAGTCAGTAATGTTTAATCCAAAAGAATAATTCCAGAAATAGATTCTCAATGAACAGATTTTTGTTCTGGGCAGGGAGGCTATTGCATTGTCCTTTAAATCTTTTCTAGCAAGCCCTTATCTACTTACTCTGCTTGTATTTTAACCTGATTTGGTCCAGATTTAGTTCTGCAAAAATTATAATAAAACAACCAGTTTCAACTGTACACTCTTAAGACATGAGTGATTTTATTATGAACAAGAGCAATGAATGATCAAGTTCTGAAAATACTTCATTGCCTTATGCTGGGGAGAAATTTTTAAAAAAGGGTGCAAAATCTTTTAATTTTTTAAAAAAATACTGTTCAGCCATATCTTCCATAATTTCTAATGGCATAATGGTCTGTACCTAATGGTATAGAACCACACAGTGTTATCCAGTGAGGAGTTTTAATTTACCAGAGTATAAGAATATAACAGAAACCAGTTAGAAAATCTTGCAACCATAGTTGAGATAAAAATTTAGGTAGTAAATAACAATCTATTACCTATTTATAAATACAATGAAAGACAACTTTTACTGTAAGTGAATTAATAAATAAGATTGTAAAACAGTTTTGGATGCTTCAATTTCAAGTTGTTTTTTTTCAACCCTATTAATTTCCCTGATGTGGTGGAATGGAAAGTATACTCTTAAATTTTAACATCCCATTACCCGCCTTTCTAAGCTACCTTAATTTCAGATAGAATAAATCTAATCAATTGAGCAAGGCCAGGAAAGTTGTTTCAAATACTGAGCATGACATTTATCAACACTAACTCTTAATGACCAAAAAGATTTGGTGGGACAAATTCATTTTATTATAAATGAATAAATTTACTGCAAGCCTTCAGTAAACATGTCATAATTTCTTTTTAAAAAAGATTTTATTAATTTGAGAGAGAGTGTATGCAAGAGGGGGAAGGGGCAGAGGGAGAAAGTATTCAAGCAGACTCCCACTGAGTGCAGAGCCCAAGGCTGGATTGCACACGGGGCTGGATCTCACGGCCTGTGAGATCAGGACCTGAGCCGAAACCAAGAGTCAGACACTAACCCTTCTGAGCCACCCAGGCGCCCCTCATGTCATAATTTCTAAACAGGAATTCTTTAATCCACCCACAACCTTTGCTTCGCCATGGGGTGGCCAGTTTTCTACCTCAAAACTTCTTTTACATATTATGATTTTTTTTTTCATATATATGTCTGATACTTCACTCTTCCTTGGAAACACTTTTGCTTTCGCAGTTTTATTTTCTCAGACAATTTTACTTATATGACTGCTATTACATGTCCCTTACTTTGCTAGTTGGGTCCCAGAAAAAAACTGCTCACAGATGCTTCTCTTCAAAAGCACATCGATACTTATGTTAAGAAGCTCTGCTTCTACGGCAGTGGCGTGACACTCCCAGCCTTAAACTCTTATGCAGACCAATCTACTGTTTTATGCCAGTAGAGATTGAGTCCACAGGTAGTAAGACCCATAAATATATCAAAATTTCATTATGGTAAATGTAATGTGCTCTTCATCTGAATAACTCAAGAAACACGTATATATAACAGAACAGGAGTAAACCACACAGTATAGACCAATGTGCTGGAGTACAGTTGAAGAATCATAATCATATAACCACACGCTCTCCCATTTGCCTTCAATACTGTAGCCATCAGACCTGAATGAGAGCTGTGAATTTACTCTGGAGAGCCTACCCAATAGGTCCAGGTCCAGGTCTAGTTAAAAATAGCCTGCTTTAGCCTTTAGGCCCAAAATACCCAATAGGATGTACTGGTTAGATTGTCACTTCCTTTAGCCCTATGCATTTCTGTCCAGCCTACAACTTAGGAGCCAACTCTCAGAGAAATGGCCACTTGAAGGAGAAGAAAAAAATAATTAAGTGCCATGAAAACACAAATAAACCGAAACAAACTGAGAGAACAGCTAGGAACTGTAATTCAGAATTAACTGTATTAACTGTCTTTATTTTCCTATTCTAGGTTTTCAGCACAATGAGTTAATATTTCCAAAAATCATGGCATATGAAGAATCATTCAGTCCGAACCCTTCATTTCATACAGGGATAGTAAAGTCAAGTAAAATGAAGCTGTTTGAGCATATCATGGAGGTGGTTAACACTGTAGTTTGAATCAGAATCCAGGATTCTTCAACTTTACTCACTGAAAGCTACTAATTTAAAGGCAAATGGATATCCAGAAATGTATTTGATATTGACTTAAAATTTTCTGATTTCAGACTTTAGTAAGTTCATAACTACGATGTTACTTAGCTCATCGCAAAATAGTCTAAAATATTAAGTGTAGAGAGAGTGCCCTCTACTGTACATTACCTTTCTGAAAAACAAAGCAACATTTGGAAACTGCCATCTGTGCTTCTTGTCTACTCAAAATGAAGCCTCAAGTTTACTATACGCCAGTGACTTAGTTATGTTACATTTATAAATGCCAAGTCCACTGCTTAACACACACACACACATGCACGCACAGGAATCTCTCTTAAGTTTCAGAACTTCTAGAGTTGAAAGCAGCCACCCCTGCCCAGCCCTCAATACTATAAAACTGAGATCTCCCGTTACAGCAAACTACCAAATTCTATGGGAAGTCTATGCCCTGAATGGTACCAGGTCAAAAGACAGAAAGCTTATAAGCATTTCATCCTACCATAAAGCCTTCACATCAATCAAACAGTCCCTTAAACAAAACAAAAACCCCAAAAACCAAGTTATAGCCCTTCGCTTACCTGAACAACAGGATATTGATAATCCATACAATATACACCATACATAGCAAAGGGGGGGAAAAAAATCTTCAGATAAAGACAGTACCCAAAGTGTCTACACTTTTGCCTTGTTTGCTCTGGCTGTCCTTCCAAAAGAACTAGGTAGCACCAGAAAATCCTTGGCCGACTCCCAGTCTACGCGGATAGGTATGCTGGCTCAGATGATGAAGCTGGAGCTTGGTTCAGCCCAGGCTTCCACCCCAGTAAGAGTCAACACTACCCAGAAGAACTGTTCAGGGAAAAAGCAAAAAGCTCCAACGGAGTGACCAGTTGCAGACTGAAAACTGTACAAGAGATTGGCTATTACTGTTGGTTTTAAACTGACCACTCCACCAGAAACTCAAGAGGCAGAGAATGACAGCTGGGGAAAAGACCATGGGCTCCGTAAAGAGGAAAACAAAAACGGTAGGAAGCACAAGGTATCCAGGATCCAAAATGATATATATGTTCCCGGCTTTAAGTGCGTCAGAAGGAACACTCCCAATCCAGGACATGGAAAGGCAGATGGGACTGGTACTATTTCTCTATTCCTTCTTGGAGAGGATGGTGCGCACGCGCACACCGCCCCTCCCCAACACACACACATACCACACACACCCCTTCTAACTGTCTCCGGCAGAGACAGGTGCTAGGATTAACAGCATAAAACCCCTCTGTCGTGGAAAGGAATGGGAGAAGAAAGAAGTCACACTGCTACATGTAGTAAAGGGATCCCTTTCATGACAATGTATGTTTGTGTATCATTTAACACCTCCTTCACTGTGCTTTAACAGAGGCTGGGACAGCTGGCGGGATCAGCACTAGAAAAGAGGAAGGTGGCCCCAACTCTGAGGCAACATGAGTCCACTGGAGACCTTCAGATATGCAAGACACTCTCAGCTGTTCCGATCAAACATGTAAGGATTAACTCCGGCTGCCTGCAAAAAGGTGGGGGTGGAAAGGTCTTTTCAGAAAAGCCAGCTGCTTTTCCTCTTTTGGGAAGCTGCGGGACCCACCCTACCATTACATACAAACACACATGTGCACGCATATTTCTCTAACAGATATTAAAAGCAGTAACGAACATGGACAGGTGTGAAGTCAGCCTGAAAAGGCATGGCAGGTTAGCTTTCAAAGTCTGAACAGCCCATCTAAAAACAGAGAACTGGTTAGAAAATGGTTTTCTAAGTAATTCTTAGAAAATAGGGCATACAGTAAGCAGAAAGTAAACGCTTCGTAAGAGGTACACTATTTTATAACTCTTGCTCCCAAGAAATCCCCTGCTTGGGGCAAGCATTCAAAAGTTCAAAATGATAAATAATTCTAAATGAGTTTCAGGGGCTACGATATCTCTCATCTCAGAGAGAGCCAGGAACACAGCAGGCTTCCGGAAGATTAAACCGTGAGGACTAAACACTACTGTGAAGCACCTGTGAGAGTTTAGGCACCACTGTGCCACCCCCCCCACCCCCCCACCCCCAGGGCAATTTTTCTCCTTTTATGGGCATTGCATTTTATTTTCCGATTGTTCAGAAGAAATTGTTTTTTAAGAGTCAAAATGGCCTTAGTACATCGAAGACAGTTCACTTGGTTAAACATTTTGCCTCCAATCAGTTCTAAGAGATTAGGAGGACCTTACAAGGTACTAGACTATCTTCAGACTATCTTCAGACATGGGGCAGTGGATTCCGGAGGAGTGACAATAATGCGTCAGTTCACTACAACTAAAAAAAAACTTGCTAAACCTCTATTACACACTAGGTACTGGGCTTAAGAACTGTAGATAGGAGCAGATACCGTCTGTGTCAAGGACTTCATGGTTTGGGGGGAAACAGCACAAGGGTAAAACCAAAAGCCGAAAGGATGCTACAGCACAAAATTAAACCCTGTGAGCAAGTTCTCACACGAAGGACATTTTTCCGAAGCTGCTCTTAATGAACACATCCATTGTATCGCTTTCTCACCACAACTATGCGACTCTGGCTTTGTCAGTTCTCAACAGACATGATCTGATCCTCACAACGTGGTCGATCTGATTTGTCACACACGAAGGGCCTATAATATACATCCTGACTGTCCCCCATACAGCTATTAACATGGTAATTAAGAAATAGCTAAGGTAATATTTCTGTATTAAAATCTTACACGGAATTTCCACATCGAATCAAATCCTTCTCCACCTCTCTTCTTCCCTGCGCACCAGGCCATTCCACTCCACTCGACCTCACTTCACGTACAGCGGTGCTGGCCCCGGAGATCCTTGTACACTGAATCCGAAATCACTGTTACATTCTTGATGCGATTGGTAACAAGATTCTTCCTGATGGGAAGACTGGGAAATGCAGATACTTCTTATAAACCCCAGAGCGCTGCGGTACTGAACTATGGCTGACAGACTACGTGAGTTAACTCTGCTCAGTATTTGGTCAGTTTATTACAGAAGATGGAGTTCCCAGACGGTACTGTAGTTAAGATGACACACTATAGTTCAAATTCTAGAACAGCTGATATAATTTAAATTTGAAAATGGTCTCTATGTTACTGAGGGCCTCGTTAGTTTCTAGAGCTTTACGTTCTTCTTGAGGATAGATCTATACATACAAGGTGAAAAGATGAGACTGACAGTTTATTGAGTGAAAAAAATTATATTACTGAACATAATATTACTGAATGTGTACAGTATAATTCTGTATTTCTAAATGCACATATGTATCTCTGTATGCCAATCAGTAAATCATGTAATTTCTAAGCTTCATATGCCTTACATAAGTTATGTAGTTATGTTTACACATACATGCATATACATGTGACTTATGAAACACTACAGATGCCACATACACACTATGCATTATACATAACATGTATTATATTCATACACACATATATTATAGGCATAAGATAAAAAAAAAACCTACACTTCTAAGGGGTGGGATGGTAGGGAGGTAGTTGGTTTTCATTTATTACTTTAGAGATAAACTTCTAATATGTTCAAAATACATTTAAATTAGCCTTTGGTACACATATAATTTATCTTTTTATTTTTAAGTTTAAGGGAATCAAGACAAATTTCCCTTTGAGTATAAGTACTTTAAAAATTAGCAATACTTTCTTAGTCTAGTCTATTATTATCACATTTGTTTTACTTTACATGATGGCCTTACTATAAATCCTCTGGAGGACAGAGACAATAAACAATCTTAATCATGTTTTACCTAGATTCTGCCAAAACTGTGATCAGGTCTAGTTTAAATAATTAGCCCCTCAGAAAAATGGCAAAGTAACTCAATATTTGAATTTGGATTATAACTGCTTCTTGCCTTGCCTTTTGACTCATCTCTTGTAAAAAAATTTTAAATTGTAATTTAAGACCAATAACAAACTAAAATCCTAAAAACTACTTATGCCGTTTGAAAAGGCACATACTTTGCAATATTATGAATGCTTTTATAGTATTAAAGTCTTTGTGTACTGATCAATTAGAAACATAAATACAGAAAATGGCCTTTTATATACATTTCTCTGCATCTCTTTAGCGAGACACACAGATTGCAATTTCAACAGCTGTATACCTACGACGTCTGTTAGAATGTAATGATATCAGAGAGAAACAGACCTAGTAATATTTAAGAGTGAGATCTCTAGAAACTACCTTGAGATTTATGAGATTTAGATTTTGCTAAGGATAAAGCAGACAATCTACCATGTGAGCCCCACGCTATAGGACATGACCAGTGGTGACCTTGCAATGTAATCTGTACCATCTACAACCAAGGCCTCCCCAGACTTACCATGTACTGCAACGCCAGAAAATAGTTAAGATTCTTCTCTTTTCTACCTTCTCATTTTTTTTTCTCCTTTCCTTTTCTTTCCCTCTAACTGTGCCACAATCCTACCGTGAGTGTCCAAAGACAGTGAGGCTTCATGGTAGAATGTTTCAGCACAGACTGCAAAGATCTGTACTCTAAGGTATAAAATTAGCTTTAAGGACAGTAATATCAGAAGATTCCAAAGATTTCTGTGTACAGGGATAACACAGAAGTTCAAAAAGGACAAGGCTTGAGACAGATGATGGAGGGGATGAGGGAAAGAAAGATATATATGTGGGCAAAATATGTAATCAGAAATCTGTAAGACTTACTTAAGGATCCGTGTGACCAGTCTGGAGGACTGTGGGTGAACAGTGGCAAATGTTAAGAAAAGTAGGCTGGAGAGCCTCGGACATCAAGCTCTGTATTTCAGACCTTATATCTTCAAAGACTGTTTGAGAAGGAAAGTGTTACAAAATTAACATTTTGTGAAAATGGCTCTGGCGACTGGAAGAAGAAGAGAAAGGGGAACAGCATGAAGGCAGGGAGGCCAATTAGAGGCTAGAATTACAACAGGCCAGAGATTATTAATGCAAAACCACACGTTAGCAGTAGGAATAAGGAAGGTCTAGATGTAGCAGACACTACAAAGGCAGCAACCACGGAAGTGCAGACTGTTCAGAAACAGGGCATAAGAGAAAGGGTAATTAAATGTAACACTGTGGTTCTAAGTCTAGTTGATTGGCCAAATAAGTATCCCACTAATAAAATAGGGAAATCAGAAGCATAAACTGGTTTGAAGTTAGGGCAGGACATCCAATAGGAAATATCGTACCAGACCCAACAGGAGTCTGGAAGGAACAGCCAAGGGCAGAATGTGATTGATTGTTCTCCCATATTGACCTAGTCAATGTTTAGGGAACAACAACAATGTACTTCAAAAACAAATAAAAGAGAGAGAGGACAGACAGACAAAAGACAGAGAGGAAGAAAGGAAGAAAGAGAAAGAGAGAAAGAGACGGAGAAGAAAGAACAGTGGATACATGGCAAAGGGCTGAAAATAGAACCTTAAGGAATACTCACTTCTAGAAGGCAGAAATAGCAACCAAGGATAAAAAAGATTAAGCAGGGTCATGGCTGATTCACAAGACCCAGGATATAGAGGATAGCTGTCACTATTCTTACACTAGGGAAAGTATTTCATAAATTGACACCAGAGGTGAGTATACAGCAATGTCAAGTAGAAATAGAGAAAAGTTTTTTTTAAAAAATGACAATTTAGGAAAGATAACTGAATTTAGCAAATAGGGGAATCAAAAGAAGTTTTGTGAGCGAGCTGTTTTTGAAATATCAGCAAAAGGATGGCAGCAAGATTAATAAATTCTTGATCAGCATGGAAAATACACATGATACCTACACATAAATTTTAACAAAACTTTCTATCTTGGGATACTCATCCTGCAAATGAAGTACAAAAATAATTACTGATACATTCCATCACCCACTGTCGCCTCTGTCAAGGTGGACTGTTACCTCTTTTGTCTCTGTGCCTTTGATCATATTGTTTTCTTACCCATTTCAAAATTACCAAACCTTTAAACAAATTCCTTCGAGGCCTACCTTCAGTGCTACCTGTTTCATGAAGCTCTTCCTGATTACTTCCAGACAGAAGTAATTTCTCTTCTGTCTGAACCTCATGGTACTTTATCTTTAGCTGACTAACAGCACTAACCACTTTCTATGTTTTTAGCAATACTTGTTTAATCTATTAGATGATTTCTTTCAGAGCAGGACCTGTCTGTTCAATTCTGTATTTCAAAGGAAACACTAAAGCCAACACCTCTCACACAGCACTGCCCACCAACATGTGAGAAGGGAAAGTCCAAGAACACCTGAAAACATGAGTCAGGCTGGAATGAACGGACTACCAGGAACAAACCATCTTGCGTGTGTTCCTTCAGTCAATACGCAATTGTTCCCCTGAGCTATCCCCAATGTTGTGTGAAGTCCCAGGAACAGAAAAAGTTCTCAAAGAGCTGCCGGCAGAGGAGAGAAAGCAGGAAACAATAAACCCCCAAATACCATTTGACAAATGCCCTTATGTGTTAGTATGGCCTGGGAGAAAAGCCACAGCTGCCACCACTGCCACCATTGAACTCCCCAGAGTGACGAGAGCCAGGAATAGTCCACAAGCAGTCAATGCTTGAAATGAATTGTGAAAAACTCCTTAAGAGTTTTCCAGGGGCTTTGGGGTGGGTGGTGGGAGCTCAGAGGCAATGAACAGCATCCCACATGCACACAACAGCACCATACTTAGGGCACGTACAGAAAGGCAGGCAGGTAAATATAAGCAGAGAAGTCAAGAGCCTATTCAAAAATATTCACATAAAATTCTGTTGGTTCTAAGATACTGTGAGGATTACCGAATTTTCTAAACCAATGGAAATGCTTGAAATTATACCTACCAGAGAACAATAAATCACAGTTAAGTAAGGACTCCTCTGTGTGACACGTGGTACGAAAGGAAGTGTGGGTAACAACAGGGTAAGCCATGCTATGACTAAAATGCATCTTTCTATTTGGAGATGGAGACGAGGCATCGAAATGGTGAGGCTAGGAAGTAGCATTTTTGTTAGAAGTGTCTTTGTTACTCTTTTCACTCCACATCATTACTACTAAGATGTAAAACATATCCATAAAAAATAGGCCAAAAGACAGTCACTGTGAATCCAGAAAGACAGACAGTACGTAAAGGGTAAGGGTAAAGGTACCTTTTAAAGCAGAAAATACATCTACAAATGATTCTACATACATTATCTTACATAACAAAGCTTTTTAGCCTCCACAGAAACTTTAATCTTAACTTGTTCATAATACCTCTATGATAGGTTATAAAAATCATCACACTATTTTGGAGCTCCTCCAAAAAGAGGCAGACTTTTCTCCAGCCCTTGAAATTGCTCTTAGCCTTCCTTGTGGCTTGCATTGGCCGTTGTGCGTTGGGCGGTTAGCAAACGTGATTCCACCAGAGATGTGACAGGTGTTTGCTCACTGGGCCTTGCCCTCCCTTGCTACTCTCTGGCACCCTGCGACTACCATGTGAGGATGGATGGAAAATGAAGTGGAACAGAGATGAACTATTCCAGTTGTGTTCCTGTGACCGAACAGCTTGCCAACTGCCAGATGTGAAAGTCAGGTCATCCCAGACCACCCAGCCCCAGCCAGTGCAGACAAGAAGAATCACCCAAATTCCTGCCCCGTGGAATGGTGAACGGGCAAATGATTAACACTGTTTTAAGCCATTAAGTTTTGGGGATGTCTGTTATACAGCAAAACCTAACTGACACAATCTCATTTCGTAACATTAAGAGGTACATGCCTCCCTACCAATGCCAACATCACACTGTCTTAATCACTGAAGCCGGAAATGAAGCTGTGCTAGTTCTCGAAATTTTCTTTTTCAAAAGTGTTTTGGCTTCTAGGTCCTTGGCATTTCCATATGAATTTTAGAATTAGCCTGTTAGCTTCTATAAAAAAAATCTTGCTTGGATTTTGCCTGGGATTACACTGAACCTAAAGATCAGTTTGGGGAGAATTAGCATGCTAGGAATATCAAGTCTTCCAGCTCATGACCACAGTATATCTCTCAGAGAATATCTCTCAGAGTATATTTCTCATTCCACTGTTCAAAAACGGGTTTTAAAGTTTACAAATATCTTTTCTCTAGGCATGTATTCGAATCAAATGCTATTCCTGAGGTTTGTGATAGGTCACGATCACTTTTCTCAAGTCCACTAGATCCCACAATACTCACATCCCTATAAGACAGTGGGGTATTGGTGTCGAGGTCGAAAAACACATCAGTATAACAGAATAAAAAATGCAAAAGGAGATCCACAGACACAAAAGCAATTCAGTGGATAAAGAATAGTCTTT
Source organism: Neogale vison (assembly GCF_020171115.1). Taxonomy (NCBI): domain Eukaryota; kingdom Metazoa; phylum Chordata; class Mammalia; order Carnivora; family Mustelidae; genus Neogale; species Neogale vison. The sequence goes on along the minus strand of NC_058102.1, from coordinate 11,839,262 downwards.
TCAACAAATGGCATCAGAACAACTGGATAGCCTCACATAATAAAAATGAACCTAGATCCATACCTTATATCACATACAACATCTAATCAAAATGGACCACAGACTAAAAATGTAAAAGATGAAATGATAAAACTCCTAAAAGAAAACCTTCATGACCTTGGATGAGGCAAAGACTTCTAAGATATGACCCCACTTAGTTTGTAAAAGAACAAACTAACAAAATGAACTTCGTTAAAACATTCTGCTCTACACAGGATACCATAAGGAGAATAAAAATAAAAAGGCCACAACTGAGAGAAAATATTTGCAAAGCATGCATCTGATAAAGCACTTATATCCAAAATATATAGAAACTCAACCATAAGAAAACAGGTAATCCAATTTTTTTTAAGAAAATGGGTAAAAGATTTGGTGACTGGGCCAAAGAAGATGTAGAGATAGCAAGCAGGCATATGGAAAGCAGCTCGGTGCCATTATTCATTCAGAAACTAAAACCACAAACAATCCCACTACATACCTATTAGAGCGACTCATATTCAATGGATGGACAATAGTAAATGCTGGCAAGGCAATGGAGGAACAGAAAGTCTCAAATACTGCTGGTAAAAGTGTCAAATGGTAGAGTCGATGGTGAAGCAGTTCAGCAATTTCTTTTTTCTTTTCCTTTTTTTTTTTTTTAACAGAAAGAGATCACAATGAGAGAGAGAGAGAGAGGAGGAAGCAGGCTCCCACCTAGCAGAGAGCCCGATGCGGGACTCGATCCCAGGACCCTGAGATCATGACCTGAGCCGAAGGCAAAGGCTTAACCCACTGAGCCACCCAGGCAGCACCAGTTCAGCAATTTCTTAAAAAGTTAAAGATACACCTACACCGGACCCATCCATAGCACTTCTAAGTATTTATCCAAGAGAAATGAAAACAAATATTCAAATAAAGACTTCTTCTGGAATAGTCCCAGCAGCTTTATATCTTCATCAGAAGGTAAATGATGAACAAATTATGGTATGTCCAATGTAGACTATTATTCAGCAACAGAAATGAATGAGCCACTGGTATATGCAAGAACATAGATGAATCTCAAAGTAATTATGTTGGGTGAAATAAACCAGGAAAAAGAGTATTTATTATGCTTTCATTTTTACAAAACACTAGAAAATGCAAACTAATCCATGCTGAGAGAAAGATTATCAGTGGTTGCTTGGAGATGTGGAGGGAGAGTTGGAAGGATTACAAGGGACATGAGGGAACTTTTGGAGATGATTAATATTGTCATTATCTTGGTTGTGGGGGTGATTTCATGGGTGTACACATACGTTAAAACTTACCAAATTATACGCTTTACATATGTGCAATTTATTGTATGTCAATTAAACTTCAGCAGAGCTGTACAAAAATAAAGGAACTCCTGCCCCACTCACCACAATGAGTTTGTGGAGAGCTAGTTATTTTCTTTGGGGAGGGGGATGAAAGGTAAAGGGAGTTGGGGAAAGTCACCGGCGTGCCCTACAACATTACAGGGGAGGTCTTATAAAAAGGGAGAGGGTGGGTATGGTGGCAAATTAGGTGGAGATTTAAGTGTAAGAGCAGGTTTTTGAAAAATCACTTCTGATTAATCTACTTTCGATCACTGCTGCATACCCCCTTAGCACTGGCACACGTCCTTTTCAACTTGTAACGCATGTAATTTCTGCCTCTCCCACCCCAGGAGGCCAGGGCTAATAATCTGTCCTATTCCACGAGGCATCCCTAACACCTACCTAGCAGAGTGCCTCACCGGTACACAGAAACCACACAGTGTGCGGTTAAGGCCTCAGGGTTCTGAAGTCAGACCATCACTTCCTAGCAGGGTAGCTTTGAGAAAGTCATTTCACATCTCTCTGCCTCAGGCCCCATATCTGGAATAAAAGACAGTGCTAGGAATGCCCACCTCACAGCGTTGCTATGACAGTTACATTGGCCAGCATACGATGCGCCTGGTATCCGAGTAAGTATTAGGTTAGAGCCGCTCTTACCGTCACTGCCGTCGTCATCATCATCATCTCCAGTAATTTGGGAAGGGTGTTTAAAGGAGATTCAGAATTATCTGATTCATGAAGCCAGATCTATATATGTGAGGGCTAAGTGGCCTCGAAAGGAAGCAGAAATCTTGTGAAGAGCTATGTAATTGTGTTAGAGGGAGGAAAGGCAGTAGTGGGGAAGGAGGAAGGAAGAGGAAACTCCCACACACGTGCGGCACAAGGCAGTGCATTTCCGTTGAATTACTCAGTCCAGTGAGAAGACCACGCACGACCAGGAAGGCAATGTAAATATGTAAAGGAGCAGAGAAAGTACAAGTGATTTTTATCCCAAAGCACATCTCCTCAAGTGCAAAGCAGGTAACATGTTCTCTCTTCTTAACTAATGGTAAGGAAAAACAATAAGGAACCATTCCCTTGTGCTCCGAATGAAAAGCTACACGAAAGGCGAGGCCATGGGGTCTTGAACGTGTAACTGCCTCCCTTCTTGGACTGTGTTCCCCAGGCTTGTGCTTACAGATGAACTGTCAGGCGTCACCTGACTCTCATCCCTCCTGGGGACCGGGACAAGGCTCTGACAGCAGCAGTGCAGCAGTGTGGGAATCCTTGGGTTGGCACGAGCCCCTTGCTTGATTCCGACCTGTAATCTCTTCTGACTTTGATTTAATGCAGCAATTACTGGTAATGTGGTTTGAAGGAGATAAATGCCCAGTGTAGCCGGCTGTCGCTTACTCTGCTCACGATGCAAGAACATTTTTTAATTAAAATTCTCTTTATGATAAAGGAGCTGCTTCACTGACTGTTTCTGTGCAGACCTGATATGGAGCTTCCCCCAAAGCGGATTAGAAATCAAAGTCGCCCCTCCTCACTTCTGGCAAAGCATGCACATACACAATCACTCCATCACCTAAAGTGAGTTCTTTACCCTAAATTTTTCCCATTTATGTAATTAGATCCTGGTAACAACTTCTTTCCACTTCCCACAATCTCGTGTCAGCATTACAGCCCCGCCAGTAATGAAGACATCTTGCATTTTTGCGAAGAAGTTCCCTTAAATAAATTCTCCTTAACTTAAATAAAGTTCCCTTACATAAATACATAAGTTAAGTTCCCTTAAATACTTTATTTCCTTTGAAATGAATATGCAAAGTAAACATGCATAACCATATATGCATCAAAGGACTGTACCCACTTCCTTTGGAAAAAATAAAGGATAGCTGATATAAAATTCAACGGTTCTAAAGGACAGTTTAATTTTAATTCATGATACCGTGATTTGCTTTATATTCTATATTTAGCAATCCCTGAGTAATTGTTGTAAGTGAAATAATCATAAAAAGATTAAAATAGAGCCAACCAGGCTCTTTTTCCCCATGACATAACGCCATCATGTTCTAGCAGTTGAAGGACTCGGTATCAGATGCTCCAGTCATTAGTTTAAACAAACGGGCGCAACCACCATCCAACAACTGGAGGTAATTCTGTGCGGCTTCAAGAGAGATCATTTGGTATAGGTTTACTGGTTCCGGAATCCATCAGTAAAACTTTTGGTCCAATTACAAAACCTCCCACCCTTAAAAGAAGAAATAAGAAAAGGAAAAAAAAATAATGTCTTATGCTTAGCTAGGACCTATCGTGTTTATTGCCTGAAGAGGACAGACATTGACAATTATCCTTTAAGAGAAAGAAGGGAAGAAACAGCATGAGGTCCAAAGCAGTTATGTTCTGTGAAGTGGAAGCAAAGAGATCCAAGATGAAATACATACGCATTTTCTTTTCCTAAGGCACACAGCACAATATCAATGTGAAGGTCAAAAGGTAAGAACTGATTTTCTGTTCTAGTATGGGAGAGTGGTATCTCAATTATAACCAATTTAACTCTATTTGTTGACTAAGAGCCTCTAAACTCAAATGACATTCCCCTTTTAGAAGAGTGCCACATGCCTTCTTAGGAAATCCAAGATGAGCACTAGATTCCCTCTCAGGAGGCCTTGTGGAGACTTACTTTAATCTTGGGTGTAAGAATACAGAACTGATGTCATCCTTGCAATACTAATGCTACTCTGGAGAAGTGCATGTGGCTCCGTGGCTCTTTGTGAGAAAACTGATCTTCATTATCAGAGAGAAAGATACCTTTGGAAACACAACTGTATGAATACATACTCTACACACACACACACACACACACACACACACACATCCTGACCCTTGGGAAAGCGGTCTGGCATAATTAACAAGATTAAAGAGGGATTTAGGATAAATAAGATGAAAGTTAGTCTGATCCTTACAGGATTAAACCCCAAATCCTAATATGAATCCAACGATTTTTAAGATCAACACCATATAACAGGATTAAACCAATAGCTGCTTTTGTTTTCATACTGGAAACAATCACAGTTGGCAAATCCAGGGCCTACAGCAGACCTTAGCAGTTAAACTGTGTGGAGTTCAGGGCTAAAAATAGGGCCCTTACTCCAGCTCGCCTCGCTGACTGCCCTACTTCCACAGGTCCAAAATCCCTTATATGTAATTCCAAAGTCCAAAAATCTTGGAAAACTACATTTCTTTCTTGCCTCCTTCCCCACCCAGTTTTTGTGCTGGTGGAAGACAGGCTCATTTGGTGATAAAACGGGACAACACCATAACTGGTGTAAGTAAGCAAAAACATTTAGCTGTAAACAGATGGATGGATGTGATTACAAGGTGCTGCCCACAGCCAACTAGGGGTGCATACCCCCCCACTATATGTACTGTCTTTCTTTTCCAAACTATTCCAAAATATTCCCAATTATAATACAATATCTGGCCCAGGAGTTTCAGAAAAAAAAGACTGTGAATAGTTCTTCAGCTTAGAAGTAACCATGACATGAATAAGGGCAAATCAGGAAAACGGGCTTAAATTGCTGACACAATAAGCAACACCGTGTAAAATAATTAGCCGGCAAACCGCAGCCAGTGTGCTGAAGATGGACGTCACTAGGGATAAACCAGGACAGACAGACACGCCTGGAGCCATGGACGCTGAACACTGGTATGCTGTTTTAAGAATGGCAGGATATTTTAAGGCAGATTTCTCAAAAGTGTGGGTTAGGGGTAAGTGACAGTATTTATTTCTCTTGGAACATTTATATTTATACATTAATTTACACACACATTTCTCTTTGGCCAAAAAACTACCAATTAACATAAAGCAAAACTACCGACTTCTGCTTCCAGTAAGAAGGAATATACTTTCCCCTATTTCTCCCAATTTAAAACCCTGGGTAGCTGATATATTAAACAAACAGAAGACTCCCACAGGTGGAAAGAAAACAGCAACCTGGCTCGGGACCTCAGGACACAGTGGTGAACTCCCTGGGTTTTCTTTCTGCCTCACGGAGCCTGGACATGGGAGCAGCAAAACCTGGAAGCGTCAGCAGGCGCAGACACCCCCCCCCCACACACACACAAAAAAGGCCCTAAGGAGAGCCTATTCTCTGCAATCAAAGGACAAGGAAAGGGGAAGCCCAGCAAGACAGAAAACGTTTAGACTGCTCTAACGCAGCCAAATCTAACCTCAGTCCCACCCTCGTCCGTAAAGACCCAGTGGTGAGCCTAAACTTGAGCCCTTACCAGACTATCCCCATATCCCCAGGCATTCCAATAACCGGCCCGAGCAACCTTAGAGAAGAGAAGCAAGGAGCCCGTATGTTCACCCCTACAGATTTATAAAACTTTTAGGAAAAAACACAGAAGAAAATCTTCAGGACCTAGGGCTAGGCAAAGAGTTCTTTTGACACCAAAAACATGATCCATAAAAGGAAAAACTGATAAGTTAAACTTCATCAAAGTTAAAGACTTTTGTTCTAGGAAAAGACAAGCTACAGAGTGAGAGAAATGTTAGCAAACCATACATCTGACATGGGACTACCATGCGGAATACAGAAAGAAGTCTTAAAACTCAACACTATGGATACAATCCAATTAGAACCTGGGGAAGACACGGAGGTTTCACCAAAGCAGATCTACAAACAGTAAATCAATGCAAACAAAGATGTCTAACATCATTAGCCATTAGGGAAATGCAAATTACATCTACAATGAGATCCCCTAAGTATCTGTCAGTATGCTAGGGAAGAAAAAATAACAACATCAAATCGTGGTGAGGATGCGGAAAAACTAAGTAACTAGCACACTGCCGGTAGGGACGTAAAATGGTACAGCCACTAGAAAGCAGTTTAACAGCTCCCTAAACAAGCAAGTATGCGATTACCCTCACATTGCTGGCAACAGCACACCTGTGCGTCTACCCTTGAGGACTGTTCACACAGACATCTATACACAAATGTTTACAGCAGTTTTTTTTTAATTAATTAATTTTTTTATTTGACAGAGAGAGCTCACAAGTAGGCAGAGAGGCAGGCAGAGAGAGAGGAAGGGAAGCAGGCTCCCTGCTGAGCAGAGAGCCCGATGTGGGGCTCGATCCCAGGACCCTGTGATCATGACCTGAGCCGAAGGCAGAGGCTTAACCCACTGAGCCACCCAGGCGCCCCTGTTTACAGCAGTTTTTTGCCTATTACCCATAATAGGCAAAAACCGGAATTGACCTAGATGTCTTCAACATGTGAATGTTTAAAAAAACTATGGTACATCCAAACTATAGAATACTAGGAAAGAGGAAAAAGGATGGACTGATACAGGCAAGGACCAAGATGAGTCTCTAGGAAACTACGCTGTTTCAGAATGTAATCTCAAAAGCTTATATGCTACATGATTTTATTTATAAAACATTCTTGAGATGACAAATTACAGAAATGGAGAACAAATCAGTGTTTGCAATGAGTTAAGGAGAAGCAGGGGCGGGTGGCAATGCCTGTGGCATGAATGGACAACATGAGGGGTCCTTCTGGTGACAGAAGTATTCTGTGTCTTGACAGTGTACAATTTCCTGGTTGTTGATACTGTACTTTAAGTTTTGCAAGACGTTACTAATGATATCCATGGGATATCTCTAATCAATTTCTTACAACTGCGTGCAAATCTGCACTTATCTGAAAATAGAAGTTTAGTGAAAAGGAAAGTCCTTCTGTTGCTATAAAGGACATTACTGGGACAATTAGCAAACTGGGATGTGGGCTGCACATCAGATAACAGTATCTGTATGAAACGTCCTGGTTGTTTTAAGTGTACTGTGGTTATGTTTTTAGAAAATAAACATGCATTTTGGACTAAAGGGGCATGAAATACATGTGTATATATATACTCACACACATATTTTAAAAATTTATTCTTGGGCGCCTGGGTGGCTCAGTGGGTTGAGCCTCTGCCTTTGGCTCAGGTCATGGTCTCAGGGTCCTGGGATCGAGTCCCACATTGGGCTCTCTGCTGTCAGAGAGCCTGCTTCCTCCTCTCTCTTTCTCTCTCTCACTGTCTGCCTCTCTGCCTACTTGTGATCAATCTCAGTCAAATAAATAAATAAAATCTCTAAAAATAAATAAATTAAAAAATAAAAATTTATTCTCAAAGGCTCAAAAAGAATTATAGACAGAATAGTAAAGCAAATGTGGCAAAATGATAAGGAAAATAAACTTTTGGGGTGTGAGGAATACGTTCATTACCTTGACTGTGTCGCAGGTATTTACCTATGCCAAAATCTCATTAAATGCCACTTTAAAATATGTGTAGTGAGAATCCATAATTACCTCAAAATAAAAAGTTTAATTTAAAAAAAGACCACTTGGCCGTGAAATCCAGAATGCTCTAAATACATCTGCCAGCAGCTTTATATTTTGATGTCACCCAGAAAACGACAAAACAATTATGCTTAATGTTTATGATTATTATAGCTCGTACAGAGTTACCAAAACATTTTACGGCCTTTACAATGTATTCTTTGTGTTTACTAGACACATAGCTGCCCACGACCTATGACAAAATCAGTCTGCAGATACCTCCTCACAACAGCCTCTGTATTTATTACTCATGTTTCTTAAATATATTAACTAAAGGCTGTTGCTCTGGTAAGGCTACTAGAATTAATAAGAGCTTTCCTCTCTTAATATGTTTGATCGGCTTCTTTTCATTAGCATTCTTTGAAGATTATTTTATAAAGAAAGAAATAAGGTGATCCATTTGATCATCCATTTCAGAGTTAAAATTTTTTTAGTATCTTCAGAGTAAGTTCCTTTCAATCACCTTAGCCAAAAACGAAAGACAGCAAATACTTTTAGATATGCTTACTTTACCAATGTAATAGCCAATATTACATAACACACCTCTTTTTAAAAACATATATTTTACCTATATGAACTTTTAAAACAGGAAGGGGGGAAGGTTTAAGACAGAAGCTCTGGTTCAAATCAATTAAGGACCAATACTAAATTGTAGAATCTTTCTAGAAAGTCTGGGGTTACTACTACATTACTTATCATTTCCCACTTAAAACCACCATGACAAAGGACCTATCACAGACTTCGAAATCATCTTTTAAGACTAAGATAACATGCACAAAATCCTGAAAAAGTGATCATAAAATCACATTTCTTATGAAACTGTCCAAAAATGTGCCATTATTCACCACCTGAATC